>NW_011888803.1:11660921-11665644 GCF_000151845.1 Pteropus vampyrus
ATATTTCACCCTAAATACCTTAGCACATTTCTTTTAAGAACAAGGACATTATAGTGATCACATTCAGGAAATATATTTAAATAAATATAATAAGTTATCTAATATAAAATCTGTACCAGCCAGCCTCCAAGATAACACTCAATATTCACCTCATGATTAGTCATACCCTTATGCAGTTCCCTCTCACTTTGAATCACGACTGGTTGATTAAATACAAGAGGATGGAGGTGATTGTGGTTTCTAAGGCTAGGTCATATGGGGCATTGCAATTTCCATCTTGGTCTCTCAGATTGCTCATTTTGGGGGATGCCAGCTGCTGTGTAGTGAGGATACCCAAGCAACCACATGAACAGGAGCCAACTTGCCAGCTCTAACTTAGCCCTTTGAATGAACCATCTTGGAAGCGATGCAGCCCCACTTAACCCTTTAGATGGCTGTAGCCCTAGCCAACATCTCAGTACGATGTCTTAAGGGACTTTCTTAAGAGAACCATTGAATCTAACTACTCCCAAATTCTTGATCAAAGAAATTATGAGAGATTAAATGATAATTGTTCTTTTAAGCTGCTATGTTTGGGGATGATTTGTTATATAACAATAATTAATGCACAGTTCATATGCAAATGTCCCAAAAAACATTCTTTATTTTTTTAACCCAGAATCCAATCAAGGATCATGCATCTCATTTAGTTGTCACGTGATTAATTTTCTTACTCCAATATTGTGAGATAATAGAAAATATATATATGGGTCTCTGCCCCCTGTCCCTCACACGGGGCTCCTATAAACCTTGTAAACTCCTAAGCGATACAAGCACTAGGAGCATCTTTTATCATACTGTTGTGACTCTGGGTGGGCTCCTGGATGGGGACAAGTCACCAAAAAGACCAAGCCATGATTAGAAGCTCTGAATTTTAAGTCCCACCCTCATTCTCCAGAGAGGTGAGAGGGGCTGGAAATGGACCTAATGATTGATCATGCCTACAAGAAGAAGGCTCTATAAAATCTCAATCATATGGAGTTTGGGTAGGTTCCAGGTGGATGAACACATCTACCTATCTACTGGGAAGGTGACGTACTCCAACTCCACAGGGACAGAAGCTTCTGGACCCTCCCAGAGCTCACCCTACGTATATCTTTGTCTGGCTGTTCATCTGTATTCTTTAATCATATCCTTTAATAAACTGGTAAATGTAAATGTTTCCCTGAGTTCTATGAGCTGTTCTAGCAAATTGCTGACTCCAAGGGGGAGGAGATCATAGGAACCTTGGATTTATAGCCAAGAAGATTAGAAGTTGTGGGTACCTGGGGCCTTACTACTTGTGATTGTCATCTGAAGTAGAATGGGGGGCAGTTGTGGGATTGAGCCCTTAACCTGTGGGATCTGACACTATCTCCAGGTAAACAGTGTTGGAATTGAGTAAAATTGTAGAACACCCAACTGATGTCACAGAAAATTGAGGTGTAGGAAAAAACCTCATGCATCTGGTGTCAAGAGTATTGTGAGTGTGGTAGGAGTGTAAGAGTAAAGGAAAAACCCAGGACTGAGGATTTTAACTACACAGATGTTAACATACTCTATCCTTTTTTTTTTTTTTTTTGAGATCAAATTGTTAGCTTTATTATTGATAAAGTTGATATTGGAAATCTTTCCTTCTTAATGGCTACTAATTGATGATGTGTTCCAGGCAGTACAATAGAAAATATAAAGCTTCAATCTTCAGTATTTTACAAGTTCTAGAAGGTGAGAAACTAGCATGATTCACACCATGTAGGGGAGCTCGATACGATCTTTTTTTACTTGCATCTATAGTCCTATCCTATGTGGTCCTTTGCAATGCCATTTCATTTATTACAATCTCATCTTCCAAGGCCAGCTTTCCTTCCTTCCTTCCTTCTTTGCTTCCTTCCTTCCCTTCCTTCCTTCCTAATTCAATTAGAATACTGCAAGTGATTTGTGCCAAAACTGATTTGACGCATAACTTTTCTGGCTGGTACGTCAGAAAAACCCAGATAAACAGAAATCAAAACTTATTCTATTCTACTGTCTCTTTGATCATTAAGTTACATATAGATTTAAATATTCATTTATCTATCAAATGTCTACTGATGAGCTACCCTAGGTTGTAAAATAGTGTGAATAAAACAAATATAGCCCCTGCTTTCATAGAACTTGTACTCTAGTGGGGAAAAATAAAGATATGAGTTAACGACTGATATCTAAAGTTAATTGCCATGAAAAAAATCAAATACATGGTGTAGTACAGAGTGATTTGGGAAGCTAATTTAGATTGAGGGTTGGCTAAGCCTGAGGAAGTGACAATTGAGTTGAGACCTAAGCTAGACCTTCTCAAATTATAACTTGCATATCAATCACCTGGGGGACTTGTCAAAATGTAGTTTATGATTTAGTAAGTGAAAGACTGAGCCTGAGATTTCGCATATTTTATAAGGCTCCAAATGATATTTATACTGCTAGTTCTGGGAGCTCTTATTGGGTAAGAAAGATAATGAAAAGAATCAAGAGGAGAGAGTTCCAGGCAGAGGAAACAATCACATAGGTGAGAAAAAGTTTCACATTTGGGTTAGAGAAATACCATTTTTATAGAGGTGAGAAAAAGTTTGGGTTAGAGAAATACCATTTTTATAGAGGCCAGGAGTACTGAGTGAGGGATGAGGGGTATGTAATAAGGTCAAAAATGTAGGCAAATCATGTAAGACCTTATAGGCTAAAGTTTTCAGCATGATGAAAAATATTGAAAAATTTCAAGGTGGGGAGGAGTAACGTGACCAAATTTAAGCTCTTGAAGATCAACCTGGCAACTATGGGAAGAATGAATTTTAGAGGAGTAAGAGTGAAAGGAAAAGGGATTGTGGGAGACCAGAGTAGTACTCCTTGTGTGATATGTTGGTGGCTTGGACCAGGACAGCAGCAATGAAGAGAGAGAGGAGCAGAAGACTAAGATTAGAATTTAGTGGCAGAGCCAATGAGATAAATGGATGAATTGGATATAGGAGAGGCAGGAGAGAGAAATCAAGGATGTCAACGAGATTTATGTTTTCATCAATGAGATGTAAATTTTAAAAACTTGTATTTTTGGTAAATGGAAAAGGGAAAATCATTAAAAATTACTCTTACTTGTAAAGCATCTGTTTTTATGTGTGCTGATGCAAATTTTATGTAGAATCTGACATTAGAATGAAGGTTAAAGGGCAAATGTGTCTGAAAATTTAGAATCATTTGGTAATATATTATTTTTTAATAAAAAACTACCCTGACAAATGAAAGTTCTCTGGCAAAAAAATGTTTTGCAAGTTAAATAGATATTTTTGCCTCAGCCTGGAATTTTCCAGTGGAAGTATTTCTTAGAATAGAGATAGACGGAAAGTTAGGGTATTTCTGAAGACCCATTAGAAAAATAGTAGCATTTTGCTCTCAAAGATTGCTCCCTTTTAGATTCCCGTGAATGATTTCTGTCACATGGAAGTGTCTAGGAAAAAGTTACATTTTTAAAAATCCAGCTGAGCCTCTAACACATTTTTTGAGTACCATTAATATGCCCATATTCCCAATTGAAAGAGTGATTAAGATTGAATTATCATCATTCGATCCTTTTTTCCCTTTTGAAGTAGTATTTTTCCTTGAACTTTCTTTGTCCCTGTCAAGGTTAAGTGAAGTTACTATTGAAGGAAGGAAGAGAAGGAATTTGGAATGCTTTTCTAAAAAATCTGAACCCCAATGATTTATCTCATGAGAATCCCTGGTAGGACTCAGGGTTTTTAGGATAAATCATTTTGGGAAATGTTTTCTTCCTTTGCTGTTAGGTCGACATGGCAAAAGAAATAATACTCTTTGTGTCAACCTTTGTTCTAGCATGATTTCTCAAAGCAAGGTTGTAGAAACCATGGGAATTTCTCTCTGAATGATACAAAATTGCATTTTCACCATCCAATACTATACATAGCAGATATTCAGTAGACATTAATTGAATTACGATGAATTCCAAGAATCTTCGAGAAATCTTAGATGGGTTGCTTTCATCTTGCTGATAGTGAGCTGGAAGTGGAGGGGGAGGAACTGAGAGTCTAGCTCCTAGGCAAAAAGACACATGCTTAGAAATCTCACTATTTCCTTTGAAATTGAAGGTGTCAGTTTCTTAAGAACACTTTACAGATCAAGGCCCTGTACTCATAAACATTCCCTTTGCAATTATCTTCCTAATTCTACATGTGAATTTCTAAGTTTCTATTGACTGCTGTGGCAGGCTAAGCATAGATCCTCCCCACCCCCGCTCCATCTGTGGAGAAATTTGGGGATCAACAAATTCCATCATAGAAAGTAAACAAACATACTCAATTTAGGAGGGACCTTTGCAATAAAATAAATCCAGGAAGGAAACAAAAACTACCCCAATAATTCCCGAGTTTTAATAATAGAGTCAGGCAAAGAATATGTTACTAGGCTGAAAAATACTTTGCTCCTCTGTTACCCGCCTGTAGAGAGATACCTGACCATAGAGAGATATTTGTCCTCAGGTAATTCAAGAGGAAACTTGCACCCACCAGTAGACTTCACTGTCTAGGAGTGAAATGCATTGAAAGTACACCATGGATTCTGCTACAGGACCAACCCACAGTTCTCACTTTAGAGCAGCTGCAGGCTGGATAGAGAAAATCTTCCATAAACACCCAGCTGAAACCCAAGGCATTAATTTTTACTGTTT
>NW_011888803.1:11665694-11669868 GCF_000151845.1 Pteropus vampyrus
TAGGAGAGGCGGGAGAGAGAAATCAAGGATGTCAACGAGATTTATGTTTTCATCAATGAGATGTAAATTTTAAAAACTTGTATTTTTGGTAAATGGAAAAGGGAAAATCATTAAAAATTACTCTTACTTGTAAAGCATCTGTTTTTATGTGTGCTGATGCAAATTTTATGTAGAATCTGACATTAGAATGAAGGTTAAAGGGCAAATGTGTCTGAAAATTTAGAATCATTTGGTAATATATTATTTTTTAATAAAAAACTACCCTGACAAATGAAAGTTCTCTGGCAAAAAAATGTTTTGCAAGTTAAATAGATATTTTTGCCTCAGCCTGGAATTTTCCAGTGGAAGTATTTCTTAGAATAGAGATAGACGGAAAGTTAGGGTATTTCTGAAGACCCATTAGAAAAATAGTAGCATTTTGCTCTCAAAGATTGCTCCCTTTTAGATTCCCGTGAATGATTTCTGTCACATGGAAGTGTCTAGGAAAAAGTTACATTTTTAAAAATCCAGCTGAGCCTCTAACACATTTTTTGAGTACCATTAATATGCCCATATTCCCAATTGAAAGAGTGATTAAGATTGAATTATCATCATTCGATCCTTTTTTCCCTTTTGAAGTAGTATTTTTCCTTGAACTTTCTTTGTCCCTGTCAAGGTTAAGTGAAGTTACTATTGAAGGAAGGAAGAGAAGGAATTTGGAATGCTTTTCTAAAAAATCTGAACCCCAATGATTTATCTCATGAGAATCCCTGGTAGGACTCAGGGTTTTTAGGATAAATCATTTTGGGAAATGTTTTCTTCCTTTGCTGTTAGGTCGACATGGCAAAAGAAATAATACTCTTTGTGTCAACCTTTGTTCTAGCATGATTTCTCAAAGCAAGGTTGTAGAAACCATGGGAATTTCTCTCTGAATGATACAAAATTGCATTTTCACCATCCAATACTATACATAGCAGATATTCAGTAGACATTAATTGAATTACGATGAATTCCAAGAATCTTCTAGAAATCTTAGATGGGTTGCTTTCATCTTGCTGATAGTGAGCTGGAAGTAGAGGGGGAGGAAGAGAGAGTCTAGCTCCTAGGCAAAAAGACACATGCTTAGAAATCTCACTATTTCCTTTGAAATTGAAGGTGTCAGTTTCTTAAGAACACTTTACAGATCAAGGCCCTGTACTCATAAACATTCCCTTTGCAATTATCTTCCTAATTCTACATGTGAATTTCTAAGTTTCTATTGACTGCTGTGGCAGGCTAAGCATAGATCCTCCCCACCCCCGCTCCATCTGTGGAGAAATTTGGGGATCAACAAATTCCATCATAGAAAGTAAACAAACATACTCAATTTAGGAGGGACCTTTGCAATAAAATAAATCCAGGAAGGAAACAAAAACTACCCCAATAATTCCCGAGTTTTAATAATAGAGTCAGGCAAAGAATATGTTACTAGGCTGAAAAATACTTTGCTCCTCTGTTACCCGCCTGTAGAGAGATACCTGACCATAGAGAGATATTTGTCCTCAGGTAATTCAAGAGGAAACTTGCACCCACCAGTAGACTTCACTGTCTAGGAGTGAAATGCATTGAAAGTACACCATGGATTCTGCTACAGGACCAACCCACAGTTCTCACTTTAGAGCAGCTGCAGGCTGGATAGAGAAAATCTTCCATAAACACCCAGCTGAAACCCAAGGCATTAATTTTTACTGTTTCCATATTTTGCCTTTTCCAGAGTGTCATACAGTTGGAATCAGACAGTATGCATGGATGTACCACCGTTGATTTATTAATTCACTTATTGAAGGTCAGAGAGAAAGAACATGTGTGGTTAGTTGTCGTGTGTTCTTGATTGTTCTTGACAATCTTGATTGCTTCCAAGTTTTGGCAATTATGAATAAAACTGCTACAAACATGCACATACAGGTTTATATGTGGACACAAGTGAATTTTCAACTCATTTGGGAAAAGCCAAGGAACATCATTACTGGATCATATGGTAAGAGTATGTGTTTATTTTTGTAACAAATTGCCAAACGGTCTTCCAAATGACTGTACCATTTTGCATTCTCACCGATAATGAGAGTTCTTATTGCTCCACATCCTTGCCAGCATTTCATGTCTTCAATGTTTTGAATTTTAGCAATCCTAATTGATAAGTGGTAGTATCTCTTTATTGTTTTAGCTTGCAGCTCCCTTATAACTTATGGTGTTGAGCATGTTTTCATATGCTTATTTTCCATCCGTGTCCCTTAAAGTCCTAAGGGACAAACTCTCTGAGTCCCTCTTATGTAGAAACTTCCTTTGAAGTATTTCTTCTAGAGAAACCCTTACTCTCTAGTTTCCCCTTTCCTCACTTTTCAGGCTTATTCTTTGACGTGTTACCAGACCAATTTTTGTGTGTATGACACTGAAGAAAAGATTTTCTGAAGTTTATTAGTGCATATGTTTTTAAAGATGAAATTTTAGACCATTTATGAGAATTTGAGAAATAACATGTCACTTACCCCATGAGTCCTTTAATGTGAGTGTGTCAAGTACTCTATCACCATGACTCACATCATGACGTTTTTTTCTTAGTTTTCCACTTCTTCAAATACTTTCTACTAATTCCTCCAGGCCATAATCCTTCTTCTTATTTTACCACCCCCCACCCTTTTAAACTATGAGTTGGCATTTTATTGTACAATTTTACAAAACATTAGATAGAGCCCATTGTAATTCCCCAGTTTTCTCTACATTCATCTCAACTGTTTCTTCTCTGGCCAGAAATAATTGGAGGAATTTCTGGATTTAGGTTCACTACCAACTCTTGCCTCTTAAGTTAAACCAGGCTTCATTGCTGTGTTTTATAAGCTCCTTATCAGATTTCCTATAGCAGTTTCAAATCTTTGCCATATTATCTCAAGTCTCAGATTTATTTCCAGCACTCTCATTTTTTTCAAGATTACTGTCTCTTACTTCATGAAGAAAAAAGGGGCCATATCTTCATTTTATCTCCTTTTGACCTTAGAAATAGCCTTTGTTACTTTTTCTATTTCAACTTTTGTTACTTTCCCTACCTCAACCTCTTATTTTCTGTCTCAGAGGAAAAAAATATATCACTTACTTTTGTCCTTTATTCCAAAAATCTCCTTTCTCTTCAGAATCTGTTTCCATTCTCATTAAGCCATCCTACAAAATTCTTCCAAATCAGTCTTTTAGAAAGATGACTTTTCACATATCTGTCCAGGTTAGAAAACTCAAGGAAAAGGCTCTCCATTTTCTATACTATAGGACAGATGTCAGGGATTTATCTCTGACTTTCAAGGCCATCTATCATCTGGTGCCAAGCTAATATTCCCGATAGCAATCTCTAGCCACTCCCCTTTCCCTCCTCTGTCTTTTACATATATCATTAGGGTATTATTGTTTTTTAATTAGATGTTCATCTTAAATTCCAGTTTTCTCCGTAATCATTAGATCTAGACTAAATTTTTCTTTTGTGTTTCTTTGCTAGACTGCTCCTTTGGCATTAGGTAGATGTTTCTTTGTATTATTATTCATCTTTTTATGGCCAGGTTCTTTTCACCAGCTAGATTGCAAACTTACATCAGAAACTATTTCTCTCATACTTCCTTGAAGACAAGGATCTTGAATATTACACACAATTTTTTTCTAAGACAGATTTAAAATTGCTCCTGGTAGTTCTTCACTGCTAGCCTGTTTCCTATTAATTGTTATTGAAATTATTCTTTAAACTTTTATTTTGATGAATGTCAGTGGAAGTGGTGCAGGTTCTAGTTTTGCCTTAGATGCCCAAGACAATTTGTCGAAACAAGAAACAATGTCTGAAACATAAACATCTGCCAGCCATGAACCAAATACACAGAAAAGACCAAGAATAAGAGACATAAAAAAATATCTATTCAGTAAGTTTAAAATAATATATTTTCTTAGAATAGTTTCTGTTCCTTTTCATTTCACTCACTATTTCTATTAACAGTTAAGAATATCTATTGATTATAGTAGATTTCTTTGGACTGGAGATATAGTTTTAAATTAAAAAGAAACTGTCTTGGGGAGGTGGGTAAATAAAAGAAACTGTCTCTTGCAGAATGAAGAACACTGGGATTGTCTAAGTGTAAAACTAATCTGAAAGAAACAGTAACTTTTTAATTTATACAGATTCTTTCTT
>NW_011888803.1:11669918-11673182 GCF_000151845.1 Pteropus vampyrus
CACTTACTTTTGTCCTTTATTCCAAAAATCTCCTTTCTCTTCAGAATCTGTTTCCATTCTCATTAAGCCATCCTACAAAATTCTTCCAAATCAGTCTTTTAGAAAGATGACTTTTCACATATCTGTCCAGGTTAGAAAACTCAAGGAAAAGGCTCTCCATTTTCTATACTATAGGACAGATGTCAGGGATTTATCTCTGACTTTCAAGGCCATCTATCATCTGGTGCCAAGCTAATATTCCCAATAGCAATCTCTAGCCACTCCCCTTTCCCTCCTCTGTCTTTTACATATATCATTAGGGTATTATTGTTTTTTAATTAGATGTTCATCTTAAATTCCAGTTTTCTCCATAATCATTAGATCTAGACTAAATTTTTCTTTTGTGTTTCTTTGCTAGACTGCTCCTTTGGCATTAGGTAGATGTTTCTTTGTATTATTATTCATCTTTTTATGGCCAGGTTCTTTTCACCAGCTAGATTGCAAACTTACATCAGAAACTATTTCTCTCATACTTCCTTGAAGACAAGGATCTTGAATATTACACACAATTTTTTTCTAAGACAGATTTAAAATTGCTCCTGGTAGTTCTTCACTGCTAGCCTGTTTCCTATTAATTGTTATTGAAATTATTCTTTAAACTTTTATTTTGATGAATGTCAGTGGAAGTGGTGCAGGTTCTAGTTTTGCCTTAGATGCCCAAGACAATTTGTCGAAACAAGAAACAATGTCTGAAACATAAACATCTGCCAGCCATGAACCAAATACACAGAAAAGACCAAGAATAAGAGACATAAAAAAATATCTATTCAGTAAGTTTAAAATAATATATTTTCTTAGAATAGTTTCTGTTCCTTTTCATTTCACTCAGTATTTCTATTAACAGTTAAGAATATCTATTGATTATAGTAGATTTCTTTGGACTGGAGATATAGTTTTAAATTAAAAAGAAACTGTCTTGGGGAGGTGGGTAAATAAAAGAAACTGTCTCTTGCAGAATGAAGAACACTGGGATTGTCTAAGTGTAAAACTAATCTGAAAGAAACAGTAACTTTTTAATTTATACAGATTCTTTCTTTCTCTTGATGGACCTACCAATATGTCTACAATAGGAACCTCATTTTATTGAATAAAAATCTGTATAGTATTTAAAAAGTATGCTACATACTCTGTTAGGTGCTTGTGATAGACTAAGATAATCAGACATGACCTGGACTTTCAAAACACTTATGTTCTAATAGAATAGATAATGTATGTATGCATATAATTCTAATACAAGATTTAAAGTGTTTCTATAAGATTTAGAGTGTTAAATGTCATTAGAAGGTACAAATAAGCTACTGGGAAATAGAGAGACTAGGAACATTGCTTTCAGCTCCAAGAATCTAAAAGACATTGTGGATAACATGTCATTTGAATGGAATTATGAAGACTAGGTAGGACTTGATAGGAATGTAAATCGGGATAAGCTAGGTTATGCAGCACACACATATACACAAATCCTAAATTTTTAGTGGATTAACAAATTGATTTCTCACATGAGTAACATGTCAATACAGGTTGGCAGAGCAGCTCTGCACTTCATAGTCACTCAGGGACCCAAACTGATGGTGGTTTTAATCCAACATATGTGGTCCAAGGCACTGTAGCAGGAAATATGACAAATTGCAGAATGGCTTTTCAAATCATATCTAGAAAGTTACACACATCACTCCAGCTTACATTCCACAAATTATGTAGTTAAAACTAACTTGAAGAAGCCAGGGAATATAATGCTTTCATGTGCTATCATACTTCGAAGGCCTTTCTGGTTTTTGAAGCAGCAGAGAGGAATTCTTGGAGAGAAAGAGTCTATGTACAATTTGCATCGAAAAAACTGCATAATAGTTTGAAAAGCAGTAATTGCTCTAATAATAGTTGCAAATTGTTCTAATAATAGTTGCAAATATATTTTTAAATGTTTTTGATGGACTTTTTGGGGGGAGTTGTTTTAGGTTTACAGAAAAATTGGAAGTATAGAGTTCCCATATGACCCCTCATTCCTGTCTCCACCCTCATTATTAACATCTTATATTGTTGTGGTACATTTGGTACAATTGATGAGCCAATATTGATACATTATTATTAACTAAACTCCATAGTCAACATTAAGATCAACTCTTGTGTTATATATTTCTATGGGTTTTGCAAAAAATATATCCACTATTACAGGGCCATACAGAATAGTTTCACTTTCCTAAAATCTGCTGTGCTCCACTATTCACTCTTCCTTCCCTCCCTCTCCCTAAACCCCTAGCAACCACAGAGTGCATGTGTGTGTGTGTGTGTGTGTACATATGATGTGGCCTTTTATATATATATAAAAATATATATATATTGTGTGTGTGTGTGTGTGTGTGTATAGTAACCTTTTCAGATTGGCTTCTTTCACTTAGTAATATGCATTTAAGTTTTCTCCATGTCTTTTCATGGCTTGATAGTCCTTCCTTCCTTTCTTCCTTGCTTGCTTCCTTCATTTCTTCGTTTTACATTTAGGTTCACAGCAAAATTGACTGGACGGCACAGAGAGTTCCATTAAACCCCCTTCCCCTACAGATACACAACTTCCCCCACTAGTGACATCCCACACCTCAGTGGTACATTTGTTACAGTTGATGAACCTACACTGACACATCATTATCACCCAAAGTCCATAGTTTAAATTAGGGTTCACTCTTGGTGTTGTAGTGAGTTTGTACATATGTATAATGATCTGTACCCATCACTACAGTATCATACAGAACAGTTTCATTGCCCTAAAAATCCACTATGCTCTACCTATTCACACCTTCCCCCTTTTCCCACCCTCACCCCCCCCGCCCCAGCAACCACAGGTCTTTTTTCTCACTTAACAAGAAGACACAGCAATAACTTGGGACCACTTCCTTTTGCAGGGAATGGGGCAGAATATAACAGAACATAACATTAAATGTTGCCAAAAATGGGGACATTACTTAGAGAGCTTAAGGGGAGAGTATAAGAGGAGGACAGCAGAAGCCCGGAGAGAGAGAATTAGAAAGCAAGACAGCATCTATTTGAGATAGCTTCTGAAGATCTAAATTATTAGTCTTTGTCCTGTATACTCACCTCCACCTTTTCCCATGTGGTCTTAGGGAGCTAGTTACTAAGACAGGGTTAAAACTACTGGTCCTCCTATTAGAAATGATTTTTCAATGCCTTTCTAACTTTTTTGGTTACTCTTTCATAAGTGTTCAAGGGGAGCTTGGA
>NW_011888803.1:11673232-11675694 GCF_000151845.1 Pteropus vampyrus
GGTTAAAACTACTGGTCCTCCTATTAGAAATGATTTTTCAATGCCTTTCTAACTTTTTTGGTTACTCTTTCATAAGTGTTCAAGGGGAGCTTGGACTCAGGAAGATGGACATGGGTGTTTGGGAAAGAAGAAACTTCTTGATCATTTGGTGGGCTCTGGTGGAGATGGGTCTAGGAGAGACACAGGCCAGACTCTCTCCCATAACTAATTTAAGAGGAATATATAGGCCAGTAAATGACTTCCTAATCATGAAAGACAATATGACGAATTTGCACTGATCCCTTCTTGAGTGCTAGCAAAGTCCATTCACATAGCAAGATAGTAAAGGGCTCCTGGAACACCTGGGTCATGTGACATTTAATTATTATTACAAAGCTTTTTAAAAAGGATTTGTAGGTGCTAGGAACATTATGGCGCTGAGTATTCCTTCCACAAATGCTAATTAAACTCTGTTAGATGGCAGACTCTATGCTAAGTTCCATGGAGATTAATTATTTTTGGTCTCTGACATTAAGGATTTCATCATTTACTGGGGAAGACAACCATGAAGAGATAATTCGTTTCAATTCAATTAGGTTGAAGAAAACACTGGGGAATGCATCCAGTTAGTTCACCTAAGAGATAGTAAGGATCTGAATAGATGCAGTGGCGAGAGATGAACTGAGAGAGGAAAGCTGAGTCTGAGAGACACTTCTGAAGTAGTTTCAAACAGGTTTGATAGGTAAGCGGTTTCAGTGGGAAAGGAGAAAAGATTGGGGGGAAGAAGAAGCTCTTGGGCTCCTGTTAGCTCTTTCTGACCTCACTTGTTTAATAAAAATAGAGAAGTCTAAACATCAGTATTGTCAAAGTGAAAGGAATAACTGAGAAGTCCTTGGACTTGCTTTTGTCATTTCCTGCCCACACGATTATACTTGACTGAATTGACAGTTGAACTATTTTAAGCCTGGGGGCTTTTAATGTGGGTTCCAAGGAAAGCCAGAGTGAAATTCATCTCCAAGGAGTGTCAGAGCTGCCCCTGAATGTCAGACCCTAGACTATCACAACCGAAAAAACACTCAGCATAGTTAGGGTGGGGCAAGGGTCAGAGAGCGACTGCGGTCATGGCATTAGGGCTTTAAGTATTCTGTGTCATGAACGAGGGTGTTGTTTTGCCTTTTTGGATGAGTACATGTGTGTGTTGGACAGTTTGGAGATTCTGGCAGTCCTAGAGAGGGTGGGGCAGGGGACTCACCTCAGGGAAGGGAAGGAACAAAGAACACAGGCAGAGTAACTTGTCCAACACTAACAGATACACCATTTTCCTCTTGCAAAAATGAAACAAATGTCAGATGAAGAAACTATGTTCGGTAGGACAGTGAAGTGGTTGAGAATATGGGCTCCTGAGTCACATTGGCTATATTGATCTCTACTAGCCCTGGAGGCCTTGAATGCTTAGCAAGAGTCTGGCATGTAGTAAATGCTTAGTAAATGTTAGCTTCTGCTAGACTAAATAATCTGGGGCAGGAAAGGAAAATCAGAACTATTTTTCTGAACCTGAACAAGAAGCTAGGAAAAAAAGTAGCTTTTAAAACAGCACTAGAGTATAACTCATCAAAATTAAAACTTTGTACTTCAAAGGACATCATCAAGAAAATGAAAAGACAACCCACTGAATGGGAGAAAGTTTTTGCAAACTATATATCTAATAAGAGACATATCAAAATATATAAAGAACTCATAATTTAATAATAAAAGGACACATAACCTAATTTCGAAAATGGGCAAAGGACCTGCATAGACATTTCTCCAAAGAGAATATACCAATAACTAATTAACTCATGAAAAGATGCTCAACATCTTTAGCAGAGAAATGCAAATCAAAACTACAAGAAACCACTTTACACACATTAGCATGTCTATAATGAAAATGACAAAAAAACAAGTATTGGCAAGGAAGTGGAGAAATTGAAACCCTTACACACTGCTGGTAGGAATATAAAATGCTGTAGCCACTTTGCAAAATGGTCTGGCAGTTCCTGAAAATGTTCAACAGAATTACCATATGACCCAGCAATTCTACTTCTAGGCATATACCCAAGAGAAATGAAAATATGTGTCTATACAAAAACGTGTATGTGGATGTTCATTAGCTGCATTATATATAATGCCAAAAAGTCCCAAACGACCCAAATGTCTATCAACTAATAAATGGATAGGAGGGAAAAAAAATGGCGTAGATGATAGAGGTTCTGTTCATCCCTCTGGTGACCAAATCTAAGTTGTGACGGAAACAAGGAGCAAACAGCAAGGAAAAATCACCTAGGATCTAGATGAACAAGCCATACAACTAGAGAGAAATCCAAGAAATCACCCTGCAACAGCAGAAGGTAGGACGGGGTGAGGATGCAGGGCTGCCAGGTCTCAAGTGGCTAAGTGACACAAAGGCTGTGGCAATGGCATTAGCCTCTTAAAGGGGCCGCATC
>NW_011888803.1:11676549-11679443 GCF_000151845.1 Pteropus vampyrus
TGAGTCTGAGAGACACTTCTGAAGTAGTTTCAAACAGGTTTGATAGGTAAGCGGTTTCAGTGGGAAAGGAGAAAAGATTGGGGGGAAGAAGAAGCTCTTGGGCTCCTGTTAGCTCTTTCTGACCTCACTTGTTTAATAAAAATAGAGAAGTCTAAACATCAGTATTGTCAAAGTGAAAGGAATAACTGAGAAGTCCTTGGACTTGCTTTTGTCATTTCCTGCCCACACGATTATACTTGACTGAATTGACAGTTGAACTATTTTAAGCCTGGGGGCTTTTAATGTGGGTTCCAAGGAAAGCCAGAGTGAAATTCATCTCCAAGGAGTGTCAGAGCTGCCCCTGAATGTCAGACCCTAGACTATCACAACCGAAAAAACACTCAGCATAGTTAGGGTGGGGCAAGGGTCAGAGAGCGACTGCGGTCATGGCATTAGGGCTTTAAGTATTCTGTGTCATGAACGAGGGTGTTGTTTTGCCTTTTTGGATGAGTACATGTGTGTGTTGGACAGTTTGGAGATTCTGGCAGTCCTAGAGAGGGTGGGGCAGGGGACTCACCTCAGGGAAGGGAAGGAACAAAGAACACAGGCAGAGTAACTTGTCCAACACTAACAGATACACCATTTTCCTCTTGCAAAAATGAAACAAATGTCAGATGAAGAAACTATGTTCGGTAGGACAGTGAAGTGGTTGAGAATATGGGCTCCTGAGTCACATTGGCTATATTGATCTCTACTAGCCCTGGAGGCCTTGAATGCTTAGCAAGAGTCTGGCATGTAGTAAATGCTTAGTAAATGTTAGCTTCTGCTAGACTAAATAATCTGGGGCAGGAAAGGAAAATCAGAACTATTTTTCTGAACCTGAACAAGAAGCTAGGAAAAAAAGTAGCTTTTAAAACAGCACTAGAGTATAACTCATCAAAATTAAAACTTTGTACTTCAAAGGACATCATCAAGAAAATGAAAAGACAACCCACTGAATGGGAGAAAGTTTTTGCAAACTATATATCTAATAAGAGACATATCAAAATATATAAAGAACTCATAATTTAATAATAAAAGGACACATAACCTAATTTCGAAAATGGGCAAAGGACCTGCATAGACATTTCTCCAAAGAGAATATACCAATAACTAATTAACTCATGAAAAGATGCTCAACATCTTTAGCAGAGAAATGCAAATCAAAACTACAAGAAACCACTTTACACACATTAGCATGTCTATAATGAAAATGACAAAAAAACAAGTATTGGCAAGGAAGTGGAGAAATTGAAACCCTTACACACTGCTGGTAGGAATATAAAATGCTGTAGCCACTTTGCAAAATGGTCTGGCAGTTCCTGAAAATGTTCAACAGAATTACCATATGACCCAGCAATTCTACTTCTAGGCATATACCCAAGAGAAATGAAAATATGTGTCTATACAAAAACGTGTATGTGGATGTTCATTAGCTGCATTATATATAATGCCAAAAAGTCCCAAACGACCCAAATGTCTATCAACTAATAAATGGATAGGAGGGAAAAAAAATGGCGTAGATGATAGAGGTTCTGTTCATCCCTCTGGTGACCAAATCTAAGTTGTGACGGAAACAAGGAGCAAACAGCAAGGAAAAATCACCTAGGATCTAGATGAACAAGCCATACAACTAGAGAGAAATCCAAGAAATCACCCTGCAACAGCAGAAGGTAGGACGGGGTGAGGATGCAGGGCTGCCAGGTCTCAAGTGGCTAAGTGACACAAAGGCTGTGGCAATGGCATTAGCCTCTTAAAGGGGCCGCATCTGCGAATGGATTTTTGCGGTGATGGTCTCACTCGTTCTGAGCACCAGTGCCAATTCAGCTGCGTGCAGGGGGTACCAGGGACTTACAGAGAGACATTGTTGGAGTGAGGGTCCAGACGAGATTCACTCTGTTCAGAAGTGCTGGCAGTATCCATTGTTCTCTTTTGAGCCCTCCCCTCTACCAGTGCACGGATACAGCACTGCCATAGCTGTGACGTAATCAAACTGGATAACAGACATCTCTCTGCCCAGAGGATTCCCTGAAACCCTGCCTCCCCCAACTCATGGCCCCACCCAAGCCACATTCAGGTATATTCTCAGTGAGTCACTGGAGGCAGTTGGCCTCTGTTTCTAGTGTGGCCTTTTGAGGCAACTATAAGCACAGCCTCTGTGGATTGAATCTTAACAGGTGGCCCTGGAGGGGTAGAGGCTTAGGCTAAGTTTGGCCTGCAGCTGAATTCCTCTCAGGACTGTGCCACTGGACACCCACTTCACAAAGCCACTCTAATGAGACCGGGAGACTTAGAAGCTTTGCTTAGTCCATAGAAACAGACACAGAAACACAGCCAAAATGGGAAGACGAAGAAGCGGAAACCATATGAGAGAACAGAACAGAGATCCAGAAATAATGGAGTCAAGTAATCTAACAGATGCAGAGTTCAAAACACTGGTTATAAAGATGCTGAATGAACTTTTGGGAAATGTAGATAAATTCAGCAAAGAGATAAAAAAACATAAAAATGGAAATGGAAATTATAAAAAGGAACCAGTCTGAAATGAAGAACACATTATCTGAGATGAGAAGTATATTAAATGGGGGTAGCGGGGAAGGAATAAACAAAGTGAATAAAGAAAAGGGTCGAATGCCCTAGCTAGAGGATAGGAGAGCCAAGGACACTCGATCAGAATGGCAAGAGATAAGATGTCAAGACTACAAAAATAATTTAAGGAGCATATAGGACACTATTGAGGCTCCAAATATCAGACTGATTGGTGTACCTGAAGAAAAATAAGATGTTGAACAGCTGTTTGAAGAAATGGTGGAAAATTTCCCTAACTTGGTGAAGAAAATGGACATAAAACCCCAGGAAGCTCAGAGAATTCCAAA
>NW_011888803.1:11679493-11679810 GCF_000151845.1 Pteropus vampyrus
TGAAGAAAATGGACATAAAACCCCAGGAAGCTCAGAGAATTCCAAAAATCAGGGATCCAAAGAGGCCCACACCAAGACACATCATAATTAAAATGACAAAGATTAAATACAAAGAAAGAATATTAAAAGCAGCAAGATAAAAACAGATAATTACTTATAAGGAAATACCCATAAGTGATTTCTCGCAAGATACTATGCAGGACAGAAGGGCTTGGCAAAATAATATTCGACAAGATGAAGACCCAAGATCTGCAACCAAGGATACTTTATCCAGTAAAGCTATCATTTAGAGTTGAAGGACAGATAAAGAGCTTCCC
>NW_011888803.1:11679860-11686029 GCF_000151845.1 Pteropus vampyrus
AGCTTCCCAGACAAAAATAAGCTAAAGGAATTTATCACCGCCAAGCCAGTATTACAGGAAATGTTGGAGGGACTTCTTTAAGAAGAAAAAATACAAAAGACTCAATTCAGATTAAAAGACACGCACAGACTAAAAGGAAGAGAATGGAAAAAGATATTGCTTTGATGGACTAGAAGGTATTTAAGTCAGACAGAAAGATAAACACTATATGATTTCACATATATGTGGAATCTAAGGAATAAAAAGAACAAACTAATCAAATTTGGTGATAGAGGGGAGGGGGTGTGGGGGGCTGGGAGAGTGGGGTGAAGGGTTAAAAAAGTACAAAGTAGTAGTTGATAGGTGGTCATGGGGATGCGGAGCATGGCATAGGGAATGCAGTAAGCCTTAATACATTGGCTAGGTGGAGGGTCAGGGGAGGGAGGGAGCAACTGAGGAGGTTGTTTTACGAACTATATAGATATCTAACCAATTACTATATACTTGTAACTAATTAAAATAAATAAAATTTAAAAATATTTCTAAATAAATAAATAAATAAATAAATAAATATAAATAGATAAAGAAACTGTTTTCTATCCATACAATGAAATATCATTTGGCAGTAGAAGAAAATGAAGCATTGTTATATCTAGCAATATGAATGAGCCTTGAAAATATTATTCTTAATGAAGAAGCCAAACACAAAAAGACCACATTTTGTATAATTCTATTTATATGGAATGTCCAGAATAGGCAAACTTATAGAGAGAGCAAGTAGATTAGGCATCCACTGGGTGTCTTGAAACATATCTCCTGCAGAAAAGGGGGGCCACCGTGTTATAGAAGTGACAGTGTGTGATTTTGAGTTTCAGTCATAAAAAAACACTGCAACTTCTGTCTTTGTCTCTCTTGGATCACTTACTCAGGGGACAGGACCCTTAACAGCTTTGTGGAGAGATCATATGTGGGGAGGAATTGAGGCCCCTTATCAACGCTCTAACTGTACAAGTGAGTTCTGGAAGTAACTTGGAAGTGAGTTTTTGGTGCTGTCTTGGAAGCAGACCTTCCAGCCTCCGTCAGGCTTTTGGATGATTTCAGCCCTGGCTGACAACTCGTGTGCAGCCTCCTGAGAAACCTCAAGCCAAAACTGCCACCTAAGCTGCTCCAGAATGTCTGACTCACAGAAATTGTAAGAAATATGAATGTCATTGTTCTTTTATAACACTATGTGTTGGGGCAATTTGTTATGCAACAGTAGATAACTGCTATACCACTCCCCGCCCCGAGTTTTAGGAAGATTCCCTACAGAAAAAGACTGAGAAACATCTGCATATTAGAAATTGGAAAGGAAACAATATTTCCTTGTACTTCTGAGTCCCAAGAAAAGAGAAAGGCACATCAAAACATTGGCCATGGTCTCTGAGAATGTTTCATGGTTTTAGTCCTGTCAGAAATTTGATGTTTCAAAATGTGATTAGGAATTGTATAAGGGAGGTACACCGTTACATGGGAGAGAGGAAGAGATCCACGGGTGTAGAAAGGATAATCTTCTTGACTACAATAAAGAAGACTACAGAAATTACCTTAAGGTGCAGCAGGCAAAAGAAAAATTTTCAAGAAGTGAGATAACTCAGCAAGACCATTTGCTAATAATTTATTTTCATCGAGAAAAGAAAAACCTATCCTTGGTAATGTGCCAATTCTCAACAAGCTAATTCATGGCAAGTCTTTCTCTGGGAAAAGAGATAATTAAGTTTTTCCAAAGTCTTTGCTCCCTAACTACACTAATCATTAGGGCTGTTCACAAACATTCTTGTTCTCCTTCTTTCCTCATGTATGGTGGGTTGTAATTTACAGCCCATTTAAAGGAATCGCCATATGACTTGCTTTAGCCAGTGAAATGTGAATGAAAGCTTGGAAAGTCAGAATGCTTTACCATTTTATCTTTTTCCTGTCATGCAACCAGTCATGTTCCTACTAGTGGCTGCTTTGTTGGCCTGGGGCCCAGAGTGAGGGTGACAGTGGTATGGACTAGAGCCTTCCAATTTAAGCGTGATAGAGAGTTGGATGAATAAGAGATAAATCATGAAATTTTAGGGTTAATTGTACCCAGAGCATAATCTAGCCTATCCTGGCTGAAATGCTAATAAATAACTGAAGTTCATGTTTATCAGTCCTGCCTCTGTAGATGCTGGCTCAATCTCTCAACTGGTTAAGAAAAGCTATTATGGATAAGTCTTGCTGGGAGCCAGTTGCCCTCCACCCTACGTCTCAGCACATTATCACAATAAACCTGAAAGTCGAGTATTATTAACCCCATTTTACCTATAAGGAACCTGAGAAGTGAAGTGAGTTGCCCCACTTGCATGCAGCAGAGCTGAAACAGGAAGCCAGATCTTCTGAATAAAAAAACATAAGTAGAGTCACTAAGCTATACTAGGGCCTCCTATTACTGCTTATGAACCAAGGTAATTTTAGCCTACTTGATAACTCAGCTGTGACCGCTTCCTGTATTAGTCGCTTTTGTATCCTCCTCCTTGTCTCTGCTTTTCTATTTTCTCCAGGAACCTGAGCTGTGGAAAGCTTTCCCTCACCATGTTCCCCCTCTTAAAGGTAATTGTCACCCTCCCACTTAATGGTGAGGAAATAAATACCATCGACCCTTGAACGACACATGGATTAGGGATGTTGTCCCCTGCACAGTTGAAAATCTGAGTATAACTTTTGACACCTCAAAAACTTAACTACACTGTTCTTTGCTATCCATGGGAAATTGGTTCCCAGATACCCCACAGATACCCAAATTAGCAGATGCTCAAGTTCCTTACATAAAATGATGTAGAACAATGCATACAGTTGGTCCTTCATATCTGCAGATTCCCAACCACAGACTGAAAATACTATATTTGATCCACATTTGGTTGAATCTACAGATGTGAAACCTGGGGATATGGAGGGCTGACTATATATTTATTGACAAAAAATTCATATATAAGCATATCCATGAAATTCAAATTTGTCTTCAAGGGTCAACTGTATTTGGTATGTAGCCCCTGAAAGGTGTGCTAAGCATTTTAGATACATTGCAATTTTATTTAATTCTTATATGAATCCTGTAGCAGAAGTATTATGAATTCTATTTTTAAAGTGGGAAACCGAAGTACAGGCAGATTATGTAAATTATCTAAGGTTTTTGTTAATAATCATGGGTGGGTAGATTTCAAACCTATGTCCACATGACTTCAAACTTTTTGTTATTTCTAGTGCCTTTTCCCACAGTGATAGCCCCTGCATCTAAATTCTTAAGCGGGGGAAGAATAAAAACAGAGTTGGAGAGGAATAAGGCACCCTACGGCCTGTTTGGTTGGACTTTTCTCTACAAGAAGTAGTAGCCTTTCGGTAGCACAGAGTCTGTGAAGACCCAGAGATTCAATCATCATGGAAGAGCAGAGCCCTCCAAGCTCCTCAGGGTAAATCCATCAGTGAGATCAGCTGGAAAAGGTCAATTAATTTCCATCCTTTAATTCGCATAGAGGAAGCACCCAATATGTATTTGTTCATAAACTTTTAGTGCTCTAGGGGCTTATCAAAGTCAGTTGTAGACAAAGGAGGCCCTCGCAGCCTCTGGCTTCAAAGCAGGCTGGATATTTGACTGGTCCTCCAGATGGGCATGTCTGGTCTCTGCATTTTCCTGGCAGCCTTCTAACACTTTTTTTTTTTTTTTTTTTGGCACTACCAAAGACTAGGTACCAACTTCTTAACCCTTGGCTCCTGCTCTACTGCCGTTTCATTTCTCTGCAAATTAATTGCTCAGATCCCTGTAAGGAATGAAAAGATGTAGTATTCCCAGGTATTTGGGGCTAACAACACAAGCAGTTATTTACCCCACCACTTTTGCTCAGCTGACCAGTGGTTGATTTGATGTGGTCAGGTCTTACCTCGTCCATGCTGTGAAAGACATGGCTTCCTTTTCCCTGTCTGTAACAGGAGACCCTAGAGGCTGGACTGAAGATCTCATGAGAGGCCATTGAGTTCTAAGTTCTTTTCATCTGAATCAGTTTCAAGTATAAGCCATGTCTATGTTGGTTGCAATCACACCCCCTCAGCCTTACTCTGTTCCTGGCCCTCTTCTTGATGCTGGTGGTGACAGAGCAGTGAAGGAGACAGATAAGGTCCCTGGTCTATTCAAATTTACATTCCAGGGGGGAATAAAAAGACAATAAACAAGTAAACAAATGAACATAGTAATTTCAGATTGTGCCCATTGCTGTGAATGAAATCAATGAGGTCATGTGATAAGATGTGAGAAGGGATGAGGTTCTCACTTTAAACAGGTGGTTATGAAATGCTTCTCTGATAAGAGACCTTCTGAGATAAGACTTGAATGATAAGGAGCCAGACTGGGAAAGAACATTCTCTCTAGGCAGAGGGAGTAGAAATTCTAAGGTTTTCAGACTGGAGTAATTTTGGGATGTTCAAGGAACAGAATAAAGTTGGGATGGTTACCATTCATTGAGTGGTTATAATGGGCCAGGCATTGTGCTATATACTTTCATATATTATCGTGTTTTAATTAATCACAATACCCTACAAGGTAGATATTACTATGGAAGAAATGGACTAATATCATTCATTCTTAACATGACGCATAGTAGATGTCTGATCAATTTTATCATTATTCCTTGCCTTGCCCAGTTCTGCCCTTCCCAGTAGCAACTTGTGAGCAAACATTACTTATTTCTCATTTCTTGCACTTCCTTTTGATTTAATATAGTTAGTAGAAAAGCATTCTGCTCAATGAAACAATTCGTAAGACGGTGTGAGTGACTGATAGATCACCCTCCTAGCAGTCTATCTGCATTTTAAAACTTATTAAGATTCACCAAAACTTATTAAACTCATGAGATTTTTTTTTGAATTGAGGGAAGAATGGTAGCAGATTTTCCCATGCTACTGTTATGGGCCGAATTGCATTCTCCCCAAATTCATCTGTTGAAACACTAAACCGTAATACTTCAGAATATGTTTGTATTTAGAGAGAGGGTCTTTAAAGTGGTACTTAAGGTTAAATGATGTCATTAAGATAGGCCCTAATCCAAAATGCCTAGTGTCCTTATAAAAGAGGAGCTTAGGACACAGATACACACAAAGATAAGACCATGTGAAGACACAGAGAACAGATGGCCAGAACAGATCTACCAGCCAGAGAGAGCATCCTTGGAAGAAACCAATGCTGCTGACACCTTGATCTTGGACTTCCAGCCTCCAAACTGTGAGAAAACAAATTTCCATTGTTTAAACCACCCAGTCTGTGGTATTTTGTAATGACAGCCCTAGAAAACTAATACTTACACTTATTCCTGTTACAGACCTTTTGCAAGTTTAAATTCCTGAGGCTAAATCCCAGATAAATTCCCCGAGTTGCCTGTTTTTCTTTTTTTGTCCTTATGGCAAACCCTTGGGCTTCAGTCTATGGGTCACAGTGGGGAAGAAAACAATGAATATTTACTGAGTTCTATACATGCCAGAAATTCAATCATCATGCTACTTTGTAGGTGATTATCATTACAGAACAGGAAACAGGGTCAGGGAGGTCACATAAATTAACTAAAGTAATTATGTGTTCAATATCTTTACCCATACCTATATACTAGGCACGAGGATCAATGCTTGTGATACATCAGTGAATCAAAATGACTTACTCCCTGCTCTCATAAAGCTAATAGTTTAGTGGAGGAAACCAGATGATAAATGTAATAACTTACAAAGGAGAACAACGTATTAGTAGGAGAGCCAGATGAGTTTCATTCCATTCATTTACTGAGCATCTATTATGTATACATGATGTCGTGCTAAGTGTTCTGGAAATATGGACTCTATCCTCAGAGAAATTACATGTCTAGTGGGAAAGGAAGACATCAGATAAGCCTTAAAAATGAGAAAGAGAGATGTTATGAGAGATAACTTCAAGGTTACCTGGGAGCATTTAGTAAAGACATATAATTTAATATAAAAAATCAAGGTAGGCCTTCTGAAGGAATTGCTATACCTACTGAGATTTGAAGAATCAGGTAGCAGTTAGCCAAGCAGAGGTGTGCGAAGCTTTCTTCAGTCAGGCCATCTCCGGTTCAGATAATGCCTTTCTTCCTATAGACTCTTTCTCAGAAAGCATCTTTGTTCTGCCTGG
>NW_011888803.1:11686630-11694237 GCF_000151845.1 Pteropus vampyrus
TTTTCCCCTGTTGTTTTTATTTGCTACTAAACACATCCCTAATTAATTTATTAATTGCCCTACTGCCTTGGTAATGAAAAATAAGAGCTTGGCAATTTATACCTTGGTTTTGAAGGATTGCAGATGCTTTCTATTTTCTGCTTCATGTCAGAATACAGCTGGTTGGAAACACTAGGTATTACCACAAATTTAAGCTGAGTCATATTTTATTTTTCTAGACTATTGTACTTGGGGTTGCAGAGCCAGCTACCTTTTGAAGTGCCCTGATTTAAACACCTGGGGTGCTTATTCCAGTGCTTCATGTTAAGACTGGTAAGATGTATTCAGAGAGTGGCTCCTTCCAACGTCTGAACACAATAAAAATGATGGAGATTAACTTTTTAAAAAAACTATATCTGAAGGAAAAAGAAAAGAAAAAAGTGAAGAGAAAAAAAAGCAAAATTACAAAAACTATTTTCAGGTAGTATGTCAGAATACACTTTCTTTTATAAGATCTAGATGAATGGAAAATATATCCTCTAGAGGAAAGTCTTTTCTTGAGATAGAAAATTCCTCCAGCTGTCTCCCTTTCTCCAAATATTACATCTTTTAGTCACAGAGAGGTATTTACAAAACAGATTTTCTAAGGCAATTACATTGTTCTGTAGTATAATTTCAAAAGTATTTTCTTACTAAAAATATTTTGTTTGTGACTCTTTCCCCCTTGGAATACAATCTCAGAATTTAAATAAAAACTGCATGTTTACCTTATTATGGATTACTTTCTCTGATTCCAATATTTTGATCCTTGTAAAATAGATCTTCAAAGAGCCAGGATGCCTCCTGGATTCAGTGGAGTGTTCTGGGTGTTGTCTGCCTCACCAGTTGAACTGGGGAGACTGCAATGAATGGAGCTTGTTGGCTTGGCAAGATCCTTGACTTATGGTCAGAAGGCAAAAGACAGCAGCAGAAAATCTGGAAATAAGACCAGCCACCTTCCAGTGGGATTTGAAAGAGTTGCTTGCTCCATCTCTCCTCCTTTCGGGTACCTGATAGGAGACACTGCTTTGGGGTAAGTCAGCAAAGATTATGGCAGAGTGGAAAGTGGAAAGCTTCCTTTGGTTTCAAGGAGCAGAGATACACTGAGGCCATCTAGGAAAGAGAGGATTTATCACAGATGTAAAACTGGAACCAGAAAGCTGTCAAGAATTGAGACAGCTCAGGGGACAGGCAGTTGTCATCGTCTCTCTCATGGTCCATACCATCTCCCTCTTGTGACCTTTCTGCTTTTCTTTTATAATGTGTCCACTCTATTTTCCTCTCTGTTAACAGACCAATTCCTCAAACCAAATGCCAGAGAAAGCTAGTCCAAATGACTTTGTTCATTGGCATTGCTTCTTTGGGTAGAGTTCTTTGCCTAAGGCATTTCATGAGCCATTAGCCAACTGATAGACAGGTTGCCTAAGGCCAGGTGCCCACCTCCAGTCCACTCAGTGGTCACTGATGCACAGACACCAGCCTAATGCAACTTTCCTGATCCAGGGGACTATGGACGAGGCAATTTATATTAAAAATAGTTTTTAGAAAATGGTTTCTGGAACTTGCATTTACACTCAGTCCCAAAGCCATCACATGCCTGCTTTGCTTGATCAGTCAGCATTCAGATTCCCCTACCTATAAACAGGGGATAATAATGAAACCTATTTCACAGAGTTGTAGTGAGACTTAAATAAGATAATGTATAAGCAAAAGGGCTTTGTAAACTGTTAAATATTATACTAATGATATTATTATCAGAAAGGGATAACCTCAAGTCATTTTGATCCATCTGCCTTTTCAGAAAGGCTAGCCATTTATCTAGAAAGAGAACGGTAACAGGGAACAAGTAGTCTGGAGATGTACCAGGGGCCAGGAATCACCAGGGGTATGCTAGCTGTCAGGGGTCGAGGCAGCGCAGGGAACTGGCAGTTCTCTTTGTCTCTCTCGTGGTCCATACCATCTTTAGGGATGTCCCAGCAGGTAGCTATCCTGGAGCCCTGGTCCTCAGTGTCTCACAGAGCTCTGAGTGCTTGCTGTGTGTGTGTGTGTGTGTGTGTGTGTGTGTGTGTGTGTGTGTGTGTGTAAAATGAGTGACAGAGAATACAGAAACCTCCTTTATCTGTTCAGAGCCTCCCCTCCCCTCTGCTGATGGCCCCCTTTTCACCACTAACATCTTCAAATCTCCTTAAAGACAAAGAGAAAAGTGGACAGGAAACAAAAAAAATCAGAATTGAAAAGAGGTGACAATGAGTAGGCAGATGTAATAAGATACTGGGTGTGAGTTTCCCAGAAGGCCTGGTGGCTCAACCCACAGAAGTAAACTGCTAGGGAATTTCAGCCCCTAGCTAAACGCCCTGCAGCTGCCTGTAAATATCAAGCCCTTTTTATGAATAGTGGCCCTGACTTGGGCAGAGCTGCACCTGGGCTTCCCTGGAATTCCTTGACTCACTGCTGAGGTAGCTGAATGAGGGTGGAGCACTGGACCAAATACAGTGGCTTTGCTGTTAAGCTCACCAGGTCCCTTCTTAAAGCATGAGAGGAAAACGAGAGAGAAAGAGAGAGAGAGAGAGAGAGAGAGAGAGAGACAGAGAGAGAGACAGAGAGAGAGACAGAGAGAGACAGAGAGAGAGAGACACAGAGAGAGAGAGAGAGAGAGAGAGAGACACAGAGAGACAGAGAGAGACAGAGAGAGACAGAGAGAGAGAGAGAGAGACAGAGAGAGAGAGAGAGAGAGAGAGAGAGAGAGAGAGAGAGACTGCAGAGATATGTTTTTACCAGGCCTCCTGTCCCAAATTGGCAACCTGGGCCCTATTTAAGTAGTTTCAGGTTGCTCGCATATAGGTAGGTGGTCATGTAAAAATGTACTGAAACATGCTCCTCCCACTCCCAAATTTATAATTTATTCACAAAAACAAAATTTTCTAAAATACGCTGCAAACGCAATGTCTTGCTGCAGCAGAGACAGTTTAATGAATTCTGCTGGCCGAGATGGGCCCGTGCAGAGCCATGTGGGGTAGAAAGATTAAATAGGGGAGCAGGAGAAGTAGAAGCAAAATGTTGATATGTTCCTTTGTGAAGAACACAGGAAGGGCAAACAAGGGAAGATAGGGAAGTGAGGAAAGAGATGACTCATTTTCCTCTATATTTGCCTAATTCCCTCACTGGCATTGACAGATAAGACTACTGACTTCAGGTCCCGGGGTCCCGGCTTTCCTCTTCTTGGGCTTTTCATTCTCTGTTAATTAGAACATTGGAGAAATCGTCATGATAATTATAGTGTCTAGACTTGGGGAACTGTGGGAAACAGTAAGAGAATATTTAATTGCAGAGTTGAGAAGATGCATGAAAGTGACAGGATTTTGAAAGTCTCTTCTTAGAACAAGGTGACACTGAGCTTGTTTCTCGGGATTGCCCTGAGGTTGTCTGTTAAGTCAGGGGAATCTTGGGTGTTTCATCTGAACATTTTGGGTTGTCAAAATAGTCATTTCCTGAGGATTCCAAGGATCTGTGGAGAAAGCTGTGCTGCAGTGCTCTTTATCAGCTTTATCCTCAGTGTGTCATCATAAAGTGTGGCAGAGGCAGGTACTCTCAGAGTTTTTTGCCCGGATGAAAAGATATTGATTCGTTTTTGGGGGGAGATAGAGAAAGTGGTTAGCATGAAAACCTGCCTTGCCAAGTTTGGTCATTCTATTTTTCCTTCCACAAATTCAGTAACATACTTTCTTTAGCCAGTTGGTGGAAGAACTGATACTAC
Source organism: Pteropus vampyrus (assembly GCF_000151845.1). Classification (NCBI taxonomy): domain Eukaryota; kingdom Metazoa; phylum Chordata; class Mammalia; order Chiroptera; family Pteropodidae; genus Pteropus; species Pteropus vampyrus. The sequence goes on from NW_011888803.1 coordinate 11,690,403, forward strand.
ACTTTGATCTTAGCCAAAAGGCCGAGAAGCGATTGGTGGAAAAAATGAGCAGAGTGTTTTCCTTCCCAAATGTAGAGTAAATCCATGCTTATCAGTATCTAGTTAACTAGAAATCCCCATTAATCAGCATTCCTCCACTTGGAGAGGACAAAATGGTTGGTGTTCCAGGCCACCCCCAGCTGCCTTTCATCACGGATGTGTCACTATTGTTTCTGCTGATTAAGCATGTAAAACTAGCTAATTATAAAGACTCAAAATTAAAAAATGGGAAAATGAAAAGTGCCTTCGTAAATGTCTCACCCCATAGTTACCCCCTCAGTTAAACACTCAGTAGGCCAGTGTAGGCCCCTCAGAAATTTTTGTGCATATAAATGTACATATGTGTATATTTATATGTACATTTATATGTACATATGTGTATATTTATATGTACATTTATATGGAATATATTTATGCAAATGAGATCATACTATGCATACTGTTGAGTGACCTACCTTTTCACTTTACATGTCATATATATCCATATCACACATACAGAACTACCTCAGTTTTTTAAATGGCTGCACAGGGTTCTATAGTGTAGATTCATCATAATTGATTTTACTAAATATCTGTTAATAAATATTTAAGTTGATTCCTATTCTTTGCTATTATTACTAATTCTGCAATGACATTTTAGCACTTCTCTGATTATGTTTTTAAAGATAAATTGTATCTTTGCTTCTTTATACAATTAACTTTATTGAAATACAGCTTACATATAATAAACTGAACTCGTTAAAAGTATACAATTCCAGTTTTGACAAAATTATCTACCCACGTAACTGTTACAACAATCAAGCTAAAGGACCTTTCTATCACCTCAAAACATGTCCTCATGCCCCTTTATAATCACCCCTACCTTGACCCCAGGCAACTAATCTGTTACTGTAGGTGAGTTTATATTTTCTGGAATTTCATATAAGTGAAATTATATAGTATGTACTCGTTTTGAGTCTGGCGTAATGTTTTTGAGATACACCTATGCAGTTGTCTGCATCAACAGTTCTTTTCTTTTTCTTGCTGAGTAGTATTCCATTGTTTAGAAGCACCATGATTTGTGTTCCATTTACATGTTGATGTGGATTTTTTCCAATTTTAGGCTATTATGAATATAGTGGCTATGAACATTGTATAAAAGTTTTTATGTAGATATATGGTTTCATTTGTTTTGGGTATGAATTTTATAAGAAACTGCCAAACTGTTTTTCAAAGTAGTTGTATCATTTTACATTCCTACCAGTGATAGAGTTCCAGCTACCCTATATTTTTGTCAATACTTGACTTGTTAGTCTTTCTAATTTTAGCCATTCTATTGGGGAACTATGAGAAGAGTCTTCTCTTTCATCACTCCCCTGTCTTTTGTTGTTTGCCCTTCCTGTATTATTCTCAAAGAATAATAGTACATCATTATTGTTTAATTTGTATTTTCCTGATGACTAATGGTGTTGAGCATATTTTCAGGAGCTTTTGGCCATTGCTACATCTTATTTTATGATGCTTCTGTTAAAATGTGTTGCACGTTTAAAAAAATTAGATTGTCTTCTTATTACTGCATTGCGAGAGCTCTCTCTATAATTCTAGATACAAGTCCTTTGTCAGATGCGTGCATTGCAAATACTTTTTCCAAATCTGTGTCTTGCCTTTTAATTTTCTTAATAGTGTTTTCTAAAGGGCAAATATCTTTAGTTTTAATAAGTCCATAAATTATTTTTTGAAACAGCAACAGAAAAAAAGATTAAATAGTGTTATTAAATAGCTTAGTGCTATTTTTGCATTGAGTTATACAATATTCAATTCCTTAGAAATTGTTAACTGAATTTTAATTAAATTGTTGAATTAATCAAAACACCCCTTTTTCTTATTGCCATGAGTAACAGAATTTCCTATATTTATGTATCCTCATGCAGTGACTTTGAAATTTAAATGCCATTTTAAACCCTTTTTAAAATGTGACTCAATTGGGAAGTGCAGAAAAACAGGAATACATCAGATCTCTGCTCACCATTTATATCAGAATATTTTTTCTATAAGTGAGTAATCTACAAAAGTTTTTAAAGAGTAATCATGAAACATATATTAGTGCCTACTATGTGTCAAGCACTGTGCTAAATGGATTGTTTTATCTAATCCTGATAGCAATGACTCTATGAATTGGCCACCATTGTTATCCCCACTGTTCAAGTTCACTCAACTGACTCCAGAGCTAGGATCCAAACTCCAGATGTATATGTGCCGATATACTTTAATTATAATCCACATTTCACTCATTCTGTGAATTTTCTTTGGTTCATTAAAAGAGATGTGTTATATATCAAATGATATGACTAACCTAGCAATGTAACTAAATTGTTGCACCCTAAGATTATTTACTACCCAGTCTATATGCTGATCTCCTAACATGTTCCCCAACATTTTTAACACCAATATTTAACACTCATTAATAGAATTTCCATGCTATTAATAAGTTTATGATAACCAGCTATTGCATCTCAACCACATATTTTTATTTTTATATAGCTTTTATGTGGCTACCTCATCATCCTTATTTAGGCCTTTGTTGGTTTTGAGGGTGAAACCAATTAGAAATTTTGAGAATTTCTAATATTCATTTCAGCCTCAAAAATAATTTTTTTTTCTTATGTAGGGACTTCCTTTTTAAACTCACGTTTGCCAATATTCTTAAGCAAAAAATTAGAAATTTCTATTATTGAACCCTCTAACTCTCTGGCAAGATGTAACTCGGAAGACAAGACTCTGGAAGAATAGAGAGAAGTTGCTAAGCAAGACGAGGGCTCTCTCTCATAATAAAGACATTTTACTGAATCACAGCTGTCCTCTTCCATTTTCAAATAAATTAATGAGAATCAGTGGAGGCATGCCAAGGTAAATTCTCAGTGTATCATGGATCTGGCTCCTAGGAAGGAACGGTGCATTTTCAACATGGGATTCAGAGGAATGGTTATAGTATATTAGTGCCATGGTTTTTGATGGTTGAATATAGCTTTGTTATTAGGCTCTCCAGTTACATCCTCTAGAAGTACACTAACAGTTGCCAATTGTAGTACATGGACTAGGACCTCTTCCTCATTACTTTGTGCTTTGAAAATTAAACAAACAGTCAAATGTACTATGAACATTTCTCTTTCTCCTCTCTAGGTTCCTGAAGCAAAAAATAACAAAGAAATTAAAGAGTATGGAAAAAAATCTCTTTGCCTCATGTTATTACTAAACTAAACATCATACAATTATGGGCTTTTTAAATAATTTGTATCAGAAGGAATATTTAGGTGATAAGAAAACTTTGGGGACACTAGTATACTATATAAACAGAAACTTCTGCTACCCCCTATAAGAGCGATCATTACTTCCTAGGGACAGCGCATGTATTTTGTCAAAACAGCTAGAGCCAGACCATGCCATCTGTATTCTCCCTCTCCCAGGCAGGTTTGGGGTAAAGAAAGAAGTAAAGGGGGAATGGTAAGTCCCCACAGTTAGTGAGTTTTGTTTACTGATCCCAGCCAGGGCAAATGTCTGGGATCCCTGGAAAATGCAAGGACAGACCCTTTCCTAAACGCAGTTCTCTCTTACTCCATCCCACCCTTCTCTCTATCGAGTGGTATATAGAGTTATAACCTCTTTTTAGAGTTGCTGAAAAGGATGTAGTTGGAGAGCAGGACAGCCTAGAGAAATAAGAGGAAAACCACTGTTTAAGACTCAGGTGCATATCAGAAAGCTCCTTGGGTTAAACTTACTCATTTTCTAGTTCTCTTGCTCCTACTTATTAATGGAGTGG
>NW_011888803.1:11695132-11701455 GCF_000151845.1 Pteropus vampyrus
TTAGGACAGTTCTAGATTTACAGAAAAATCGTAAAGATACTATAGAGAGTTCTCCTATTATTAACATCTTATGTAAAAAGTACCGTCCACTTGATGCAATTAATGGACGAGTATCGATATATCATCATTGACTAAAGTCTATACTTTATTCAGACTTCTTTAGTTTATACCTAATGTCTTCTATTTCAAGATCTCATTCAGGATACCACATTACATTTAGTCATCCTGTCTCCTTAGACTCCTCTTGACTGTAACAATTTCTCAGATTTTCTTTGTTTTGATGACCTTGACAATTTTGAGGAGTGCTGGTGAGGTATTTTGTAGAATGTCCCTTGTTTGGGACTTGTCTGATATTTTTCTTATGATTAGACTGGGGTTATGGGTTTTGTAGGGAAGACCACAAAAAGGAAAGTGCCATTTTAGTCACATCAAATCAAGGCTACATACTGTCGACATGACTTAGCATTCTAGTTGATTTTGATAACCTGACTGAGGCAATGTTTTGCCAGGTTTCTCCAATATAAAGCCCCATCTCACCTTTTCATACTGTACTATTTGGAAGGGAGCATAAAGTCAGCCTATAGATAAGTAGGGAAGTATTTTTTTATGGTTGCCGTATAGAATGTAAATATTAAAAATTTGTTACTAGTAAAACGTTGCTGATAAAAATGAAAAGGAGAGGAAAAGTGGAGGACTAAAAAAGAGCGCCAATACCTTCATTTTGTAGAATAAGAAATCTACAGATACTCTATGAAAAAGAAATAGCAATTTTAGTCCTCATTTAAAAATATTAACGTTTAGTTCCAATAGAGGAAAGAAAACACTGTCATTGCTATTAAACATTGGGAAGAGATGGTAGTATGAGACACATGCTCACTTTCATAGTGTAGAGTTAATTGATATTGACTAGTTGGTAATCCAAGAAGAGAAATATAGAGTGCAGTGGAGGTCAACATCAAATGGCCTCACGCCAGATGAAACCAGAGTTTTCTTCTGTAGAGGAAACTGAAACTGAGCAAGGAGAAGGGGAAGGGCTGATGCTTTTCATTGGAAGCTCTTTCATATTATTTGTTTTATTACCATGTGCACAAATTATATTCTTTGAAATCGAAGATAATGTGTAGGGTGGTGCTAGGACTCATATTGGACCACCTACTATGACCTATTTTGTGTAGCACCTGCGTTCAGGAACCCAAGCAAACCAGCCAACTGCCTAAACTTCATTAACACAAACCACACTACCCTATGTTGGTTTGTTGAGGCAGGAATCTCATTTCTAATAGAGTAGGGGTGATCTTAGGTCTTTGATTGTAGGAAAGGCATTAAAGAAAAAAGAATTCTTTTTATTTCCTTGGAATAAAGATTAGGAAGATTTCAGATGCAAAGGAGAAATTGGCTGAAATATGCATCAACCAACTGTCTCTGGCTGAACAGCATTGGCAATTAGTGGAAATCCTCTGTGTGTTTCCTGTGTTTAGCATTTATACAACATGTTTTAGTTTAAAAGCCCTTTGCTATCATTAGCTAATTACCTCCCAAGGGCTGCAGGGTAGTTAGAGGGCGAATTGGAAACAAGCCAGGTTTGAGAGCTGTAAGATGTACATGAGTCTGGACCAGCCTGATTCAGCGTATAGTTGTTAGATCATTTCTCGCACTTGGATTGATTGGTTAATGAGTGGTTATTCAATCTCTAAAGTTTTTTTCCTAGACTCCACACCTTCTCAAGACATACAAGTTACTGAAACAGAAGAGAATTTATTTCAATGGCAGATCTTGTGAGTATTTGAATATAGTTAAACATTGGTAACAGTTTGGGGTTCATCATTAAATCAGAATCCCTAATGTGAGGCCTGAGTATTGACACTTATTAAAAATGCCCTAGATGATTCTAGAGTAGCACGAGGCTTGAGAATCCCTGACTTAAATGACCAGTAGAGGCTCCTTCCCTTCTCCCCAATAACTATATCTACAAAGAGAATGAATGCAATATTTGGCTAATGAAAGCCTTTTATAAACATTAATTGTTAATGAATATTACATCTTGTTTTGATTCAAATATATATATTTGATTCAAAAAATATATTTTTATATGTATATTTTAAAAAATATATTTATATATATATATACACACAAATAAAAGTACTCAAAAAAATATACACACACACACACATAAAAGTACTCAAGAAATTTGAAGATTATAGAAGAGGAAATATGCATGCCTTTGTATACATAAAAATCATCACAAATAGAATCACTTGTTCATGTTTTGGAATTTTTATTTCCATTATATTTTTATGCTTTGTCTTTTTAAAAACATTATCAGATTCCATATACAATTTGTATTTCGCTTTTCACACCAATATAATAAGCATTTTCCATTGTTTCATGCTTTAAAAGTCAGCTCTAAAAATGAAATCTAGTGAAATGAGGCAAAGAGGAAAATTTATGCAAATTAGAAATTTGAACCAAAATAGAAATTCAGGTATCTGCAGAGCACAAGCCCACAGGAATATTCTTCACCCTGTGTCCATTTAGAACACTCAGACCAGTGGGAACTAGAGCATGTTCCATATCCAAATATTATCTATATTTGGTATGTGGTGCCCTCTACTGGTGATTCTAGAACTGTGCCCTTTTCTGTTTGTAAACTACGTGTATGTGGTCGGTAAGGACTCTAAAGGAGGGGATTAGATTGTATGTGTGCATGTTTAAATTTTGTATGCCTGTACTTTTATTTATATATGTTGCTGCAATGTAGAATTGAAGCTATTTAAATACAGGATATGACTTTGAGTCTGTTTCCTTTTTATTCATTCCATGAACATTTTAAAGAGTCTACCATGCACCAGGTACAGTGCTAGGAGGCGGGGGGAGGCACAAAGATGAAATAATCACCGAGCAACATAGTTAGGTGGAATAACATACTAAACAAGCCTTGGATATTCCAGCAGAAGAACCTGACTCCTTGTAGATCCTTGTCCTTCTCTATCTAGGAAAATCATCCTCATCAATGAAGCCTGCAACTTTGGGAGAGACACACATGGCAGAGCCAGGAAGAAAGGGGACACCTTCCTTTTCTTCCAAATCGATTCTCCACTCAGTGGGCTTGACAGATGTCACAGACAGCTTGCTCTCAATTTACTTATAAATTAAAATTTATGGTGGACTATAACTCATTAATGAGATAACATAAGTGGCAATAATGCAGAGGTTTAATTGAGCCCCTATAATAAAAGAATAAATCCAATTTTCTAGAAATGTATAATACTTTATATAATATGTACCTAAGGAAGGAAAGTAACTATTACATTTTGAAAGCACATTGGAATTTTGCCTTGCTTTTTTGAGAAGGAAATATATATAATACTAATCAAATTTTTCTAATTTGGGGAAGGCCTAAAGCACAGGACAAAATGGGGAATCTCTAACACATTCATGACCACCACATTTGGTATGTAGTCTCTTTGACTACATTATGTGCAATTATGCAAGATGATCTATAAGTTAGCTAAGTCACCTTTCTTTTAACCTTAGACCCTGATGATAATATTGGATTTACAAGGTTGATTCCATACACCCAAAACTTAAGCATGACTATACAATATTTATCATGCATATTGAAACAGCAGTTGTGTGGTCTTGGACGAGTAACTTTATTTTTAAGTTTCCTATTTGGGAAAGCATATAACCTACTTTTTTGTAAAGATTAGAAATGAGGTATGTAAAATATCTATCAAAACTTCTGGAACACAATAGCTGCTCAGTAAAACACAACAGGCACTTCAGAATGAAGTGCTCTACCTGGGTTGTTTAAATTTTGGGCTCTGCCTGGGTTGAAATCTTGGTTCTAGTCTTTCTTTAGCTGTGTGACCTTGAGCAAGTAACTTTACCTCTCTGGATCTCAGTTTTCTTATCATTAAAGTGGAGGTTGTAGCAGTACATGCATCATAGGATTATTGGGCAGAAAAAATGAGTTAATATATGTAAAGAGCTTTGGAACATTTATTAAAATATAGGGCTTATTAAGCCCTATATTAGTTATTATTTTAATTGCTATTTCTTTTAGACACACCTACATCTTTTTGAAGCTATATAAGGTTAGTTATTATTTTAATAGCTATTTCTTTTAGACACACCTACATCTTTTTGAAGCTATATATTAAAATCAGAAAGACAGACATCGTCACATATGTATGAAACACATCCGTCAGTGCTGTCACACCAGCTGTTTTCAGCAGATTTCCATTGTGGCTCTATAACCAGTTCTCCTTTGATAAGTCATCAGAGGCTTCAGTAGGAATTACTTTGTTAAGTTTGGCCACTTTGCTATAAAGTAGTAATTCTTAGTTCTTGAATTCTCTCTCTACATAATTATGATTTCCCTAAAGAACATGAGGAGGAAGAATTGCTTGAAGCAAATTAGGAAAGCATTGTGAAATTAGAACTCCCCTTTGTAACCCTACTTGTCACTTCTCTCCAAAGTAATTGTAGGATGCAGCGGTTTTGTGCAGTTGAAGTTCTGGGTACCCAATTTCAGTCTGATTAAGTCTTTTCTTCATTGGCATTTTGGCTAATGCTCTCCCTTTTAATAAATAGTGGCAATGCACCTACATACTGGCCACATAAAGTGATATAAAGCAGTGGTACTCAAGGAATATGAACAAGGTGCTAGACAAAGATATAACTAACTCTAATTATAACATGAATTCAACTGTGATAACTGCTATTAGGGTAACTTGGAGGGAAGGGGATTCTAAGAGCTTAGAGAGGTTTAAAAAGAGGTTCATTGATAATAAACTTTGAAGAATGGCAGAGGAGAAGGTGAAACACAATAGAAGCAGATAGAACAGGAAGAGTAAAGGCATAGAAATGTCAAAATACACGGCTTGTTCGGGGAACAGCAGATGGTTCAGGTAGCTGGAGCGGAAGGTATGCAGGCAGAGTGTTAGGAGATGAGGAACAAAGGGTCTATCTAGGTCCTCAGGGAGGACCTGTTCTAGATCTCAGGTTCTCTGAGAGCCCCTCAGGGTCAGGTCCTGTGTGTAACTCCTCATCTCTTCCTTCTCCCTGTAGACTTCTCTTGGCCTCAGCCCACGCATTCCTTTTACTTCTGCACTTAAAAAACCCCATTCTCTTCTTCCCAAAGGACTTTGCTAGTCTGGCATTTACTAACTTGCCACCTACTACTAAATATGTGGAAAATGAAATGGTATAAGAATTTGTACAAAACATTGGCCCCTCAGGGTAAAAATCTGAGCCTAACAAACTGGGAACAGGCAGGGTAGCTTGGCTAGATTTTGAGAGGGTAGGAAAGCAAAAACAATAAAGTAAGAAAACCATGTTTGGCACATAGTTGGTCCTCAATTAATTATTTGTTCAATAAACAAATTAGTGGACAGCCTGATCGACTATCAGGTATTACGTGGTGTCTCTGGGGTATAGCCAACTGTCTCTAAAAAAACTCTATTTGGGAAACAGGACGAAGGTGAGAAGTGACCTGTATATGTTGGCTCTCCATGCACTTGTGCCAAGGCCAGGTCTTTTCTGGAGTTTGTTGTTCTTTGGCAGTTAGTTTCTCTTTCAGGGAAGAAAGGTAGGTGTCTGTGTGTGTCTGTGTGTGTGTGTGTGTGTGTGTGTGTGTGTGTGTGTGTGTGAGAGAGAGAGAGAGAGAGAGAGAGAGAGAGAGAAATATAAACAATGCCCCAATGTTTATTTCCTTCCAGTCATGCCAAGACTAAAAGATCTCAGGTAACAAATTCATTCTTTTGCCAGAAAGTAAATTGGGGTAGGTGGCAGGTGGGGGTGGGAGGCGGGGAGTAGGGGCAGTGGATAACAAGAAAAAAAGAAGTTAAAAATGTCAGGAAGAACTCAGTTTTACTTGGTTAACATATACACTTGGAACTTAGGATAAAAAAGATTTGGTTCTAATCTCAAAGTGCTTTTAGTGTGGAGTATTTAATGCAGGAAAGACAGTGTTATAACAGAGGTTAGGCCAGAGAACTCAGAGTAGGGGCTTTTAATGGAGCTCAAGGCCTTGCTACTGCAAGTATGTTTGACCACTAGCAAGCAGCCTCCCCTGGAAACTTATGAGAAATGCAAACTCTCTGGCTCCAACCCAGACTGACTGAATGTGAATCTGAATTTTAACGAGATCCCTAGCTGAATCATGTGCACATTACTATTTGAGAAAAACCGGCCTAGGGAGTGGGGATGGGATCTGGGAACATTTCTTAGAGTTAGTGAATCCTGAGTTGTGTTTTGTGGATGAGTAGGGTTAACAAGGTAGTGTTCCCAGCAGAGGGAAGAACATAAGCAAAAGTTCA
>NW_011888803.1:11702680-11780043 GCF_000151845.1 Pteropus vampyrus
GAGTAGTATAACATTTTCCGATCAGCCAATAAAAAGCAAAAGGTCGGCACGTGGTCTATTAGTTTGGGCAGGAGTAAGGTATTCCAACCAGATCCTTTCTCTCTTGCCAGGATCAAACATGGCGGGCTGCAGCCTGACCTTCCAGAACACCCAGTACGCTTTCCCGCGGCCCTAATCAGGTTTTGGCGCTCCTTTTTTCACCTTCCTTCCCGCTGGCGTCTCCAAAAGAGTCAGCACCTGGGAGCGTGACAGCGGATCCTGCTTCCCGCCCCCACCCGAGGGCACGCCCACTAGCCCTCGCCAGCCAATCGCAGGCCGCGCTACGGCGGCCGGCAGCTCCGGCCGGCCCCGCCCTCCAACCTCACCGTGGCCTGCGGCTCCCCGGCCGGTAGCGCCACTCTCGGTTGTGCGTACTGGTTGTGTAGGATCGCGGTTCGCGGACGCTCGCTGCCGGCCCAATTTCAGCCTACCTAGATCCGCCGAGGCGGTCGGCCCCGAGCCTCCGCCATGGACTTCGAGGACGGTAAGCGCCGCCTCTGGCTTGTCGCCGTGCTGGGCGGGAGATGGGGTGGCCTGCGCTGGGGGTCTGTTTACCGTCTCAAGATGGCCGTGTGGGCTTTGTTCTGCGGGCCCGGAGGCCTCCCGCCCGCCGGCCGCGGGCCCAGTGGCCGGAGTCGGCCTTTGTGGGGACCCGCGCGCCCCGATCCCGCCCGCCGTCGCCGGGGACCTGGGAGTTCCGTCTCGGCCTAGGGGGTGCGGAGAAGAACGCGCCCCGAGCGCGACGGCCTTCGGACTCGGGCTCTGGACTTGCCCCGGCCCCGGTGCATGAGAATTGCCCCGACGCCTCCAACTTCCCGGTCTCGGGCACCCGGGCGAGTGGGGCCTCCTCTACGTCAGCTCGCATTCGCCCCACACGGCAGTGACCCAGATCGCCCATTTAGTAGATCCTCAGCCCCAGTGACAATTTTCAGTCTTGTTGACAGCGATAGTTCTGGTCGTCTTAGTTTAAGTGAGTTTAAAGAGCGTCTCTAAGTGATAAGTATAGGTAGATGTTTATACAGAATGGGAAGTAAGACATTTCCGGTTAACAAACTGGAGTATTTACCCACCACAATCACCTACCTGGTCGATAACCCCTAATTTGAAATATCTCAGAACCAAAGTATTTTTCTCTGGATTGTGTATATGGATGGGACTAAAGTTAGAATTCTGGCATAGCATCACATGCCCTTCAAATTCAGATCTGTCCAAAGCTGCCTTGATTAGATTTACTGATTAAATAAACTGTATTTTAGCAATACCTTTCAGCCGTCTCTCACCACCAGTTCTTTAACCCTTTTCACACAGTCACAAAGTAAAATAAATTAGGTCTTCACCTTGTCTTCACATCTTGCCCAACTTTGATAGAAATTGGTGTCAAGGTAATATGTGTAATGACAGCATTAGGGATATGTGAAACGGGCTTAAATGATTAAACTACATTTAATCCCGAGTAACCAGGCATTTCTCGGTAAAACCAGTTCGCTAACAACTAGTTGTAAGCCTCTTAACTCAACCAAAAAAATTTATCTTTAACATGTGATCTCAGCACGTAAGCCTTACTAAATGATCTTTTGATCTTTGATCTTGATTTCATGCCACAAAGAGTTAAAGCCGCCAAATCTAAGTATATGAAAGTGGTCTGGAATAACTCTTGTGGATACTTTTAAGTTACTTTGAAATATGAAGGTCAGCTGTTAACAGTAGCACACTCTGCTGTTTCACTTGGTCTTTGACTCATTTTGATATAGATACTTTTAAACTATGAATATTTGAAGTGCCAGAGGTGGGAGTTAAACTTTAAAATATTGTTTTTATGTCAAAGTTTTATGACAGTACCAACACTCAAGGTGCAACAGAAGCTACCAAGGTGGAGAGTTGGGGAGCAATGAGAGTAGGCCCCTCCCTTCTTCAGGGAATCCATTTTCTGTAGAGAATTGAAAAACAATAAAATTTAGTATATTTGCTTTTTATTATCACTGTGTACCTAAACTAAACAGTGTCAGTGATAGTGCTAAATAAACAAAGCCGGCGATATAATACTCCCTCATTCAGGCCTCCTCCTCACCCCTGTCTTTATTTGGGGGATGGAATTTGACTAACAATATATCTGAATCTAATCCTGTGTAGTGTAGCTGTATTCTGTTGTACCCATTGTATTAGATTCCTTTCAGTATTTGTTAGTAAAATTAACTAGGATTTAATAATTGTTAAGTTAGTTTTGACAGAAAAATTGGCCACTATGGTTTTTGGTTATGCCTTATCCTGGATAGATAGAGCACACACACACATTCACATATATGCATATGCATTTCTCAAATAAGATGCTAAAATCTTTATAGCAAATTAAGTTGTAAAAGAAATAGTAACTTTAAAAAAATTATATACTATATTGAATCAATTCCCAGATGTCCTTGCATTTATATTATTTGATACATAATCTGCCTTTCCTTTTGCTACTTTATAAATCAGTACTGGATCCTCTCTTTTGGCTGTTTTTATAAATCAGGTGTTATAAACTAATTTTTACATTACCATAATTTGGATGACAAACCTGTCATTTGGGGAGATAGTGAAGAGAAAGATATACGTTTTCTCTCATGAAATAGTTGTAATTATTTATACCTCAGTTTTGCAGATAATTGAGTTAATGACATTTAAAAAATGGTGTTTGTTTTAAATAGTTGGGTATGTAATTTTAGATTTTTGCTAGTATTGTACTAATTCCTTTCTGTTAAATGTGTCTTCATAGATTACACACACTCTGCTTGCAGGAATACTTATCAGGGCTTTAATGGTGAGTATCTTTTCATTTGCCCTTAAATATGTTAAGAGAATATATTTTAGATTTTTTTCTTCATACAATATAAACAGCTAGTTCTACCTTGTTTCAGTCATTGTTTAGTCTCGTGATGAATCACTTCTTAGGATTAATGCTCTCATACTATATATAGTATTTGAATTAGGGAATTCGGGATCAGAAAAAGGGCTATTCATAATAGTTTGACTGTTTTATTTGAATTATGTTTCCTTTAATTTATTCCAAAAGGCTCTGACTGCATTCTGAGTGATGAGTTATAAGAAACTGGCCAAATTTTTGTTGAATTAGAGGCTTTGGTATTGAGTAATGTAGATTAAGTGCATTATTGGCTTAGTTCTCTTCTGCTTCTGTTATAATGTATTTTGACCTTATTTTTGAGGTCATTTATTCAAATATGTTAGTATATAAAGAGCCATCTAGAGGAGCACATGAAGACTATTTATTAACATAAGTATGACGTTAGAGTTGTGGCTAGAGCTAGATAAAAATCATGAAAGGCATGCAGAATACAGTTGGATGTCATTCGGTAGTTATTAGAGCTAAAGCTCTGCCAGACAGAGCTATAACACAAAAAAGAGCATGGAACAATTCAGAGAGATTAAAAAAAACATGTGAAGGACCCCAGGGAGTGGAATTAAAATTCCTATTGCTAGAGAAATGCAAAATTCAGTTGTTGTAAAGAATATATATATTCATAAAATAATACTGAAACAAATGTACTACTAAATAAAGAATGAGCCATTTTATGGGAATAATTACTGTCTAGTTAATTTCTGTTTATCATCTCTTAAGAATTTAGAGAAACTTTGGGTTTGATGTGGGCTAAAAAGACTCAACATATAGGAGGTAGTCAGTACATATTGAGTGCTGAAGAACAGGTTTTGAGCAGGATAGTAACACGATAACATTACCAGAAGAAGTTTAATTTACATCCACATGTAAGTTAGACTGAAAATTGGAAAATCATATAGAAAACCATTTCATAAATTTAGGTATAAAGATTTTAAGACCTTGAACTTGGGAGATGTCAATAGTAATTTTAAAAATATTAAGACATTTCTAGAGAAAATTAACAGAGCTTGCAGGCTAACTAGTAGTAAGTAGAAAATTGAGAGGGATGAATAAAAATGAAGCTAGGATTTTAAACTGGAGTTGAGTAGGACTAGTGCTTTTATCAGAGAGATTTGGAAGGATAGAAGGCCATGATCTCTAGTAGGATTTACTAGAGAGTTGGATTTAATGTCTAAATATAGGACTTTGAAATGCAGAATCATGCAGGGCCAGAAATTTATTTTCTTAATGTACTATGTTGCAAAAAGAGCTTCAGAAATTTCTATTACTGATTTTAGGATTTTTATTTTTTCTTTAATTTTAGTTTCAACAGTGGTTCTCATCTGAGGGTAATTGTTAGACTTCCTTGGGGAGCTCTTTCAAAGTATATTTGTTCAGGTCATACTCTAGTCCTCTTACAGCAAGTGATGCCTGGCTATCTATGTTATGAGAAAGTACTCAGAATGATTTTGGAATGCACCTCTGTTAAAGACCACTGCTTGATAACACTTGAGGTCTGGATTATCTACATTTTATAAATGAAGAACTTAGTCTCGGGATATAATTTGACTTTAATAACAATTTTTGAGTGACTGCTGTGTATCTTAGTGTTTTAGGAGCTGGCAATATAGCAATGAACAAAAGAGACAAATATTCCTGCCCTTTTGGGGTTTATAGTCCAGTGGGATGAAATAGACAGTAAACAAGGAAAAGAAATAATATATATTGTATGTAAGGTGGTAATTGCTAAGGAGAAAATGCAGGAAAGGGTGACGTGTGTGTGTGTGCATGTGAGAGAATTTTAAAGAGAATAGCTGGTGAAGGACTCACTGTGGTGACATTTGAGCATAGATTTAAGGGAGGTGAAGATGCAAGTCACGAGGCTATTTAGAGGAAGAATGCTATAGATTTTAGGAAATATAAGATATATAGTTACCAAGCGAAGCCAACAATATAATTCATCATTGTCATTGTATTTTCTAGTGATCAAAATGAAGTAGAAGGCATTGGAAAACATGTAAAATTACAAATTTCCTCCACATCATATCTTGGAAGAAAGTTCTATTTCCAGTATCTCCATGTTTTCTTCTTGCTTCATAATATCTTTTCTTACATCAACAGACCAAAAAAAAAAAAAAAAAAAAAAAAAAGGTTGGAGGGAGAGCATTCCAGATAGAGGGAAAGCAGGAACAATGGTAGGGCTGAGTGAATTGTGCTTCAGAGAGACTTAAGACTGGTTTGACTAGAGCAGATGATTTTTGCTAAGCAGCCAGAAGAGTATTGAAAATCAAAGGTAATTTGTTTATACCTAAGAAACAATAAAAGGTGAGGACATGAAAGAGTTGAGGGAGTGAGCAGTGCAGATACAGGGGAGGAGCGTTCTGGGCAGAGGGAGCAGCAGGTGCAAAAATTGGTGTGTATCCTATAGTATTCTAGGGACAGCAAGAGACATAGTATAGCTGGAGTAGGTGGAGTGAATTAGGGGGAATTGTAGATGAAGTTAAGAGTTGACAATTAATAAAAATTTTTTAAAAAGGTTATGAGGTGGACCATATAGTGCAGGGATTTTCAACCTTGGCACTATTGACATTTTGGACTGGATAATTCTTTGTTGTGGAGTGATGTCTTGTGCCTGGTAGAATATATTTAGCAGCATCCTTGGCTCTATGCACTAGATGTAAGTAACATGCACCCTTGATTTGTGAAAACCAAAAATGTTCTCAGATACTACCAGATGTTCTCTAGGGGCAAAATTGTTTCTGGTTAAGAACCACTGGTATAGGGCCTTGTAGATTATTTTAAGGCTTTGGCTTTACTTAGAGTAAGATGGGATAACATTGGAAAGTCCTGAGCATTGAACAACATGTTTTAACTGATATTTTAACAAAATTATTCTGGCTCTTTTCTTCAGAATAAAGATAAAGGGAGCAAAAATAAAAGCAGGACAACCAGTTAGGAGGCTGATCTAGGTGAGAGATGCTGGTGGCCTGCACCAAGATGCTAGTAGTATAGTGGTGAATAGTAGTCCCATTCAAGACTTAGTATCACACAGCTCATCAGTTATTTTAATGATAAGTCAGTTGTTTTATCCTCCTACTCCACAGCTACTTCCTTGTGATTTAATTGTGAGTTTTAATATTTTTTGAGCTTGTCATTTATAGGATAGACTGATTTAAGTGATAAAATAGATTTGATTTAAAATATGAAGCCAATTTTTTTGTCAATTTCTCACTTAATAGTAAAGACATGATATATTCTTAGCTTTACTTTTAAAGTTATTTTTAAATTTGATATCCTGCAAGAATATTGTTTACATATACAAATCATCTTACGGACTCTATATCTCTATAATCACACTGATTATACCAATATAAGGACATTGCCTCTTTTCTTTTTTAATTAACTGAATAGTAACAATCCAATGAACACTAAACCAAAGTCATGACTGTGTGAAAGTAGTTTTGTTAGTTTTTGGGTACTCTACCTGGCACAAGGTGAGTGTTCAATAAATATTAGTAATTTAAGATGTCTTATGAAATAAAACACACAGATTCAAAATACTGAAGGGTTTAGTATCCAAAGGCAGCCTCTGCTAACTCAAAATAGAAACTAGGAGAAATGACAAAATAAGGTTTTTTTGCTTTGTGTACCTGAAACTAACTCTAAGATTATTTTTTAATATGACGCCTTAGAGGAAAGCCTCTTATTTTGAAAAACTTAATTTTAATCTCAAAATCGTCCTCTATATGAGTGATATTAGCATGAATTATATGGTATATTTACCAACTCTAAAGACAAATAATTGACTATTAGTCTAGAACTATGTTGTCGAATATGGTAGCCACCAGCCATATGTGACTATTGAGCACTTGCGATGTAGATAGTCAGAATTGTATTGTGCTGTAAATGTAAGTTACACACCCAATATGGAGTCTTAGTATAAAAAAAATGTAAAATATGTTGATACATTTTATATATTGGTAAGCTTTTTGTACTCTATTATATTGAAATCCATTGGTGTATGTCTTGTACTTTTAATGGATCTTTTTTACTATGATCCTATACTATCAAGCATTATTGGAAAATATTGGTTTACTGAGTTATTAAGATTTTCCAAATACATATTGACAGATTTTATTGTACATTATAAAAAAAATTCATTAATGCCACTACCAATTTTATCAGAAAAGCTTTTAAGTATTGAAAAGCTGTCAACTTCAAGGTGGTAGATACAAGTTGTATGCAATTTTAATTTTTACTTGAAAGCTTGAATTTTATCATTGGCAGCAAATATTTTTACTTGTTTTCCTCAAAGTGACAGTATCACTTCGTTCATTTTTGAGAAAATGTCTGCTACATGTCCTAGTCTGAAAGCCATAATTTTCGAATGCCAGTCTTCCTTGTAAAAATAATATTCCTTATAAAAAGTGGCTACTCAGTTCACAAACCAAACACTTACACAATGGCTTTTCCTGGAGCGAACTATGATACTATGATATGCAGCAAAATTGCTTTATGTGTACTTCCCATTTCACTACATAGACTATCAGAAAGAAAGTGTACTCAAAGGTCATGATTTAATAAAATTAATTATTCTTACCGCTTCATCAAGGGCATTCTTAAGTGAAGGTGGCATTTTTATTTTTTACTGCAAGTGTGCAGTGTTGAAGGATACAGCGACTGCTAGTACAGTCTGGTACTACTGCCTTGATTTGTGCTGTGACATCAGCAGTTTTACCCACCAGTGCTTTTGCATCTTCAGTGCAAATGTCAACACTGTAGATAGAGGGCAGGTAATGTCTTAATATTTAATTTATGAAAATAGTTTGACTTTGAGGACTGAAAAAGTCTTGGCAACTTCCAGTGGTTAATAGACCATTCTTTGAGAACTGTTGCTCAAGAGTATATAAAAAATTACTAAAAGTTAGACCTTGACTATAGTAAGATTAGTGTATATTTCAGATAGGGCCACAAATAGCAGAATATAAGGCAGAGTATCATTAACACCAGATAAGAGCTACAGACTTGTAGATATTTAGAAGAAAGGTGATAATCAGCTGAGACAATATCAATAAGCGTGTCCTTGAAAAGATTAGTATATGAAATGGACTCTAAAAGATTAGAAGATTTCAGTAAGCAAATATTTGGGGTGGTAGAGGAGAGTGTTTTATTTAGAGGCAACAGCATGACGCTAGAGAAGCAGATACTTATGGGACTTTGGGAAAATCATTTCATCTCTTTGGACTTCAGTTCCCTAATCTAAAAGACAAGAAGATTGAATTTGATCATTTAGGTCACTTCCAGGTTTAAAGTTGCAAGATTGCAAGTAGTATTTTTATAAAGTTGTTGCTCTCATTATTATTATTGTTAGGAACAGAAATATTTAAATTATTGTAATTAAAATTTAATGTTATAAAAACAAATTAAGGTATTTGTATATATGATTATATTTATTATTAGTGCATGAAATTTGAGGAGGATTTTAAAAGACTTTATAGGAAACACATTCTAAATGGTTTTTAATTAAAAAAATTTTATAATCATAGTAAATTTTTAGTAATCATTTTATTCTTGTATTTTTCACATCATAGGTTGGGATAGAGGTGGAGTGGCAGTGTAATAAAATATACTTAATACTCTTATTGTATTAGAATTTTTTTAGTGTTTGCATTGCTGGAATGCACATTCATTCCCTCTGTTCAAAGTATATGAAGATTTAAGGATTTAAATATTCAAAGTATATGAGTATATGAGGATTTAAATATTTGTTGAGTCATAATTTATAGGCACAGTGCCACAGATTGGCCTCACTCTGATTTTTACTTCTCAAAAACTATTTCAGTTACTATAAAAAGTAACTGACATTAGGCTAATTGAAAATATGTCTGCTTATGGGTTTTTAGACATTTTGAGAGCAGTTAGATGCAGAAAACTAATAACAAAAATTTTCCCTTTGACATTATTAAATGTTGATTTTTCTTGAGAATAGTAATTATTTATTATTAATTATGTACTCTAGTATCTATTACAGAACCTCATAGTAGTACCCTAGTCAAATAAATATTGATTAAATTGAAAATAATTCTGATATAGAACTTTTTAGTTGCTAATGTTTTTCTTTGAAACTTACAGTTTCTATAGCAAATCTGATTCTCAGTAGATTATCATGTGTTTTTTCCTTCAATGTCTAGTGCAACTTTAGCTTAAATGTTAATGATGAAATATTATTTCAGATGATTGATGTTAAGATCTTGTGTTTTATGTAACGATTCCTGAAGAGAAGAGTATATTTTACCGACCTTTTTTTATTGACTCTCTTTTAGGAATGGATCGTGATTATGGCCCTGGATCTTATGGAGGTCTGGCATTCAAGGATATTTATCTAAAAATTCTTCTCTTGAGTGCCAGTTAAGGTGAGCATCATTTAATTTTTTTCTTTTTAAACTCTTTATAGGGATGGATCGTGACTATGGCCATGGATCCTATGGGGGTCAAAGATCCATGGACTCCTACCTAAACCAGTCATATGGCATGGACAATCACAGTGGTGGTGGTGGGGGTAGCAGGTAAATTGCTTAATCACTTGGCCAAATAATTAGAAGACTATAAGATTCTGGATATTTTAATTTAAGTATTCTTTTGGCATGTTATGATACCTGAACTATACTATATGGTCTTGAATAATCACCTTAAATGTTTAAAGGTGTTAACTAATGGTTATAAAAATTATCTCTGGATCACTGGCAGATAGTATTTTAGGAAAACCTCAGAAACTATTGTCATTTCAATATGATAGAGTAAGATTTTCTGTCTTTAGCAGTGAATGTTTCTTTTACTTTTACCTTTAATTCCTTATCAATCAGAATGTTCCAAACAAATGATATAAAAGTGTTATTGGAAATATTATTTGTGAAGCTTTCTTAAATGATTTAAAAAAAAATCTTACCTAATATGGAGTGCTCTGTAAAGCAGCAAAGCAATCTGACTAGATTGGGTTTAACTGAACCAGCCTAGCCACATTCAATTTCTAAGAAACATTTAAGATAGTTATTCTTTTCGTTTTAATTTTAAAGTAAAAGAGCATATTGTAATAATAAAAATGGTCTATAAGTCATGTCTAGGTTTTTTATTGGCAGGTAATATTTATACCAAAACCACTTGTGCTCTAGACTAGGAGCATTGTATTAAAGCTAATGATACTATACTTTTTGCTTAGTTTAATGCACTAGGGTTTAGAATGTATTTATATTTCACTGGTGATACTGTGGAAATCTTAAACCTAGTTTAACTACTGCAGACTTTAGGGTTGACCATATATAAGGCAAAGGGGGTCTATTTTGAGACACAAGGATTCCAAATAAATAGAAGTAAAACTAGTTAGGAAACATTTAAAACTATCGTCCTTCTTCATAAATTGAAGGATCTGGATTCCTTAAGGATGAACTGACTGATGCTTACTTTCCTTCTTTCTGCTTCAAGTGTGCCATTATGTTTTATGGTAGAGAAATACCAAGAAAATGAACAGTTACAACAATTTTGCTTAAATGATAGATGTTTTGAAAAATGTAGTTGGAAAGGGGAACAATTTTAATATGGTTACTAAGATTCAGAAGTAAATAGTACCTTCTATTTAGTGATCTGTAAATAATTGAAGTAATGTAACACATTTAAATGTTTTAATTTATCAGTTATTGCCCTGTTACATTGTAAATGTAATGTGCATAAATTATGTAGATGTTATCGTTTATCCCGTGTAATTGTGGGCCTTTATAAAACTATGTTGTAAGGTATCAAGCAACTTTTGTAATCCATACTTTAGATTTGTGAGAAGATGATTTGTTTCTTCTGTTGACTCTATTAAAACCTTGAGGAGACTGTGTGCTCCCTTTTTTAGGGTAGTTTTACATGATTTCCTTCCAGGAAATAATATTTCAAATAATTGAAGATATTATAAAATGTATTCTTTCTTATCTGCCTTGAAAATTCATATGCAGAGGGTATATGTTGGTGGTCCTTTACTTTTATGTTCTATTTCATGTGCTTATTTTTGTAGGTTTTTTAGATTTACTAGTCTATAAGTGAAAGTGACTGAGGATTTGGCTAAGGTCAATACCTTAGCCAAAGTTTGGCAGATTGTTAAATTTTATAACCAGAGATAATTCTCCCAATTTTGACTACTACAGACACATTGAAGTAGTTTTGTGATATAGATTATTGGTTGTGCAAAAGGATCTCTTCTGTGTCACAAATAGTCTACATCTGTGTAGTCTTCAATTTGTGTCCCTATTGAAAGCCAAAATACTGTAAATGTTTTGTATTTTCCAATATCAGGGATGGATTCAAAGAAAGTTTGAGTAGTTTGTGAATTTTAGCAAATGATTTTTTCTAAGACTAGGGCTGGGCTTAAATAATGACAGACTAATATTTTCTTTTTAATAAAATAGAAAAGCTTCAAAAAGCAGATTGTAAAGATAAACTTTGCTTAACTCAATTCATATTTAAAAACTGACTCAGATAGCTTTCTATCTGGTCTCGTGTTGAACTGCCCAGCCCTAATCAAGTGTGAACAATAGTAGAACTGTGCAAACCAGTATGGTATAAATGAATTTTAGTTGATAAATGTCATCTGATAATTTGTCTTTTGAATTGTCTAACATTAGTAAGCTTACTTTTGTTTTTTCCCTCACTGTGCAACTTTTCCAGGTTTGGACCTTATGAGTCTTACGACTCCAGGTCTTCTCTGGGTGGGCGAGATCTATACAGATCTGGCTATGGTTTTAATGAACCCGAACAAAGCCGCTTCGGAGGTAGTTATGGTGGTCGATTTGAGAGCTCCTACCGGAATAGCCTTGACTCTTTCGGAGGTAGAAACCAGGGCGGGTCTAGCTGGGAAGCACCTTACTCCCGTTCAAAATTGAGGCCTGGGTTTATGGAGGACAGAGGAAGAGAGAGTTACTCTTCCTACAGCAGTTTTTCTTCACCCCATATGAAGCCTGCACCTGTAGGCTCTCGGGGGAGAGGAACGCCTGCTTATCCTGAAAGTACGTTTGGAAGCAGAAACTATGATGCTTTTGGAGGACCATCAACAGGCAGAGGCCGAGGCCGAGGAGTAAGTACAACAGAATCTTTTCAGATTCTTTTCACTAGTCACTCTTTTAAACCCTTTCAAGACCATGGTTTTCAACTATAATAAACACTGTTCATCCCAGTGTATTTTGAAGCAAAAGCTTAGTCATAAGCATAATTTTTAGGTTGCCTATAAAAGTTTTTCTAGCACCTCAGAAAATAAGTGGCAGTGTGAGATGATTGTTGATAAAGTTTTGCCAAATCTCCCTTTATTAAAAAGGTGAGGAAGTTAGGTTTGGTCTAAAAGGGGTTAAAAGGAGTTGCATTTTTTCCTTGCAAACACTAGCGGTTGTGCCGGTGGGACAGTTCTTGGATTATTGTAAAAGGCAACTGAACCCTTTTGGAGTTTTTGAGTAGGTTAAAGGTGCAATGTATGATAAAATGTTTATACTTTGCTGCTAAACTCTTAGCACATAGAATTTCTTCAAAGCTCCATAGTTCACATTAAACACAAGAGACTAAGTTGGTGATAGATGAGGGTAGCTTAGCCATGTTTGCATGGTGAGGAAGTTGATATGTATAATAGGTTGTAGAATGACTTGGGTCAGTATAATTTTGCTAACTCACTCTCATGATATTTCCTTGTTGAGTGTTCTTTTTTTCCCCGTGTCACTAGTTTTACTATTGAGAAATAATTTCCTACTTGTCCATGTTTATAGCTCCTTTCTAGGAAGTAATATTTTGTAAATTATTGCTTAAATGAGTAGACGCACTAGTCTTCAAGTGTTAATTTCAGGGTATATAGTGAAAAGATTATGCTTATGTCCTTAGGTAACTTGACTAACACGAAATTTTACCTAGTAAGTGTATATAGAATGTGGGGTTATTATGAAGTTGGATCATGTGAAGAATACTGTATTTTTGCTATAATGTAAGAATTTTTTTTTTGAGTCAGTTGCTCTTAATATTGTCTTTGCAGAGGAAAGTGTTTCTGATAAAAAATCTAGTAGGCTACATGTTTCTGATTGTTCATTAACTTTTGGTACATCAGTGTAGTTTGTCATACTTGTGTAGAAGTTTGCATTTGTAACAGTAACTCTTTACTTACTAAAATGCATTGCACCTTTAATGGATATTAATGAAGATTTTTTTGATGTGACTATATAAATTACCCAGAAACACTAATTTATTTAAGTCTACTAGGTTAGATAGGTATCCTGAGCACAATATACAAATGTAAGCAACTGATATGTTGCTTTTCCACCATACTCTATGATTGTAGGTTTACCGAAAATAGTTGGGGTATTTAGGCTTTGGGTTTTGAAATTGAAAATCTATTCCAATTTGAAAATTTGGAAAACAATTAACATTTTCTATGCTGTATATTACTTTATAGGCAAATGATTTTTTTTCTTAGACTTCAAATATTAATTTTGTTTTCATACTAGAAAAACAGGTATTCCTGTACTTTGTATTCACCATTCTAGTCTGAATGGACTTTTCTTTCTTTCCTCCTGTTAATGAAGTAGATGAACCAATAGGACTTTCTATTTTAATCTTCACTTGTACAATTCCCATTGGATCCTTCTCTTCAGATCACTCCTCAATCTTTATCTTCTAAAAGTAAGGTTAGCCGAACAAATTTCTATGGACATGTGGCCTCGGTGTAGTAGATTTTGTTAATGACAAGAGAAGAGGAAGGGACACAAAGAGTCGTTTGGTTGCATGACTCTTCATCTGTAAAGTTTTGCTTCTCAGGCTTCTGGGTTAGAATATGTTTCTCTAGGTAAGAACGTGAATGGAACGTCAGATGCAATTCTTTATCTGAAGTGTGTCTTGGAAGTTGATGCATGGTTATGCTTTAACTCTCCTATTTCATACTAATGTTCCATCTCGCCTTCTCATTCCCTTTTTCAACAGGGAGAAATCCTAAATAATTTCTGGATCTTTTTTACTTCAGACTTCAGATATGGTCTTCTCTGTGTTTCTTAGTTTTCAGCCAGGCGTTAGTAAAATAAAAATTTCTTTTAAGGTCTTTTCATGGGAAAACATCAATTAGGAACTCTGAAGAGGAGTTGTCAGAGAGTTGTACAAGTGGTAATATTTTGACAGGCACATTCGTTGTTTATGATCTCAGGTAATTTTGAATTGTAAAAATAAAAAATAGGTAGGAAATATCCATATTTGTTCTACTGGAAATAAAAATACTAATTCACTGGATTTGAGTTCATGTAATAATTTACAAAGTTTTTCAATGTGTTATTCAGAGTGGAAATGTAAAATATAGTTACATTCTGAGGAATTTTCAGGGGAAAATTATTAGATAGAAATGTGCACCTTTTGTTTGAATTCGTTCTTTATCTTTGGATATAATGCTAATATTTCTTGATTTCACAAATTTGCAGCATATGAGTGATTTTGGAAGCATTCATAGACCTGGAATTGTTGTTGACTATCAAAACAAATCCACCAGTGTGACAGTTGCTGCTGCAAGAGGAATAAAGAGAAAAATGATGCAACCATTTAATAAGCCTGGTGGAACGTTTATCAAGAAACCCAAGCTATCAAAACCTGTGGAGAAGATGAGCCTCAGCAAATCCCCTAGTAAGTAAGAAAGCATAATTGTTATGCTTCAAGATACTTTTATTTATTTTTTTTAATTTAGTGCTTTAAGATAATTTTTTCATATTTATATAGAGAAGTGGCATAACAATTATAATAGTAGAAATTAGGTAAGTGAATCCTCTACTGCAGTTATTAGTCACGAACATCAAAATTACCCAAAGATACTTTTTAAATTCATATACCCTGGTCCACCTCTCTTCTCTAAATCCTGATTTAAGGAGGAGCCAGAACATCTGTATTTTTTAAATGACCTCACATGTGATTTTGAATCAAACTCCTTTCTTAGGTGTTATATTTATTGTTGAGGAAGTGTTGTATTACATAGAATCCTCTTTATGAGGACAAGGGGAAGAAATATTTCATGGTCCTTGGTACTAGGAAAAACTGTTTCTTCTAGAAAATTAATTTGCTTTTAATCTTCTGAACATTATTACTCTTAGAGATAATCATATTTCTAGTTTTACATTGCAAAAAATGGAGAGCCAATCTGAAAACAAAGTTAAAACAATTTCATTCATGTTAGCATTAAGGATAAAATACTGTAATTAATTTAACAAAAGAAGTACAAAACTTATACTTTGAAAACTGCAAAACATTGATGAAAGAAATTAGAGATCTGAAAAAAATGAAAAAACTAAATAAAGGTTCATCGATCAGAAGAATTGACATTATTAAGAGGCTAATACTTCTCAAACTGATGTACACATTTGGCACAGTCCTTATCAGAGTTCCATTTGAGTTCTTCACAAAAATTGACAAGTTGATTCTAAAATTCATAGGGAATTGCAAGCGACCTAAAATACCCAAAACAGTCTGATAAAGAACAAAATAGAAAGACTTCATGAATTCAAAGCTTAATACAAAGCAGTGGTAATCAGGACATTGTGGTACTGGCACAAAGACATGCAGACTAATAGAATAGACTCAAGAGTCCAGAAATAAACTCGTAAATCTATACTCATTGGCTTTTTAACAATAATGCCAAAATTATTCAATGGGGAGAGAATAGTTTTCAACAAATGATTCTGGGACAACTGGATAGCCACATGCAAAAGCTAAAATTCAAGACTTATATGTAAAAACCGAAACTATAGAACTCTTAGAGGAAATCGGGTAAATCTTCATGGCTTTGGGTTTGGCAAGGAATTCTTAGTTATGACACCAAAAGCATGAGCAACAAAGAAAAATACATAAATTGGACTTTATGAAAATTAAAAACTTTTGTGTTTCAAAGGACACCATCAAGAGAGTGAAAAGACAACCCATAGAGTGGGAGAGAAAATATTTGCAAATCACACATCTAATTAGGTATTTGTATCTAGAATATATAAAGAATTTTTACAACTCAAAAAAGACACATAGCCTAATTGAAAAGTGAGCAAAGCATGTGAGCAGACATTTTTCCTAAAAAAGATACACAAATAGCCAATAAGCACATGAAAAAATGCCCAACGATTAGTTATCAGGGAAATGTAAATCAAAACTATGATGAGATACCACTTCACTCCCACTTAGATGGCTTGAAAAAGACAATAACAAAGCTTTGTGAGAGTGTGGAGAAATCAGAACCCTCCTGCAGTGTTGCTGGAAATGTAAAAAGGTATTCCACTTTGGAAAACAGGTTGTTTCTCAGGTGTTTGAACAATTGCCATGCAATCCAATGATTCTTCTCCTAGGTGTATGTCCAAAGAAGTGAAAACATATATCCATGTAAAAACGTACGTACAGATGTTTATAGCCCCATTATTCATAGTAGCCTAAAGGTAGAAATAACCCAGATATCCATCCATGGATGAATAGGTAAACAAATGGAGTATGTCCATACAGTAGAGTATTTCTCAGCCATAAAATGGGATGAAGTATTGGTACATGCTACGGCTTGCATGAACCTTGAAAAGATTATGCTAAGTGAAGAAAGCCAGTCACAGAAGTCCACATATTGAATGATGCTTTTCATATGAAAATCTAGAGTATGGAAATTTTGACAGACAGAAGTAGGTTAGTGGTTGCTTTGAGCCGTGGGGTGTGTATGGAGTTAAATCTAAAGGGTACCAGGTTTCTTTGTGAGGTGATGAGATGTTCTTAATTATGGTGATGTTTACATATGTCTACAAATATACTAAAAATCATTTGATTGCACACTTTTAAAGGGTGAATTGTATG
Organism: Pteropus vampyrus; assembly: GCF_000151845.1. NCBI lineage: Eukaryota > Metazoa > Chordata > Mammalia > Chiroptera > Pteropodidae > Pteropus > Pteropus vampyrus. The sequence goes on from NW_011888803.1 coordinate 11,719,446, forward strand.
ATAGTGTGGGTTATATATTAGTCAAGCTTTTGTTAAAAAAAACAGCCAAATTACTCTATTTTTCCTTGTTACTGTATTTTATTTTTTAACTTTGTATTGAATTTCTAAATGAAATCAAGTTCATTTGACCAAATTATATTGTTAAAGATCTGCTTAAATAAAAGCTAAGGAAATGTCTTTTTCAACATTTTGTGAAAACATATAATAGCAAAATAATATCCAACAAATATTTTGCCTGTTTTTGCCTTTACACTGAATTATTTTTTGTTGTTTACATTTATTTTTGCCTTGATGACTGAGAAGTCTTGTCTTTCCAAGTTAGATGATATTGTAAGGATTCAGAAATTATTCTCTTCTTTAGAATTAAAACTTGGTTACCTAATCTACTTGGGATTGGAGAAGGTTTAGATAACTGTAATAAATGAATATTCCAGAAGTGTTCTGGTCAAATTTTTCAATTTTTTTTTACATCCACTTTTAAAAATAAGATCTAGTGAACATTACAATAATTTATTAGAGAGCGTATTCCTTTGCTGCTGCAAGTGGCTAACCAAGTGATGTTAGCTTTCCAATAATTAGTTTTTAAAAAGAGGGAGAAGGGAAAGAAGCAAGGAGGCTTAGATAAGTCCTAGTATAAAATAGTGTTTTGATTATATATATTTAGATACTGACAGTATGTTCATTTTGAATTTCATCTCCATTTAAATTGCTTAAGGATTAATACATGAATCCTTTTTTATAAAAGTGGGATTGTAGTTATTGTAATTAATAGTAAACTAGTACTTAACTGAATGCTTACTGCACAGTAGGCTCTGTGTTAAAAGGATATAATGTGCATTATTTATGTAATTCTCACATTGGCCTGCTCAGGTATAGGTATGCCTGTCAAACCCTCCACAGCTGAGAAAACTGGCACAGGGCAGATAAATAACTTGCTACCAGGTTAAACAACTGGTAAATGGCAAAGGATTTATTTCAGAACAAGTCTTGCTCTAGAAACCCTTCACTTATACCTCTATATGATTGTAACAGAAAATTGCTTTGTATTATTTTTTCCTCTTTTAAAACAAGTTTTTTTCCTAATTATTACATCATAGACATCTTCATGTATCACATTTGGAAAAAATTGAAATTACCAATGTTTGATTCTTTCCTCAAAATATATGAACTAGAATATAAAACTCAAGAAAGATTTAAATACTGTTCTTAAATTTACTTTCCTGCCATGCTTTGCAAATTGACATCTATATTGTTTAATAAAAATAACAATGTTTTTGAAAGTTGATACTAAGTAGAATGTGTGTTGTGGGGATACTGTGTTAATTGATAGATTGTTGTTTACCAAATTGAGTACTTTAGACATTACTAGAATAGTCAATTCAGTTGATCCTCTTGGGGCAGATTCCACAGATATATTTTGTAGGTATAGTTAAGTAAATATTGCAAAGTTTGATACAGAAACTGATTTGCCTGTAAAGCAGATATATGTTCAAAAAAAAATTTTTTTTTAACAATACTCGAGAATGGTGTAGTTTAGTAAAAATGAAGCCAAAATTCTGTAATCAGTTCAGTCTTTAATTGTTAGGTGGGAGGTGGGCATTTTGAAAGTTATCTGATGAATATTCAGAAATAAGAAAACTTGCTATACTGTAGTATAGACTATATACTGATTTGTTGAAAAGCAGTAGGAAAGGAACCATATTCCGTCATTTGGCTGGAGGTACAACATATGTCATAGCTTTAGCATATGAAAGAGAAATGAAATTACTTATAATTCGAGGTCTTGTACAAGTAGCCTTTCCATAGAGTGGAGGATTTAGGGAAACTGTATGAGGATATTGAAAATGGTTAATAAATAAGAATATACATTTAAGCTCTTGTAAAATGATGAAAAATAATCTAAATATTGAATTTTAAGGTATTGATTTTATGTAATTTTGAGACATCCCACTGTATACATAGCAAGTGCTATTTAAATATTTGTTTATTGTCAAGTTTACAAATCCCCAGGTATTCATAATTTTGCATTAGATATTTTCCCAAACGTAATCCAAAAGGAAAAATAATGCATAAAAAGAAAAATTTAAGGGCAGATAAGTTTTTTTTTTAAGTCTAAAGTTAAATGTATTATAAGAAAGAACCTGCTCACAGTGAGATACCACTGGACACCATGTGAAGTGGATGGCCATAATAAAAATAAAAAAGGGAAAATAGCCAAGTATTGGCGAGGATGTGGAGAAATTGGAACCCTCACAAATTATTGTTGAGAATGTAAAATGCTGCAGCTGCTGTGGGAAACAGTTTGATGGTTCTTCAAATGATTAAACAGATTGACCATCTGACCTAGCAGTTCCACCCTTAAGTGTATACCTCAAAGATTTGAAAGATATTTAAACAAAAGCTTGTAGGCAAGTATTCATAGCAGGATTATTCACAATATCCTAAAGGTGGAAACATTCCAGATGTTCATCAACAAATGAATGGATAAAGGAAAATGCGGTGTAGCCACACATTGGAATGTTATTCAGCCATAAAAAGGAAGAGGAAGGTACTGATATGTGGTACAACTGGATGAACCTAGAAAACATTAGCTAAATAAAAGAAGACAGACAAAAAAAAGGCCACATACTGTATGATTCTATTTATATGATGTATCTAGAACAGAGAAATCTGTAGAGATAGAAAGCAGATTAGTAGTTATCAGGGCTTTGGGGAAAGGGTAAGTGGGAAGTGACTGCTTTATGGGTATGGGGTTTCTGTTTGGGGTGCTGAAAAAAGTTCTGAAACTAAGTAGTGATGATGGTTGCACAGCACAACATCGTGACGTAGTTAATGCCACTGAACTGTACACTAGGAAAGGTTAAAATAGTGAATTTTGTACCAGGTATTTTATTGCTTTATTTTATTTGCATTAATTTTTTTTTTAAGAAGCTGCTTTTATTTTAGAGTTTATGCATTTTAAGAAATTTTGGGAAAGCTGCTATAATATGTATGAATTTTTACAGCCAAGACTCCAGTGTTCATTTAATTTCCATTTTCATGCAGGGTCAGGTTACTTCAGTGTTTCCTAAAGTGGTATTCACGATGATTTTAGGTGATATGGATGTTATTGCTTAAAATGAGAACAAAAAAAAAGAGTAGATTTAAAGAAAACTATGTAGCAAATAATCACATAGATGAAAAGTAAATGTGGCAAAATTCATGATAATTGTATTCAAATGAAGTTTCAGAAATAATGGGTAATCTTGAACTCCAATTTTTTTAGTGAGTTCATTTTAGACTAGAATCACCAAGTAAACCTTGTATGTCTGTACTTTATGAACTGAAAAAGGGAGAATAGAGAAATGATCTATAGTCTTGACGTTTTTCTCTGATATCGTAGCAAAAATTGATCCTAAAAATGAAGAAGAAGAAAAGCGGCGAATTGAGGCTCGGCGAGAGAAACAAAGGCGCAGAAGAGAAAAAAACAGTGAGAAATATGGAGATGGATACAGGTTTGTGCTTAGTAGTCAGAAAATTGGACTCATATGAAAACAATTTTCTGGAAAAGGCAAATATATCAATTGGAATGTGAAAAATTTCCCGTGTGTCAAATGAAAAGGCTTGGTCTAAGATACATAGGAATGCTTTTGATTTTTGATATTTATATGCAATCACTTAGAAAATATAAGAAAAAAGAAGTGTATCATTCAGTAATGGTAATACAAAAATAAAATATAAGTTTAGAAGTATAGTATTCTTAAAAATAATTACATGTCATAACATGAAGAAAATCACAAAGTCTTTGAAAGTTGACTGTGTGGAGACATTGTGATCTTCTTAGCTAGGAAAACTAAATATTACAAATATACAAACATACCAGGTCTTTCTAATCCTGATTCCAAAGAAAATTCTGAAAAAGAAAAGTAAATGAATAGGTACTAGCTCTTCTAGATATTAAACATTAGAAAGCTGTAATAGTTAAAAATATGTGGTACTAAAGTTAGTTGATAGATGGTCATGAGGATGGGGAGCATGGCATAAGGAATGCAGTTAGCATTAATACATTGGCTAGGTGGAGGGTCAGGGGAGGGAGAGAACAATTGGGGGGATCGTTTTGCAAATGATATAGATGTCTAACCAATGTACTGTATTCTTGGAAACTAAAACAAATAGATAGATTTAGAAAAAGGTAATCGGTATTACCGAATTAACCTGTAAATAAATGTATTATATGTAATAATATATAATGAAGAAGATATTGCAAATGAAAGAGAAATTACTTGAACAACTGAACAATAACAAGAAAAATAGTTTAGATCCTCATATCAGCGAGGATAAATCCAGATTAATTAAAAAACCTAAAAAATGGAAAATAACAGGAAGATAAAATGGAATATTTTAATCTGCAAGATTTTTTTTCTAGGCTTAGAAGTTCTATGATAAATTACAAAGGAAATGATTAGATTTGTTTAAATATATTAAAATTTAAAAGGAAAGCAAACTTGGAAACATGATAAAGATGAGAAATGATTAATGTCTTAGTTAGATAAATATCATCCAACCAGAATTTTTAAAAAAGGAAACAAGATGCCCAATACATAATTTGGTGAAAGAACAAATTTTAGGGAAAATGTTGAAACTCACTGTCAGGTAAATAAACTGAAAATTTAAATAATAGTATAACATTTTATTAGCAGAGTAAAAAATATTGATTTACTAACTAGGATACAAAGGACACTTAAAATTTGCTGGTGGCTGTATAATTAGTTATAACTACTAGGAAACAATTTAGCAGTTTTTTAAAATGTCTTGGATTTTTTATTTTATTTTTATTTATTTTTTAAATTTTTATTTATTTACTTTTTAGGCGAGGTTGACCTCACAGATTGCAAGGACCTTGTCACCTTACAATCCCTTATCTATCTATCTGTTTGTCTGTCTGTCTATCTATCTATCTATATCTATTATTTTATGCCTATAGCACCTGGTCTTCCTAGGTGGTCTCCCATCCAAGTACTAACCAGGCCCGACCCTGCTTAGCTTCCGAGATCAAACGGGATCGGGCTCAGTCAGGGTAGCCTGGCCATAGACTGTCTTGGATTTCTAAATGCTCATTGATCCTAAGAAAATAAGCTAAAAAAAAAGAGCAATTTTATCTAAAAAGATGCCCATTACAACATTATAATAGTTCCAAACAGGAAACAAACATTATAATAGTTCCAAACATGAAACAAATACCAGTGATCAAGTGTAATCAAGTATGTGGAAGGTTTGACAACCTCTTCGTGGGCTCTTAGGCTATTGTTAAAAATGATTATAGAGGCTGTAATAACATGGAGAAAATGCAAGCAAAATAGAAAAATATATATACAAAATGTAAAGTTAAGCATAGAGAAGAGGCTACTAGGAAATTTAAAAAAGGACAATATTTCTTCCATCTTTTTTTTTTTCTCTGAAATCTGCCCCGGTAGTACTTATGTTAGTGAAATAAAGAATATAAAATTTAAAAAGTAAATTTAATGTTTTTCCCATTCAAAATATAGATTTTCTCTATAAAAGTTAACTTGTTTGTGTAGCATGAAAGGAATGAAATGAAATGTTTCACATAAGTGAATTTTCTAGATGTCTAAAACTTTATCTTAGTTCAAAAGATAACATTTAAGAGAAGAGAGTATGCAAACTTGTTTACGGAGGTATTTTTAAAATGTATAGGTTTTTCATATTAAATAGAATACTCTTTGTTATTACTTGGTTTTAATATATACATTGGTTTTATTTATGTAAAATGTAGTAAAAAAAAAAATTGTGTTGTATCTTATTCTCAGATTTTTTTGTTTAGAGTGTCTGCTTTTAGCCTGCTAGGTATTGTGTAATCTTTGTGTCCAGCTTTAATAACCTGTAACTATGCTTTCTGGTTTGTTACTTCTAATTTGTTGGGACCTGAGAAACAATAAAAGTAAGAATTAATTTATTAAGAATTAACTAATAAAGAGTTCTGGTTTTAAGGGGTAGCTGTTTTGGGGTCCTCGTATTCTCTGCTCTGATGTCAATCCTTTTTTTGACGAAGGTAATGGACTTAGTAACTTAGGTGCAGTTTAAATTGAAATGAACATTTTGTATAAGATGTGTAGGAATCTGGAGATGATTTAACATTATAAGATTAATTTTTCTATTTAATTACCATATGAATACTTCACCCATTAAAAGTTGTAGATTTGAATATGATATAACCATGTTATTATTATATATATTGTGATTTGAAGAAATCATTTAACTCTTTTCTCCATAATTTTAAATGTAGACCTGATGACAACCAAAAGAGTATCAGTTCAATTAAATTGTCATTTTAGGAAATGTATCCCTTTAAATAGTCTAAAATTAATTTATCAGAGCAGTTTTACTTTGAGTTGGGGTAAGAGACTGACGGCAAATAACTATTCCTGAGATGCATTCTTTTTGGATACTTGCATGCTTTTCAGTATAATAGGATGGAAAAGTCAGGAATCCTGGGGTGGGGAAAGGGATGGGTTTGTGAGAGGTCTAGACAAACAGTACATGATGAAGAGTGCCAAAAGAAAAGTAGGAAGTAGCCTTAACAGGAGATGACTTCTACATAGGCATGCAGGGAAATCAGAGAAATGGATCAATGTATTCAAACTGTTTAAGAATGGTAAGATTGCAGTAGGAATTGTTAGGCAGCCCAGGTAGAGGTCATGGCTTGAGGTAAGAAAGCAAAGAAACAGGGATGTTTCACTGATACTCAGGAAGTGGAAACCTGTGTAGATTGAAAATGACTAGTGGGGTAAAAGATATAATCTGATTAAAACATTTAATGAAGACATCCTATGTGCCAGATACTGATAATGTAATAGGGGATAAAGCCAAGAATAGGAGAGATTAAGAGCTTTTCTAAATGGCAGCTGAAAGTGTTTTTACTTTTTTTTTCTTTGAGTCTTAAGGAGCCTTTGGAGTGAAGCCTTTGGATCAGTTATGTGCTATTGCCTCCTTTATGAAATAACAGTGGTTAATTTAATAATTACCATGTGCCAGGAACTGTTCTATGGGCTTTACAACTATTAATTTTTTAAATCCTCACAGTACGTCTGTGAGGGTTCTCATCTCATTAAGATAAGAAAACTAAGGCCCAGAGAAGTTAAGTAACTTGTCTGAGGTCACACAAAGGGGCTAGGATGTAAACCTGGCAGTTGGCTCCAGATCCCATACTCTTAACCAGGAAAGTAAATCTAATAAATAATGTGAGGAATTAATTGGAAAATGAAGACTGGAGACAGAGAAACCAGTTAGGAAACTGTCATAATTCAAGGAAAAGAAAATAAGAATATATGGTAAGAACAATTAAATGGGAGGAAAAGGGGAGTTTTATTCTGGGATGTCTCCTGAGCTGCTAAATGTACGCATTTGTCCAGTCCAGGCCTATTAGTCATCCTAAAGTAGTGTAATGGTAATAGGACTTTCGATCACCCAGGATCTCTAAGGGACTAAATTATGGTTGTTTGGTATTCCACCTGATTGTTGATACCTTAGTGGTTTGGAAGCTTGAGAACTGAACAGTGTAAAACAAGCAGTGGAACTTTGGAAATTGATACTTCTCGAGGCTTGCTTTGGCTTTCTAATTGATCTAGGCCTAAGTGGAGAGTTTAGGACTAGATTAAGTAGATACATTGATTCCATCTTTCATACACAGAAGCTCCTGGGTGAGCCAGAAACGTGAAGTGGTATAATGACAGTGTTCTTCAGTAGATACTTAAAGAAATACTGTTTTTTTCTGACTTAAGCTAAATTTAAATCACCCATAAAATGGAAAAAAGGAAATCATTTATGCTGGTAAAATTTGCTTCATTCTTATTTCTTTAGGAACTCTTTATAAGTAAATTAGGTAATGTTTTTTAAAGAAACCTTTTTTTTCCCCCCCTTATAGAATGGCATTCACATGTTCATTTTGTAAATTCCGAACATTTGAAGAAAAAGATATTGAACTGCATCTGGAAAGTTCTTCACACCAGGAAACATTAGATCATATTCAGAAACAAACTAAATTTGATAAAGTAGTTATGGAGTTTTTGCATGTAAGTAGCTGATTTTGAAGTGAAAAACACTTTATCTGTCATTTCAATTTCTTAAAAATTAGCCCAGAATTAGATGTGAATTACTCCTTTGTAATATAATTTAAATCTGTTATTTGAGAGAACATTTAAGTTTTTTACAGTAATTTTTGGTAGAGGTGTCAGGAAAAGAATTCCTTTAACAACTTATTGATGCTGATTCAGCCATCATCCATTGAGCGTCTATGTATGTGGTGTTGTGCTTGGTACTTTGATATTTCATTTGAGCCTCATAACAACTATTTTTATTAATGAAAGGTCATGCTTAGAGCATTTAGTGACTCTTACAGTAAGTAGCAGAATCTGAATACAGAGCCAGAGAACTGGGTAGTCCTTTGTAATATGAATATGTGGTCATCAGTTCAACAATTTTTCTTGAAAACTTATGAAACGTGCTGTATAGGCACTGAAAACACAGACACTATCCTCAGTGAACTGACAATAATTGGAAATAGAACATACACATGCCCAGATGACACAGTTAAGTAGAAGGGCCAAGGATGATCGTATGGGTAGAAGGTTTGGATTAAGGGAGGATAGTTGAGGCCAGAGATGCTTAAGGAAGATACTAGAACTGGACTGCTAATTGTACATGCAATTAATGTGGGCAGAAGAGTTGGAATTGTTAGAAGTTTAGAAGTATACAGTGATCGTTCACTCCTCTATATCCTTGCAGAATTATGTCCCTTAATTCCAATTTTCTATAATTTCCTTCCTTGACTGGTTCTTATCATTTAGGACTTAAGTACTCACTGCTCAGAGAAGACCTCTTGACTAGTCCTGCTCTCTTTGGTCTCTCGTACTCTTTATGCCTAAAATAGATTTTGAAAAGTAAATGCTTTTTGTAATTTCCTAGTACTTTATGATAGTCTTTTCAACTAAATTGCAAGCTCCTTGAGAACAGATATTAGTTCTTATTTAACATAATTATTAGCTTCTATAGGCTGAGCATAGTACTCAGCATATGCTAAATGCTCATGGTAACTTTTTGGATTCTTTCTATTTTGTTTTCTAGGAATGTATGGTGAATAAGTTCAAGAAAACATCTATTCGTAAGCAGCAGACAAATAATCAAACAGAAGTAGTCAAAATAATCGAAAAAGATGTTATGGAAGGTAAGTACAAATTATTTTAGAAGTTTACAAGTATGTTTTATGTAGCATAACCTAGTGGGCATCATTTCAGTGTAAATGATGCCCACTAGAATGATACAGTACATAGTTATATGTGGTAGCCTGAGTGGGTTTTCAGAAATGAACTCCTTTGACTTCCTGTTCTCATGCTTACAAATTTATCACTACCTATCCTACCCTATGTCCTTCATCTCCGTTTTAGAGGAGAAATCATCTATACTTTTCTACTATCTATCCTCTGTCTTTCTTATCTCTTCTCATCTCCTTAAGGACTTTTGCTCTTCTGTTTTTCAGTCTTTCCTTCTCTTTTGATTACCTCTCTGAAGCCTTTGCTCTCATCTTAAAAACAAACAAAAAGCTCAAACAGAACTCCCCCAAAAGAACAAAGGAAAAGAAAAACATACACTAATTCACCTAAAACCTGCCATTCTCTTTTTTTAACTGTAGTCCACACTGGTCTCCGTTCTTTACTTCCCATTTCTTATTTTACCCACAGTAGACAACTGTCTGCTACCATTAGTTTACTGAAACTGCTCTGGCAGGATACCAACACCAACTTCAATAGGTTCTTTTGAATCTTCTGCAACCTTTTTCACTGATAACTTTATTTCTCATGAATCTATTTCCTCCCATGGTTTCTTTCTATACTGCCATGATGTGCTCAGTATTTCTTTGTCATTTTTTACTTTTTGTGCTTTTCTTTTTCTGCTAGGCTTTTAGAAGTTGATATTTCCTAGCATTCTGTCATTAGTCCTATTATCAACTCTTTATAGTTCTTCCTGATGAATTCATTTACTTACAGAGCCTAAATTGACCTTTTTTGTTAATTACTTATACATCTGTAGCACAGATCTGTCTTCTGAACTCTAATATCATGCAGCCAGTTGCCTATTGACATCTCTTCACAGTCCCACAAAATCAACATAGCCAAAAAATTTATTCTCTTTTTGAGCATCCTCTACCCCATAAAGAAAACAAAAACAACTCAACAAATATCTCTTTCATTTATCTTGAAAGGTAGCACCACCATCAAAGCCAAAAGTGTGAAGTTAATCCTATTACTTACTTTACTGTATGTATAGCATTGTGTCCTTTGGGTTTCATCTTTTAAATATCTACCAAATCTTTTTCTTTACTGCCTCTTTAAATATTGCATTTGTTCAAATCTTTATATGTTCTTTTGACAATTATAGTATTTCCCTAACTAGTTTCCTTCTAGTCTTCCTAATTATTACATAATTTCATTACTTCAGGAATATTCAACGTCTCCCTCATCATCCTCTACAGGATAAAGTACAAATTCCTTGTCATGGCACAAAAAGCTCTCCGTGGTCTAGGCCTTTCTCATTTATCTCTGTTCTCATTTTTCTGTTCCGAGCTTCTTTATACTCTGTGCACTAACCATAGTGAATTACTTGCAATACCCAAAAAGAACCATTTGCTCTCACACTTTTCCCTTGCATATGTTTGTACCTTCACCTGTAATAAACATTGATCACCATTTTCCAGATCCAACATATATTTTGTTCCTTATAAATCCAATTTTGACATCTTTCCCCTGTCCCTACCCACCAGCATTCACAATCAGATTTTTATTTTACTACAAGATTACATTTGTTTTATAGTACATTTTGGGGATGGACTTATAGACTTCAGCACATGATTATATAACATGATTAGGAAATGTAATTATACTTTATAATTTTAATGTTATTCATATGTTTTTAATCCACATATACAGATTTATGAGATATGGTAGAAAAACAACATAAACCTGCATATTCTGATCATTTTTTGGGAAGAAGGGTATAAATATGGAAATGAAATTGTGAAACGATTTGTGGGAAATAAGAATATATGAATCATCTCTTTTCTTATTAATGGACTTTTGCAGGTGTTACTGCAGATGACCACATGATGAAAGTAGAGACTGTTCACTGCAGTGCCTGTAGTGTGTACATCCCTGCTTTACATAGTTCTGTTCAGCAGCATTTAAAATCCCCTGATCACATTAAAGGGAAACAGGTAAGTTTTGATCTGTCTTTAAGTCATTGAATTATTCATCAATCCCTCGTTGTCTTTGAAAGGCCATTGTTTCACACCTACCTGTTTGTGTACAGTCCTGTTAATCTCAGTGTGAATAATTAAAGATACCTAGAGAGTCATTGTAACATAGTGGCTAATAAGATTGTGGGCTCTGGAGCAGGACTTTCTGGGTTTGAATTGTGGTTCAGTACATAACGTGTTAAACAAATAAATTAACTTTCATTGAGTTACCCCATCTGTAAAGTGGGGGTGGATAATCTTACGTGATTATTTAAGGATTAAGTTAATTAGAATACAAAAGGCAAAATAGTGCCTGGTATGTAGTAGGCATTCAGGAAACAAAAGCTGTTGTTGAGCTGTTCTTTTTATTAACATTTTTTTTAAGTTAATATAAAATAGTTTTATGAGAGAATGTGTATGTGTTTTAGAACGAACTATATAAAGGAAAGATTTGATAACATTTTTCTGATAGTTGGGAAAAATAAATTTAAAAAGTATGATTATCAGTTACTGTCTATTGTTACATTTTTGAGTAGAATTTATTTAAAAATTCTAGAAGAATTTACTGTTTTCTTTTTGATTAGCATATTTTTGTTCTACATGGGTTGCTTTTATTTAGTCAAACTTGATTTTCAAGTAAAAAAAGTGTTTATGTTGTGCAAAATTAGTTTGTTTGAAAAGCAAATTTAAAAATTCAAATATTAAAGACAAGTTTTAAATAGAACATACCTGGGTGTTAAATCCATGTTCTGTATTGAAGTGAACCTCATTTAACTCAGACACTTTTAGACTTTTTTTAAGCTACTTTGAGTGCATATAATCTTTTAAAAATTTTTATCTTTTCTCTTTTGATATTCCCTTGACACCTTTTTGGCAACTAGACGTTCCATATTATTAAATTTTCTCCTTTGTATAATACAGTCTTGTGATAGCTACAGCTCAGAAGTAGACTAATTATTCTAACTGCATGAAAAATTATTCTTTCTTTTCTGATAGCATAAAAATTAATAGTTGGAGTAGTTGGCACTGGGGGGAGGTGGATGTAGAGTGGAAAGGAGAGAAAGCAACTGCTAGACCTACTGGATTTATATTATCTGGCCACTGGTTGTGTTTTGTTGAAGCTGATCTGCTCTTTGAATATTCATTATTTTAATCCATTGTGGTCACAGTAGGTATTGTTGCTTGCTAAATTAATTTGTCAGAAAGTACATTTTAAATCTAAGGATTTGAGTTTACAGTGTCATTTTAATTATGAAAATATTTTTCATGGAATGGTTTTAAGTACCTCAATGTGTTCTATCTTTTCATAGGCTTATAAGGAACAAATAAAAAGAGAGAGTGTCTTGACTGCTACAAGCATTTTAAATAATCCAATAGTGAAGGCGCGATACGAACGTTTTGTTAAGGTAAGATGTTGAGCATAAACTTTTTAAAGTTATAGTATTGTAATAATTAAATGGTGACAAAATAAGTCTTTGTGATATTTAAATATAGTACAACATTAGGAAGAATTTTACTTAGTGGCCTGCATTTAGGTAAAACATTTTTTTCCTAATTTTTGGGATTTTTTGTGGGGAGGGAGCAATAAGCTATTCCTCTCTCAACCCCTTTGTAGCTCTGGATCATTTGAGAGCTACATAGGAGTCTGACAGCAGATCAAAATGTTGGCTTTATTCTTGATTTTTAGAAAGGATGACTTGAAAGATATGTTTTAGATATGCAGTTATTATGGACCTTTTAAGATTTCACTTCTACAGTAGATAGGCTTATGTCCCCCCAGCCTCTGTTACTAGTTCAGCTGGACAGCAACAGGTTCCCCCTAGTTTATCGCATGATGTAGAACAGACTGGAATGTACCCTTTCTATTGCTAGGAAGACCCCAAAGGCGGGACCCAGAAGGGATTGAGTTGTACATACCCAATTTCTTCTTCAAGCATTCTAATTGGATAAGTCTTTCCTCTTCCTTGGATAAAGTTGGAGGAGAAGCAGGAGGTCAGATATGTTGCTTCAGAAAAAGCTCCTCATGGAATCAGGAGGCCAGGAGAATAGCTTGCCTCTAATGTTAGGAAACTAAGATGTGAACAATTAGGTATACTTGGTCCACTGCTTCTCACAATTTTTGCCATATATTACTGAGGTGATCCTTCTTTACAGAAAATTCTTCTTTACATATTTTGAACTTATTGTACAAAAACTTATTATTCAGAAAATAATAGAAATAAATTTTAGAGGTTAGTTTTTGAATCTTTATAAAATACCTCATTTAAAATCATTCTATACTTCAAAGGGCTGTTATGCTGAAAATTTACAAAAGTTTCTTATATACATTGGTAACTAAATGTATATTTTATACATGAGAGAAGTTTTGTTTATTTTGGCTGTTTTTCAGATTAACAGGTATTCTGTGAAGAAGCCTGATATATACTTAATGAGCACTAAATTATCCCTCAACCAAATGACTTCCAAGCTGAATAAATCTTTTCTTTTGGCTTGTTTCTTAGGGGCCTATTTTCTGATTTGTTAATCATATTTGTCACTGTTTACTACATTCTCGACACCACTTTTATAAAGCTAGTGCAGCCTTAATTGATATCCAATTTTATGGGAGATATTGGCATAAAAAAGATAAGAGAAATCATAGCTAAATTAGGAAAACTTAGATTTTTATCCTTGTTGTGTCAGAGAAGTTAATAGTTTCTATCGATGTATGGAAGTTTTTAAATTTTTTCAATTAGAGTTGACATTTAATATTATTTTATATTAGTTTCAAGTGTATAACATAGTGATAAGACATATAATTTATAAAGGGATCCCCCCAATTAGTCTAGTACCTATCTGGCATTATATATAGTTATTACCATACTATTGACTATACTCTTTATGCTGAACTTCACATCCCCATGACTGTGTTGTAACTACCAATTTGTACTTCTTAATCTTTTCACCATTTTCACCTAGCCAATCTGGCAATCACCTGTTTGTTCTCTGTATCTATGCACTTGTTTTCGTTTTGTTTGTTCGTTTATTTTGTTTCTTAGATTCCACACATATGTGAAATCATACGGTATTTGTCTTTGTCTGACTTATTTCACTTAGCATAATACCCTCTAGATCCATCTATGTTATTCTTTTTTATGACCAAGCGATAATCTATTGTATGTATGTACCAACTCTTCTTTATCTGTTGTCTACTGAGGGCACTTAGGTTGCTTCCATATCTTGGCTATTGTAATTAATGCTGCAGTGAACATAGGGGTGTATCTGTCTTTTTGAATTAGTGTTTTGGATCTTTGGGTAAATAAATACCCATAAGTGGAATTGCTAGGTCATATGGTAGTTCTATTTTCAATTTTTTGAAGAACTTCCATACTGTTTTCCGTAGAGGCTGTACCAATTTGCAATCCCACCAACAGTGCACAAGGGTTCCCTTTTCTCCACGTCCTCGCCAACACTTGTTTGTTGATTTACGATGTGAAGTGATATTTCATTGTGGTTTTGATATGCATTTCTCTGATGATTAGTGATATTGAACATCTTTTCATGTGTTGTTGATCCTCTGTATGCCTTTTCTGTAGAAATGTCTATTTAGATTGTCTGCCCATTTTTTAATTGAATTGTTAGTTTTTTTGGTATTAAGTTGCATGAGTTCTTTATATGTTTTGGACATTAACTCCTTATCTGATGTTCATTGGCGAATGTCTTCTCCCATTCAGTAGGTTGTCTTTTCATTTTGTTGATCGTTTCCTTTGCTGTGCAAAACTTGTTAGTTTGATGTAGTCCCACTTGTTTATTTTTTCTTTTGTTCTCTTGCCTGAGGTGACATATCAGAAAAAATGTTACTAAGAGCGTTGTCAGAGAGTTTACTGCCTGTGTTTTCTTCTAGAAGTTTTATGGTTTCAGGTCTTAGCATTTAAGTCTTTAATACATTTGAGTTTATTCTTGTATATGGTGTAAGAAGATGGTCCAGTTTCATTTTTTTGCATGTTATCTGTCTAGTTTTCCAAATACCATTTATTGAATAGACTGTCTTTACCCCATTGAATATTCTTGCCTCCTTTTTTCATAGACCAAATAAACCCAAGCCTATGTGGTCATTTAATCTGTGTGTCTGTTTTTATGCCAGTACCATGCTGTTTTGATGACTATAGCCTTGTAGTATAGTTTTATGTCAGGTAGTGTTATACCTCCAACTTTCTTCTTTCTCAAGATTGCTGCGCCTATTTGGAGTCTTTTATGGTTCCATATCAATTTTAGGATTATTTGTTTTAATTCTGTGAAAAATTTCATTGGTATTTTTATAGGAATTGCATTGAATCTATAGATTGCTTTCGATAGTATGGCCATTTTAACCATATTCTTTCTATCCATGAGCATAGTATATGCTTCCATTCATTTGTGTCTTCTTCAATTTCTTCATCGACTTATAATTTACTGAGTACAGGTCTGTCTTTTACCTCCTTGGTTAAATTTATTCCGAGGTATTTGATTTGATTTGATTTGATTTTTGATGCAATTGTAAATGGGCTTGTTTTCTTCATTTTTCTTTTCTGATAGTTTATTGTTGGTATTTTAAGAATGCAACCAATTTCTGAATATTAATTTTGTATCCTGCTACCTTTCTGAATTCATTTCTCAGTTCTAACAGTTTTTTTGGTGGAATCTTTAGGATTCTCTCTATGTAGTAACATGTCATCTGCAAATAATGACAATTTTACTTCTTCATTCCCAATTTAGATACCTTTTACTTCTCTGATTGCTGTGGCTAGGACTTCTCTGAAAGTAATTTTTAATGAGAGAAGAATACATGAGAGAAGAATACAATGAGAGAAGTTAGAAGTTCCATATAGGATTTTCAAGTTATACTTTAGAGTCACTTCATGAAATGAGAGACATCACTGATAGAGTGTCTTGCTCATGTACTTATGGGGAGAAAGTACCTGAACTGAGGAGAACTACTATAAAACCTTGTTATTCTGAATGTGATCCATGGACCAGGAACTGATTTATATGCATTAAAGTTCAAGAAGCACTGGTGTCACATTGCTGAATGATTTCCCTTTGTTCAGCATTTCTGTCTGCTCTGTGCCCCGCTGTCATTCCCCAGAAAATCTGCTGTGGGTGGAGCTCTGGTCATGGCTTTAAACTCTTTCACTTTCAAGCGCTCTCAGTCTGACAATGTCCTTTTTAATCTTTGTCCCATGAAGATAATCAGTTCATCAATTTTTACCAATTCTCCAACTGTATCATCTCGTTCCACCTTCACTCCCTTCCCTGAACATTCATGGTCAGGCCTAACAACAATGCAGAGCTGCCATTCTAAAATTCCTTACTTATCTGTTCTTCTGCCACTTACAAGTTCCCAGCATTACTGTCTGTCTTGCTGAAACCACATGAATTTGTGCCAGTACTATGTTTGCCACATTTTCACTGCAGTTCACAATAATTTTACTTATTACCAGTCAATGTACTATGCTTCCTATAGTGACTTTTAAACCTTTTCTGCTCTTCACATATCCAGATTTCATCTTTATTTCCCTTACTTCCCATTTGCTTTTCTCTTAGGGAGATGTACCATTAGATGTGAACTCTATAGTTCTCTCCTTTCCGCCTTACATTTATGTATCTTTTCCTCACCTTTATTGTCATCTGTAAAGGAAAATACCTTTTGCCTTTCATCTTGTTTCATCAGTTAACTCTTTCCTTACTTGCTTCTGACTTTTTCCTATTATTTTACTGCCTTCCCTACACAGACATGCTTTTGAGTTTCCTAAACTAAAAATAACTTTTTCTAATCCCTGGCCATCTCCATCATTTTATCTCCTATCACCACACTTAAAAAGGTAGTTTACCCTGCATTGTGCACTTTATATTATTCACTCTTTAACCTAGTAGTTCTCAACTGGAAATATGTAATTAGAATCACCTGTGAGGCTAAAAATCAAAAATTTGCCTAGGGCCTTTTTAAGACCTTTTAAATTAGGGTTTTCCAAACTTCTCTGATAAATATCTACTAAAATGCTTTTTAAGTATGCAGGTTACCATAATTCTTCTCTGGAAATTTTGATTCAAGAGGTCTGAAATTAATTTAGGAATTTGTGTATTTAGCAGGAGCTCCACTACTTGACTGAATTAAAATTTCAGAGTGTGGGACTTGTGTCTGTGTTTTTTGAGAGCTTCACAGGAAATTGTGATAATTCTTGGGCAATCATTGCTGTCTCACTTTCCCTTATATTATCCTTTTGAAACTGTTCTAAGATTACCAGTGACCTAATTTTCAGATGAAAAGTTTTTAATGTTTTATTCTTTATAATTTATAATTTTAAACTTACGAAAGTAAAAGGGATAATATATAAATCCTTCAAGTTCTCTCACTCAGCTTTAATAATTATCAACTCTAGAGACCTTTTTCAGTTCTTCTTTACTGTTTATTTGTTTGTATTACTTGACACTGTTGATAATTTTAGAAATTCAGTTAAGCCTTCTAGTTTATGGAGTGTAAAGTAACAACTTCAGTAATGTATATACATAAAGATATTTAGTGCATTCATCATAAGTTAAAATGCTTCAAATAATACTTATGTTTATGATATAGAAAGTAAAACATTCACTGGTAGAAAAAGGAATCCTGATTTTAAAAGCTATTTTTCCTTATGTTTTTAGGGTGAGAATCCTTTTGAAATTCAAGATCATTCTCAAGATCAGCAAATAGAAGGAGACGAGGAGGAGGAAGAAAAGATTGATGAACCTATTGAAGAAGAAGAGGAAGAGGAAGAAGAAGAGGAAGTGGGGGAAGGAGAAGAAGTAGAAGAAGTAGAGGAAGCAGGAGAAGGTGGAGGAGTAGAGGAGGGAGTGGGAGATGTCGAGGAAGCAGGGGACCTACAGGGAGTGGGGGAAGAAAGGGCAGTGGGGGGAGGAGAGGCAGTGGGGGAAGGAGAGGCAGTGGGGGAAGGAGAGGAAGAAGCAAAGGCAGAGCCTGTCAGCTTCCCTGTTGACCAAGCTGAAGAAAATTAAGTATAAGGTATCATATTTAAAAGAAGCTTTAAATTTCTGTCCTAATGTGGAAAAGGGTAAGAATTTAAATAGTTTAAAATATGAGTGTTAACACCCATGTTGCATGCATTCCACACATTAAAATTTGTTTTATATAATTTCTAAATGTTTGGCATTTGTTTAATAAAATGAAGGTAAGACTATTTTAGTTTAGTTTTTATAGCTACCAAACTTATATTCGATAAATTGTTTGTATGATTTTTAAGCTTAGTTTTTATTACTTTATTGGTGTTAGGATAACAGATGTGTATTGTTAGTATATCTATTCTAATCATTTGAACTTAAATGCTGCTCTTGGGAGTATATATTCAAGTGTGCATTAATGTTTTGAATACTTACCCTGGAAGAGATAAATTGGGCAAGTATTTTGTGCTATGTGTATTTTTTTACTGCATTGGACATTGAATAGTACTTTGCGTTAAGATACGCTTAAAGGCTTTTTGTGACCATGTTTCCCTTTGTAGCAATAAAATGTTTTTTACAAAAACTCCCTGGATTAGCAATTTTAAATGAAACAATTCATCAATTAAATGAGTATTTAAAATCAGAATTTGCCTTAATGCACTAGTTCGGCTCACAGGTATTTCAAGACGATTGAGAAAACTTGAATTAAAGAAAAATTTTACCTCAGTCATCATATTTTTAAAAAGTATTACTAAATATTTTTTAACATATTTCAAATAGATGTCAGTCTATAACTGACCTATTTATACTTGTTTTAATTTATTTCTTTTCTCTGTGCCTGTGTCAAATATTGAAATCATTTTGAAAATACATTTGAATACAAATAATTTTTCATAGTTGTGTTCTTTTGTCATGTCAGTTTGGCTGAGGAACCAAGAAACAAACTATCACTTTTAAAAAAAAATTACTTCTCTCTTGACTATTTCTCTCCTTTTTTTACATTTTATAGATCACGTACTTATTCAGAAAAAGAAAATGAGATTGATAGATGATCTATTTTCAAATGACCATCTATGTTACTGAAAAGCAGTACTCTTTGAATCTTTATTCTGGCTTCTTGGGAGGGGAACTCTTAGTGAAATTAGCTTCTCAAAATTTCGAGGCATCAAATGGATCAGTATATGGGCATACTAAATAATTTTAAGGTTTTAAGTAGATGATTGTATGGGCATTTGTAGACTTTCACAGGTAATTTCTCTGCATTTAACAAAGCTTTTAAAGATAGATTCCGCCCCCCCCCCCCAGGAGAATGTGAGTTTATTGTTGTGAGCTAGATTTGCTTATCTTTCAGTTGAGAAAATCTAATAGACATTTATATCCACTTGAAGGGATTTGAAGCCAAATAAGTTTAGTTGAAGCCTGGAGACTAGATAGGATCCAGTTTTTACTAACAGAGGTCAGAAAGAAAGCCTTTTTGCTCAGGAGTTCAAATTTCAAGGATATTAGGACTTGATTAATCCTATTTTCTCCTTTCTAAAAAAAATATTCATGGTAGGGCTAAGGTAAAAGGAGAGAATAGATTCCTTTGGGTTATAATTAGTAGATTCTTTTGGTAATAAGTAGAGTTTTTTTTGTTTTAGTTTTTGTTTTTAAGAAACTTGGAAAAAATCCTGTATAAAAAGAATCCTGTATAACAACTTGTAAGTAGATGTTTTAGAATGACAGGAAAGAACATCTAAGTAGTAATTTTTGTAGGAAACATGTAAAAACCTTTATTCAGACTAGCTTATTTGCAAGTTATTAATAAAGTGCATTTTGTTATTGTGCTTAATTTAGTAATTAAAATTTATGTATCTTCTGTTAGATAATTTATAAATCATTTGCAGGCAGATTAATTTTTGTGATCATTCGTGTATATTTTATACTTTTGTGATAAGGATTTATGTAATCTCTTTAATAACTTTTCAACTTCTGTTATTATTTTTCTTTATTAAAAAGTAAAACATTAGTTCTAATAACCAAAGAAATTTATTTACAACCTATATAGTTGTTTAGTTGTTTACAAACCTATACAGGTGTCTAGGAAACTGTCCTGTGTTCTTCCCTTTTTATCTCCTTCTACCTCTGATCTATCAGAAAGTCTGTGTTTTCTACTCGCAAAATTTATCTGCCCATTCTTCCATCTTTGCTGCTTCCAATCCAGTTCAAGTCAACATCA
The DNA here is from genome assembly GCF_000151845.1 of Pteropus vampyrus. Taxonomy (NCBI): domain Eukaryota; kingdom Metazoa; phylum Chordata; class Mammalia; order Chiroptera; family Pteropodidae; genus Pteropus; species Pteropus vampyrus. The sequence continues at coordinate 11,739,902 of NW_011888803.1, forward strand.
TCTCTTTCCTGGACTATTGAAATAGCTTATTAACTAATCTTGCTTCCACTCTGGCCCTGCTAGACTCAATTTTTCACACAGAAGAATAATCTCTTAAGAATGTAATTCAGATTACTCTGGCCTTCTGCTGCTTTTTGTAGTTGTACAATCCAAACTCCTTATCGTGGCAATCAGACCTGGCCTAGCTTTCCAACTTTATATCATGCCATTCTTGTCATTAGCAATTCTGTTGTTGTTATTATTTTTTTAACGAAGCTTTTCCCTATCTCCAGACCTCTGCACTTTCTGTAACCTATACCTGTCTAGTTTCCTTGGTGGACTTCATATTTCAGTTCATCTTAAATATAGGAAGAGAACTTTCTGAGGAAATGTAAAGGCAGTAGTTCTTAAATTTTTGTAGAAGTGAGGATTTGGGGATGACTGTATACCAAATTTGCTAGATCATATTCTTCAGAGATGGTATATTTTTAATAAGTGTCTCAGGTGGTTCTAATGCTAGTGGTCAGTGATTACATTTTGAGAACATTTATAAGGCTCTCAAACAAATTTCTAATGCCTACAACTCTCCCATGTTAAGGCAGAAGCGTCTGCCTGTTAATGACCAGGCATAGGTTTGAAGGAGCCTCCATGATATTTTATGAAAGAATTGGCATTCCTTTTACGGACCTCTGGGAGTCAGAAAACGGCCTTGTTCTTGTTTTTGTTCTTTTTCCCGCATTAGATTATTTAATTCTTACAACCATATTGTGAAGTCATAATAACAGGAACAGTACTTTACCCATATAACATGCTCTCTCTCGTGTCATTCCCCTACTTGAAATACTTCATTGGCTTTCCATTACCAGTTGATATAACGTCCAAATCCTTTTAGTGTGGCATCTGTGCCTCTGTATTTTCTTCCTCCCCGCCTTGTATCTCCATCTTAACATTTATATTAACTGCCTATCTCCTTAAACATTTAAATTTGTGATTTAGCTTCAGGAGATAGTGGTTCCTAGAGTCGCCAAGATTTGACTATAACCTGACTATATTATAATATCTAGATATTATATTTATATTTTATAAGATCCCACTAGCATAAAATATACTCATTTTATAATATATCATAACTTATAATAGTATAATATTTAAACAATCTTTAATCCATTTTAATAGGTGAAATAACTGAAAATGTCTATAGAAATTTGTATGTCAAAATCAATGGCATATAGAAAAAACTACAAAGGCAAATGTTGGTAGTGCATGTTAAAACATTTGAGAATTCTGTTTTTATTAGTAAGTTTATATGTAATCAGATGTATATATCAATTTTCAAAGATATTTTAGAGGTTATTACATTAAAAATGCAAACTGCTATGAAAAGTATCTTGGAAATAAAACATAGTTGCTAAAATAAGAATCTCTGTTTTAGGCCAAGTTGCATAAAACATGGCTGAAAATCAAATTACTGGCTAGAATTTTGAGCTGAGTGATACTTTCAGATGCTTACAAGAAAGGGTCAAATAGAAATTATGAGAAAATTTAACAGACATAGAAGATCCAGGTAAATAACATCCATTTAAAATTAAACTTCAGAAGTTTAGGAGCCAATGTATAGAGGATTCACCATTGAATAAGCTACATTTATATCACATTGCCAGATACATGGTAAGTGCTCAAGTATTTTTGAATGAACGAATGAATGACTATATTGTATATGTATGTATATATGAGTCCCAGAAGATGACAACATAAAAAAAAAAAAAAAAACTAAGGAAAGAAATAAATAATGGGAAAGAAACTGACAAATTTGCAATCAAGCTAAGTATTTGAACATAGTTCTTTCAGATATCAGATAAAGAGTTCAAAGTTGAAGACACAGGTTTTGAATCATACAGTTCACAAACTTTAATAGAGTATTTCTTTTCAAATATGAAAAACGACCATGACACAGGCCACAAAGAAATCATACAGGCACCATCCTGTTTTCACCATGCAATAAACCAGAAATTAAGTGGATAGCAATAAATCAATTAATAAAAATAATTAGATATATAAAAGAAGACACTGTTTTTGTAAATACTTGCATTTAAAAAAATTTATGAAATTTTGAGAGAATTCTTATTTAAGCTGTTCCAGATTATGCAGAAATCTGAAACACCTCAATTTGGTCTCTGAGGCTAGCATACCCCTTGTTACAAAATATTGTCCATCAGAGAGAACTAGTAGACCAATCTCACTTAGGAACAAACGTAATCATTGAAAAAAATGCAAATTAAATCCAAAAGAATATGTCATGGCAACATAGGATTTATCCAAAGAATACAACAACCTATTAATGTAATTCAATACATTTGGAAATTTATTACTGTAACTTACATTTTAAATTTTCCTCATTAACAATTTGGACCACAAGATTTACATGAAATGTTTCAGCTTCTGTTGATCGGTCTCTCTATTTATATTGAAATAAAGATGCATATATTCTATCTTTGTTGTATATGCCTTTGACAGGTAGAAGATTCCACTGCCTTTCTGTAATGTTGGAATTAAAGTTGAAATATGAAATACCATAGGAAGTATGAACTATCTAGACACTAGTTAACTCTTGAAACATTTCTTCTCAAACAATATCCTTTTATAGCCTGGGAATATGATTTTTGCCAAATTTTAAATATGTGGGTCCATCCATTTTTTCCTTTTTATCATTTTTTATTAATGCATTATTTGGATATATTAGTTGAACTGTATGCAAATGCCATTATTTGATTGCTTTTGACCTACAAAAATGATGGTTCGATATGTAACATTATTATAGCTTATAAAACATTACTGTTTTAAAAACAAATGAGAAAAATGTGATTATTGTGACATGTTAAGAAACATTTTCTAAAATTTAGCACTAGGAATAGAAATAAACCTTTTGTTTTAAATTTTATTAGTTTCAAGTATACAGTACATTGGTTAGACATCTATATAGTTTATAAAATGATCCCCGATTGCTCTTTCTCTCCTCTGGCTCTACACTTAGCCATTACATTAATGGTAACTGCATTCCCTGTGCCGTGCTTCCCATCCTCATGACCATCTATCAACTACTAATATTTACTACTTTAACCCTTCACTTCATTCTCCCAGCCCCCCAATGCCCCCTCCCCTCTGTCACCAAATTGTCCTCTATATTTGTGTCTGTTTTTGATTAGTTTGTTCTTTTTGTGCCTTAGATTCCGCATATAAGTGAAATCATGGTATTTATCTTTCTCTGACTTGTTTCACTTAGCATAATAACTTCTAGGTCCATCCATGTCGTTGCAAATGGTAGGATTTCATTTTTTTTAATGGCTGAGTAATATTCCATTGTATATTTGAACTGAAAACTTCTTTATCCATTTGTCTATGGATGGGCATTTAGGTTGCTTCCATATCTTGGCTATTGTAAATTGTGCTGTCGTGAACATAGGGGTGCAGAAAGAAACCTTTTTAACTTGGCTAAGGATGTCTACCAAAAACCTTCAGCAAATGTTCACATTCACATCAGGATCAAGCCTGTTGGCTATACAATAGTCACTCATCCAAAATAAAAATAGTAAGGAGCGACAACACGGTCATTATTGCAGGCAGTGTGATTGTGGAGACAATACATCCAAGAGAATCAAAAAACTTAGAAATAAAAAGTAGTTTTGTTTAGTTATCCGACATATACAAATCTAGCTTTCTATAGACTAGTATCAGACAATTGGAAATGTGATTTAAAAATTCTCTTTTGCAATAAAATAATCTGAACTATATACTGTTCAGGAATTAATGGGAAAAGTACAGACCCACATGAGGAAAACTACATTTTTATGAAGGGTACAAAACACCTGAATGCATAAACATTCTGTATTCCTATTTTTAAAAACTCAGTATTGTCCAGGTGTCAGTTAACTTCAGATGAATTCATAAATTCCAGTGGGATTTTGTTACTAAGAATTAATGTTGGTGTGAGAACAAATTAAAAATAACAGTGGCTTAAGCAAGATTGAAGTGGCATTCTCACAAAAATTCATGTGAGTAGTGCAGGGTTGGTGGTGCCCTTCCAGAAGTCAGGGACTGATGCTCCCTCTGTATTCTGCCATCTTCAAAACCTCTCATCTCATCATCCTGTATGTATTCCAGTCAGTGGAGAGGAGGAAGAGAAGAAAGTCACATACCTTCACTGTAAGAACAGGTCCCAGAAATTGCACCTATGTTTCTACATTAATAGCATTGCCACAAGACACACCTGCCAAAAAGGCTAGAAATTGTATGTATTCTATATGGCCATGTGTCCAGGTAAAAAGCAGGGGTTCTATTAAAGGAAAGGGGAAAAAATGAATATTAGGGTACTACCAGCAGTATATGCCATTTAAGCTGATTCAGAAATTATATGTACAAAGTCAAGAAAAAAAAAAGGAAAATTTGGCTTATGTTTCTTATTAGAAACATGACAAAACTACAGTAATATGTTAAACATAAATAGATCAATGAAACATTAAAGGAACAGACTCGTAATATGTAGATACATAGTATATGATAAAGACATAACTTTGAATCATTAGTAAAAGATAAAGTAGCTTGTGAGTGATTTGGGGACAGTAGAACAGCCACATTGGGAGAAGAATGATGCCTATGTCACGCTATACACAAAAATAAATTTCAGGTGAATTAAAGAGAAAAGTTTAAAAAACTATAAAAGTACTAAAATAAAATGTAGGAAAATCTTAATTTGAGAGTGAAAGTCTTTCTAAGCAAAATATAAACCCCAGAAGACATATAGAAAGATATGGACAAATTTGATACAGAAAAGACACTAAACAAAGTTGAAAGAAGAGTAACAGAAGGGAAGAAAATATTTGCAGTATGTGTATATAGGAGACAAAAGATTAAGTCAATAAAGAACTCCAATTTATCAATTAGTAAATTGACAGATATTCGAAGATTTTAATAACCACTTGTTGAAAACAGGTACACTTGCAAATGGTCGATGGCCAAATAAATTGTTTTACCTTATTTGGAGGGCAATTTGGAAGTAACTAGCAAAATTTAAAATGCACATACTATTTGATCCTACCTATAAATAGCTATTCATTTGCCTGAAATCACAAATTCCTGAAATACACATGAATGCAGAGATAACTTACTTTATATAATTTAAAATGTACTTTTTTACTATTACCAGAGGTGTCAAAAAAAGATTTTTAGACAACAAATACCACCTGGCTGACAGTGATGGTAAGATGCCATCAACTAACTGTAGGATACATTTCAGCCCCAGAGACGATAAAATGTGAGGGGAAAAGTGTGCCTAAGAATTGCTGAAGCAGGGTATATTTAAAAGAACAGTCTTTGCAGTATTATTTGTAATAAGGAATTGGAAACAACCTAAATATTCAGCAATAAGGGGAATAATTAAATCATGTATAGTTATAACAGTCAAATAGTTTATAGCCATTAGGGAGATCTATCTGTATGCTTTGACGTGGGAAAATCTCCAAGATATATTGTGAAGAGGAAAAAAGCAAGTTCCAGTATAATGTTTGTATTAGGGTTTTACCCAAGTAAACCATGTATAGGTACATATGTAAATATATAAATTCTAAACTATGTATTTGTATAGAAATACATAAAATAAAAATATACAAAAAAACATCTGAAAGGATACTCAAATAGTGTTTACATATGAGGAGGGAAGTTGCATTGGGAAAGCAGTGACTTTTTTAAAAACTTTATTTCCATTTTTTATATTTTAAATAATAAGGATATAACCATGTATCATGTTTATAATATAAATGTTTAAAAAGAATGAAATAAACACCAAGAATCGAACCACCCAGATAATAGCACTACTAACTTTTTGTTAATTTCCTTCTAATCCAAATTTCTTTGCAACTAGGTAGATGTTGATACTGTTTCTTGAGGTAGGAGAAACAGAAAGGTGCTGGTTTAGGTGAAGAAGATGATAAATCAATCTGGGGGTATGTCAAGTTGGTATTGCCTGTAGGACACTGAAATGGTGATATCAAGTAAGCAGTTGGATATGTGGGCATGGAACTTAGGGGAGCTCATGATCAATTTACAGTATTAATGCTTTCTTTTTCAAATGATGAATTTTAATATTCATGTGTCTGACAAAAAAAAAATGTAATTTCTTCTGGCAGATTCGTGTAACACAGCTTTTTAGCCTTGGAATTCAACACATCTCACTTCCCTCCTGTTCCCAACTTCCTACTCTAGCTGTACCGTTTCCTAGTTTTGTCCATCTTGGGAAAAATATTTAAATTAAGAAAATTCTGTTTTCTCATCTATAACATGAAGATAATGTTACCTTCCTTGCATGTTGTTAGAAAAATTAAGTGAGCGTAAGTAAACACGTACCACTATCTGGGGGTGCTTAGTTGGTTCTCAAAATTTTTTAGTTTTCCTACTGTTACCTAAATGTCTGAGCTAATTTGTTCATTTATTTTTAATTATCAATAAAAGAGAAAAGCGAGTATTGGCTTGGTAAATCATTATGTAAAATCAATACAGAAATTTAGATGTTTTCCAAATTCATTTTAACGATTTTTGATCTTTCATAACTTGTTTTGAAAGTTACACCTACTCATTTCTCCATAAGGTTTGCACAGGACTTTGGTCAAAACAAACAAAATCATAACATGATAATTCGATATAATTGAAGGGAAATAATTCATGAGTGTCTCATATAGCAGAACCAATGATAATCATTCCCAATAACTTTCCTTCAGCATCAGAGGTTCTCAACTGACAAGGATGTTAATAACCTGCTGATAATATTAGAGCTCCAAACTCGGCCACCCATAAAGAGTTAAATAACTCTCCTCAACTGAGATTTGAATTGCTTGTCAGTGCTGAGGTCCCTCTCACTGTTAAATGACAGATGTTTTCCTGAAAATCCCTTGTATCTCTTCCTGTGATATAAAGTTCAGTGCTGGCAACAACAGGGCGGTGTTCTTTAATAACTGTTAAATTTATTCTTTAGAGAGCTTACCAAGATGTCCTATTTGCTTCTGGAGGACTCCCTTGACACCTAAGTCTACATTTTCTTTTTGCATAATGCCGAAATTTAGAGCCACCAGGCTCCCTGTTTAGCTCAGTATAACCAAAATACTCATAAATCTCTTTTTCTTCCAGTAGCTTTCTGCAGCAGCTGGGGTATGACAGTGATGTCCCTGACCTATAATCCAGACAGCCCTAGGGTGAACAGAAGACCAATACAAAGCTACTGCGTCAGATAAAATGATGTTGTTTGCACAGCTCAGTGTCCTCAAGAGGTAGTCATGTAATACTCCCAATTTGTATTCTGCATCAAACTCCTTTTACAACTTATAAACTTCCTATAGGGAGCAAATGTATCCAGCTAAAGGATGCTGAACATATGACCATGTAATGTAATTTTAAACACAAAAGGAATGGGCTAAGCCTTTTCCACCCTAGAAACTGAAAGCTATAAAAGAACCCATAATTTCTATTTAAGTGTAACATTCTTCAACTTGGAATTCTAATCAAGTCATGTTTTTCCGAGACCCTGGATTTGATATGCAATGCTAGGGATATGACTGATTAATGTAAATATTTGAATTGTATATATCATGAGATTTAAGTACTTTATTCACATTCATCACAAAATTTAATCGATTTATTATTTGTACTTTATTGACTTACAATTGAGGCAGCTAATTAAATAATTCCTATTATCACATTAATTGCATTAGAGAAGCCTTGACTAAATGATATATTTGTGTTTTTATTTGCATGTTACTTCTTAATTCTCTCTAGGTCAGGAATTCTCAATCTTGGCACTGTTAATATTCTGGACTGGATAATTCCTTGTTGTGGGAAGCAGTCTTTTGCATTGTAGGATGTTTAGCAACATCTCTGGCCTCTACTTAATATATTCCAGTAGCATGCCCTAGTCATGCAATCAAAAATATCCTCTAGAAGGCAAAATCTCCCTCAGTTGAGAATCACTGGTGTAGGTATATTAAAAATAGTTGGGTATGGAATTTGAACTCTAAATGTTCTGCTTGAAGATATTTGGATTAAAAATAAAAGCTCCCTGAAATATAGCTGTTCTAGGAAGCATTCCTGGGTTTTCTTGACCTTTTCTTTCTCTGCCTACAAATATACCATGCTATAGCTGTTTCTCTTCTCTATGCTGTAGGCCTCTGCTTTCTAGAAAGAACTTTTTCTTTTTTCCTATCTCCAGCTAGCACAGTGCATGGCACATGGAAGATGCTCAAAAAATGAACTGGTTAGAAGAATGTTACAGTTATGTTTTCTCTTGGAAATACATGTCTATAAATATACAGCCCCCCCCCCCCGCTTTTTAAAATAGATGTGTCCAGCTGTTTTATTCTTCTCTGCATTACCTTTTTATTTTTATAGTTTTGTGAGACTATTTTCATAACACATTCATTATTTATTCACCTAATGTACATTGAGTACTTACTATGTGCCAGAGATTCATGCTAGGAGCAGAAGATACAGTAATGAACAATATGGACATAATCCTTGTTCCTAGGAGTCTAACAGATGATTAAAAGGCAATTAAAATTCAGAAATGACTTACTTAGGTCTGTCTGGCAACACTGGTTTCCAAACAAATTAAAATCATATAGGACCTAGAAACCACCTCTAGGTACAAGGCACCTAACACCTAGACTTCAAGTATTGTCTTTCTGCTCCAGAGATCCTAAATTATTTCTTCTAGATTTTTTACACTCCAAAACACCGGAGGAGGAAATTTGTTGTCAACAGTGGTGGGATTATCATTAGGTTATAATGAGGAGGCAGTGCTGTTCTTTAACTGGTCTCTTCCCAACAAAGACCTGCCAGGAACCTAGAGAGGCAAAGCAGCATTCCAAGAGAGCACAATATTTTGAGTGAGAGGAAAAAAAGTATTGAATAGCTTTCTTTCTCCTCTAGTTACCAATGTATGCCTAAGTTTCATTAGGATTAATCAGTTGTCTGTGGGTACAGATAGAATATGGTTACAAAATAATTAAAATTCTCCTGCTTTCACTCCTACCTGCTCTCTCTTACTTACTCTCTTTGGTTTCCCTGTAAAGTACCCTCACCCCCACCTCACTTCAGCTTTCTACATACACCAAGGAGTGTCCCACATATGTTCATGAATATTTGCTCACACTACATGCCATCACTACTGGGTACTAATGTCTCTCTCTACATGGCATCTTTAAAAGCTTCATTTTACTCTCCATTTGGTACCATGCGAGTGATACTATGTGATCCTACAAACGTCTTTCTGACCTCATCTCTTACCTGACTCGCACTTATTAAGCTGCAGGTACACTGGCCTTTCTGCTCCTCTGATTCATCACACTTGCTTCTGTCTCATAGTCATTGTATTTACTGTTTTTGTTTTCTACCTAGAATGCCCTTTCCAAACCACTGCATGACTGGATCTCTTTCATCATTCAGCTAGGTTAAGCTGCAACTTTCTCGAAAAGTAGTAGTTGTTCTTTAACCCTATTATCCTTTCACTACTCACTATGTCTAAAATCATTTCATATATTTATCACCTGTCTCTCTTTCACTAAAATGTAAATCCCATGAGAACAGGAAGTTTTTCTTTGAATTCAGCCCTGGATTCTTAGCAATTAGAAATGGTGGCAGGCACCATTAAATACTTAACGACGTAACTAATTAATCAACCAATGCTGCCACAAATGCACAGGCATCTATGGGTGAGCACAGGTATGTGGCAAAATGGGAAAAACATCCTAATTCGCATTATACTGTATTAGGATAAGTTTTCTGAATTTCAGCACCATTGACATTTTGGACCAGATAAAATTTTTGTTGTGGGGGCCGTCCTGTGCATTGTAGGATGTTTAACAGCATTCCTGGCCTCTATCTACTAGATACTAGTTACCTCCTCCCCCCTCCCCCGCCGCCTCCAATTTAAGACAACCAAAAGTATCTCCAGACATTGCCAAAAGTTTGCCTGGGAGCAAAATCTCCTCTGGTTGATAACCACTTTATCAGAGAGATCCCAAAGCAGGGAAACTTGTGTACCTATCACTTACAGAGTTTTGGAAATATCATTTATTTTGGTCATTTTTATAATCATACTGAATAATCTACCCAAAGCTCGGTGGCTTACAACTATACACATATTTTTTGTTGTTCTTACTCATGTGCCTGCAGTTGGCCTAGGTTGAGCTGATCTTGGTGGGCTCAGGTAGGTTTTGTTTCAGGCTGCAGATTTGATCCAGGTACGTTCCAAATAGCTCTCATTCTCTGTGGATCAGTCGGTACCTGAGTCATAGTGAAAAAAAAAAAAAGATGTGCAAAAAAGCAAGCCCAATCATGCTCACATTTTTCAAGCTTCTGTTTTTGTTCTATTCTCAAATGTATCATTGACTAAAGCAAGACACACAGCCAAGATGAAAGTCAAAGGGCAGGGAAATGTACCACTTACAGCGGGAGGTAGAGGGGACTGAATATTTGCTGCATGGTAATCTGAACTATTACACAGATCTTTCAATTTTAACCCACAGTTTTCTATTTAGACATAAAACCAGTAGAGACTAGAGCAGGAGACATATCTGAGTGATAATCACATTGAAATCTTCCTTGACAATTAAGGTTTTCTTAATGGTTTCTCCTAGCTTTTTCCCAGACCCCTCAGACCCCAGTTCACACGGCAGAGCTGGAGTTCTTGTCTAGTTTTATCTGATTTCAACGTTTTGCTCTTAACTCTGTTATGAGTACAGTTTAAGTGGTGAAGAAATTTTAAAATCAGGGAATCCACAGAACTTGTTAGACTCTCAAACTTAGAGTTACTTGAGTTTGAGAAGGACATAATGACTGAAATTCAGCTATCTGGTAACATTTAATACTTTTTCAAATTTATTCAAATACTCATTGAATAACAAACACACACAATGCTCCCTGCTAGGTACTGTGTGTGAGCAGGGCATAAAATATGAGTGAAACATTGACATATGGATACTGTGCTTATGAAAATTTCAGGCTAGAAGGGAAAGTAAATATGTACCGAAAATACACATTGAAAGGTGATACATATTAGGCTGTAAGATACACAAGGATAGAGATCATGTCTGTTTTTGTTTGCCCCAGTGTGCCCAGACCTATAATATATTCCTGTACACAGCAGGAGCTCAATGAATATTTGCTCATTTGAACTGAAGAAAGAAACAGAATAGGATAGGACTTCAGAGAAAGAAAGATTTGTTTCAGTTGAAATGATTAAGGAAGACTTTATGGAAGGAATGGCATTTGACCTAGGACTTGTAAGAAGATATAAGTGATTAGGACATGAACTGGGGGTGGTGGAGGTGGTGGAGGAAAAGCATTCAAGAAGTATCAATAGGAGCAAAAGCAAGGATGCTAGGCAACAGCATATGCTTCCATGTGGCCACAGTGCAGGGCACTTGAATATGGTAATGCAATCGGTTGGTGGTAGATCAAGGAGGGCCTTGAATGCCAAACTGTGTGGATTTTATTCTGAGGCAAGAGGGAGACAGTGAAGTGACATGAGCCGAGCTCTACTTCAGGAGGATAAATCCATCAGCAATTTTAAGATGTTTTGGAGTGAAGAAAAGCTGGTATGAGGTGGAGAGTGCAGTTAGAAGGTTAGTGTGACAGCCCATACAGAGATAGCAGGGGCCCAGTGAAGGCCTAACCAGGGTGACAATGGAGAGGAGGCAATAGATTTGAAAGATGTTAATGGGAGCAGGCAGTACTTGCAATTCATCTGACGCAGGGAGCCAGTGAGAGAGAAAAGTAATCAAAGACTGTATAAGATTTTTTTTAAACTTGTGTGACTGGAGAATTGTAGTGCCATTAAAAGAAACCAAGCTCACTGAAGGAAATCCTCATATTGGCTTGTTTGCTGAGGAAAAACGCTGTTGGGTTTTGGTCGTTTCGAGTTTGAAGTCCTCGTTTGTATCTAGATAAGAGCAAAGCCTGATGGTAAGGGTTGGAGATTTTCCATCAGCATGGAAGCGATGGCTGGTGTCAGAACACAAACGGGAAGATTCTGGGAGACAGACCCATCGTGCCCTTCAGCGTGCTGCCGCCATGCAGGGCCTCGCGGTGATTAGCGCTGCGGCTAGATCACCAGTGTTTAGGTAATAATGGGGTCGAGATGATACAGGATGTTTTTGAAATCCTTAAGTTTTGGGGGGTGTGTGTGTAAGAAGTTGGTGTCCAACGATTTAGCGATTTCCAGTTCTCTTAATTAAAAGCAGTTTTTATAGCGGAAGGCAGAGGGCAGCAGAGTCCCACTTTTCAAAGGAGATTCAAGCCCTAACTTCAGAGGAGAGGTTTTTTGTCCCTCTCACCCCCCGCCGCCTGCATTTTGTTGTTGTTGTTGTTCTTGTTGTTAATGAAATTTTACCCCTCTTTCAAAGTTAGAAGACATAATTTGTTTCCTAAATTGCAGTCTTTGGTTATAGCATGAGGATCCGAAGCTTTACTGCTTGTCTCCAAACTGATTAGGTCAACGTCTTTTAAAGAAAGCGGTTAAGAACTTACTTGTGATGGTCTCATGTTATTTCAACGAAGGCATAGGGTTAGATCTGCAACAGGGAAGTTTTAACCTGAGCACTAACTCCATCCTGAAGACTATGTCTTTCATTTAAAAGGAAAAAAATTAAGTATCACAGTAACATTTTAAGATACATTTGGTATTATAATTACAGCCCTCGCTCCTTGTTGCTTCTATTGCCTGGGTTCCTCAAGTCAGGCTGACCTGGTGTAAGGGTGGGAAATGCAGCCACACTCACAGATGGAACCTGTATTTAACCTAACTCACTGCTGCAGCACCTCTAGTCCTTTCCAATCTGTCATTTTCTCTTTCAGCCTCCAGCCACTCTCTAGACTGCGTGCTAGTGCTTCTGTTCCTAGTGCTTGGCTGTGCTGTCTACCACCAGGTGATGTCACCATTGTGCCCTGGGCAGTGGATCCTACTGTTGCCTTTCAGTGTGCCAGTCATTCTGGACCCCTTGCTGAGCTGCCGGGCTTGCGTCTCCCTTTGTGCTATTCTTTGTTACATGGATAAGGACTGTATCTACCTTGTACGTTACCATATCTGTAGCACCAGCACTATGCCTGCTGTGGAATAGGTGCTTGATCATTTTTTTGGATTATTATTGAATAAGCACCAAAGCTTTTTTAGCCCAAAGTCTTATGGAATTCTAACTAAAAAAACATTTTAAGAAAACATTTTTTTTTTCAGTTCTTTAACTTGTAATTCTTTTCTTTCTTGGCGTTAGACATGTGTCCATGTGGATAAATGCAAAAAGCAAATTCTCATGGGTTCCAGGAATAAGGTGGGGCTACATGCAGATAACTGGGTGCTCAAAGCCAGTGGCTGAGTTGGGATGATCCTGTGTGCGGAACTGGCAAACGCATCTTTGATATTGCTCTGTAATCTGGTCACTACACTGTTATTATTCCATTCTTTGCTTATACCATTCCCCTTAAGCTCCAGGCCTTTGTTCATACTATTTTCCCTGTTTCATGAACTTCTTTTTCCGGCCCTACTTTTTCCTTTTCCCCTCATAATCATTTATCGCTTTCTGTTATGTTTGTTACCTGTTCTTTCATCCTCCTACTAGAATGCGGGCTCCATGAGAGCAGGAATTTTTTTGCTCATGGATAGATTCAAAAGCACATAAAATACTGCTTGGAACATAATAAGTACTCAGGAAATATTTGTTAAATGCACAAATGGATCCTCGAAGGTTCAACTCAAATGTCATTGCCTCCATGAAGACTTCCATGCCTGATTTCTACTCTTAGTCCTAGATAAAGTTCATTTATCTGCCCTCTATATCACCATAGTACTTGGCTTATATTTGCATTATAGCACATATCCTACTGTTTGACAATTGCTTTATATTTCGATAAAAATGATAATAAAATAATGGAACAGAATGTTAAGTTGAAGTTTTGATCAAAACACCAAGATGCAATAAATATGAAATTTCAGTTAGGTAACATCCAAAGATAGAAATTTCCATGAGTTTCTTGACTCTTAGGAAAAAAACCCTCTCACATTGTGGATATTGAAGGATCAAGAAAGTGGAGGTGAGAAGAGTTTTGATGAGGAGGATTTCTTTTGAAAGAGCTGTGCTGAGTTCTCCACCCCCACCGAGGGGAGCAGGGAGGGTGCTCTGCCATCATCTGGAGTCAGGAGAGAGGCCTCAAAGGGACCACATGGAGACATGTGTCTCTGGCAGTTAGGGAGACAAGTGATTGCTTTTTGAGTCTTGCCTAGAAATCGTAAAAGGCAAAGACTGGCTGGCCAGCATCTCTGATGGCAGAGGAAGGGGACACTCCCAGGGCTTGTTGGGGGATGTTAGAGTTTCCCTTAGAGCAAATGTGAGCCACGAGGGAGTCCGAGCCAGTCTGGAGTCCTTATAAATCTTTCTCAAGATTGCTACCTGGAGGCTCCCCTCCAGGAGAATCATAGAGAAAAGTGGCCAGCCAGTGAAAGAACATTTCTTTTATTAAAGAAAAAATTTGCATGATTTACTTTTCACCAGTCTGTTCTGGCATGCTTCTAATGATATCAGAATCATCTGGATCAATGATAGCCAGTGTGCATACTCTGTGGTATTTTCCACATGCTGTGCCCAATTCAATATTATTGCCACTGTAGTGATGAATACCGGTTTTGGCCAACGTGGCGTAGTACTCTATTTCAGAATTCCTCAAGGCTGGACAGTTTCACTTTGCCTTGTCTGATCATTTTCAGAGTCTGCTTGTACCCCAGCACATACTTTCCACTTTTTATAACAAGTGGAAGCCTAGAGTTGATGGACTCCAGGGACTTTTTCGTCTTCTTTGTGGCCACCACCATCTTCCTGCTTTAGATGCGAGATGGCCCAACCAAGAACAGCCACCTCAAATATTCTTCAAAAACATTTTTTGGGGGAGGAGGCTTTGAAGAAATTGTTAGACAGAAAGTGTCATCTTTAAACACCCAAAGCAAAGAAGACCCCAAATGCAAGAAAATGGCCCCAAAGAGAATCAGTTAAAATAAGAACAACTTTCTGTTCTTCTTTACCTCTCTTCGATCCCACTTTTTTTTTTTTTTTTTTTTTTGCCTCTGGCAGGGTGAGAAACCTAGTGACAAGCTGGGGAGTGAAGAAATGCTGAGGGTTGGGAGGCACTGTGGGGAAAGGGGAAGACTGAGGTCTTTCTCACTGAATGCTATCAGCCTTCAGCAAAACCCCAGAAATGACTTAACATTAAACTAGATTAGAAGTTGTACTTCTTACATGGGACTGGGCATTCTGATTTCTGAATTAAGACAGTTTTCATGACTTAAAGTGACTTGAATACTCTTTATTACCTAGGAATCTTCAGAAATGTTGGATGACATCTGAGATTTTATCTAGAGCTAGCGGAAGTACTCTCTCCGCTCTGCAGACATTTTAAAGGAACAGTAGAATCGTGCTTTTTGATTACCTCCCAGGAGTCCTGCTTGTTCACAGTATCAGTGACAATAATCATCTTAGCTAATGTTTATTGTGTGTCCACTGTTTTCCAGGCACTATGCTAACTATTAATATATTTATGATTCTGCCCAAGAACCCTATGTGGTAGGAACTCATCTGATTTTACATGTAGGAAAACTGAAATTGAAAGACATTAACTAACTTCCCTGAGGTTTACACACCAATTAGAAGTATAGTCGGCATTTACACCCAGGTGCTCCGACTATGCCTTATTCTTTATTAGAGTCAAATTTCCTC
Source organism: Pteropus vampyrus (assembly GCF_000151845.1). NCBI lineage: Eukaryota > Metazoa > Chordata > Mammalia > Chiroptera > Pteropodidae > Pteropus > Pteropus vampyrus. The sequence continues at coordinate 11,755,678 of NW_011888803.1, forward strand.
AGGAATAAGGCTGTGTTCATGTCCCTATTCTCCATGCACAGCATGGGGCCTGACATTTCGTGCTCCACAAAAGTTTTAATTAATGAACAGTACATAGATGTTGTTGGTAATATTTCATGGTAACATATACAGAATTCAGGGAAATATGGTAATGAGGAGCTTAGGCTTTGGAGTCAGTTGGCGTGAGTTTGAATCCTGGTTCTGCCTCTTCATGGATATTCTGTCTTTGGGAAAATTACTTAACCTCAGTTTCCTCCTTTATAGAATGGAATAATAATGTCTACATTACAGTGTTGGGCTGAGGACCAAAGAAGATAAAGATTATATAAAGCACCTGACCATACCTAGCATTTAGCACACAGTGAACATACTTGCCATAGCATGAGACTCAACAGTATGATAACATTTACTTATTTGGGTTTTGTGTTACATTAGATTTCTTAATTAGCAGAGGTAGAGTTTGGTAATGGCAGATAGTTAGACCCGGCCGTAAGCAAAATTGTGAAGTGCAGTTGAAGCTCTTGACCAACCCACATGCTGTCTTGTGCTGTTGACTGACTGGACTCTCCTGTTAGTTGGCTGCTCTCCAGTGCTCCCATGTGCACCTGCTCCCCTTGTAAGGTGTGTGATTATGTGGGTCCCTGTGCTTGTTCCTAAATCTGCTTATTTGTAATTATAATTTCATAATTTAATTAAATATTATTTAAATGAATAATTTAAAGATTACAGTCACCTTTCTGCCTTTCTTTTTCCTTCTAATTAGAGGGGGAAGTCTGTCCTCATGCTTTCTTCTGTTCCTTTTTTTTAGAGGAAAGAGCTGAGTAAACTCATACTAAGACATAAATGACTACTGACCCCTCAGAGTCAGTTACATTTTAATAGGAGTCTAATGCTCTAGCTAAAGGAAGAAAACTCTAATTGTGAAGTTGGGTACCTAGAGCAGGGTGACTGTTTCACCTTGTCCAGAAACATATCATATGTCCTCCTTGATCTCCACTCTGCATACTTGGAAATAGGGCATTCTTTCTGTTACAGTTGTACATTGTATCTACATGTCCATTCATACCTTGGGCCAGAGTAAACATAGGCTAATTGTCTAACTGACATTTTTCTTAATTCACTGAGGGTGGTACAGCATATGTTATAATTAAATTTGGAAGTAGAACTTATGTTATAGCACTTCAGCCCACAGAATATGCTTCCAACTTTTATTCTTTTGTGGCAAACCCCACATAACCCCAGAGCTACTTAGTCTACGGTCTTTTGAATTTTCATAGGGTGAAATATGTCTTTCATTTATCTTTGTACATTGCCCTGATAAATGCTTATGGAACAAAGGACTTGATTCCCTCTTAATGTATGACCATTTTAACTTCTCTTTAATGCAGAAGTAAGAACACGATGCAATTGGGAATCATACAATTGGAAAAGACTTAGGGAAACTGTAATCCAGCCATCTCATTTTATACGTGAGGAAATTAAGCCAAAGAGAAGTGAAGTGACTTGCCGAAGGTCATACAGTGAATTAGTTTCAGACCCAGATTTAGAACCCGAGGGGTTCTGACTCTTCGCCTGGGGCTCTCTTGCTGTTCTAGCTATTATATTTGAAAAATGTATAACAATATTTAACATTAATTGAGTGATTACTGTGTCCCGATGTAATTAGTAGCCCTTTATATTTATTACCTCATTTCATTCTCACAACCACCCTACGAAATGAGTACGATTACTACCATGTTTAATAAATAAAGAGACTAAGGCATAGAGAGGATAAGTAACTTGTGCAGGTCAAATGGTAGAATCAGATCTTGAAACTAAGAATTTTTTCAGAAGGTGCTATGGATAGATGGATATTTCTTTGATTCTTCATTTTTTAAAAAAATGAGATAATCGATATATATTAGTTTCAGGTGTACAATGTGATTTTATATACATATATATATATGAAATGATCACCATAATAAGTCTAGTTAACATCCATCACCACACAGTTACCGTTTTTTTTCTTGTAATGAGAACTTTTATGATTTACTCTCAACAACTTTCAAATATACAATACAGTATTATTAGCTATAGTTACCATGCTGCACATAACATCCTTAGGACTTATTTATAATTGGACGTCTGTACCTTCTGACCCCTTTCACACCTTTTGCTCCCCTCCTTCTGGCAATCACCAATCTGTTCACTGTATCTACAAGCTTGGTGTTTTTGTTTTTAGATTCCACACATATGTTAGATCATACAGTATTTGTCTTTCTCTGTCTGACTTATTTTACTTAGTATAATGCTCTGAAGTTCTGTCTAGGTTGTTGCAAATGGCAGGATTTTCTTCTTTTTATAGCTGAATAATGTTCCATTGTGTTTATAATTCATGTTTTCTTTTTCCATTCATCCATCAATGAACACTTAGGTTGTTTTCATATCTTGGCTATTGTGAATAATGCTGAAATAAACACGGAGCTGCAGATATTTTTTTTCATTTCCTATGGATCTATACCCACAAGTAGGATTGCTGAGTCATATGATAGTTCTACTTTTTAATTTTTTGAGAAACCTCCATACTGCTTCCATAGTGGCTGTGCCAATTTACATTACCACCAACAGTGCAAAAATGTTCCCTTCTCTCTACATCCTCACCGACACGTTATTTCTTGTCTTTTTTTTTTTTTATAATGGCCATTCTAACAGGTGTGAGGTGATATCTCATTGTGGTTTTGATTTGCATTTATCATCTCATGGTGATAAATGACATTAAGCACTGTTTCATGTGTCTTTTGACCATCTCTATATCTTCTTATAAGAAATGTCTATTCAGGTCCTCTGCCTATTTTTTAATTATATATATATTTTTCTGTTGAATTATATTGGTTCTTTTTATATTTTAAATATTAATTCCTTGTCAGATATATGATTTGCAAATATTTTCTCCCATTCAGTAGGTAGCCTTTTCATTTTGTTGTTGGTTCCCTTTACTGTACAGAAGCTTTTGAGTTTGATGTAGTCATACTTATTTATTTTCGTTTTTGCTTTTGGTGTCAAATCTAAGACTGATGTTAAGAAGCTTACTGCCTATGTTTTCTTCTACTCATTTTATGGTTTTAGGTCTTTTTATGTTCAGGTCTTTAATCCATTTTGAGTTAACTTTTGTACATGGTATAGGATAGTCTCTCTCTCTCTCTCTCCCTCCCTCCCGTGCGCTCTCTCTCTCTCTCTCTCTCTCTCTCTCTCTCTCTCTCTCTGCCAAAAGCTTTGTCGTTTCCATTTGGTCCATGGCTTGAAAGAGAGCTCCGGGATGAAAGCTGCCTCAGAGGCTGCAGAGAGAGGCTAAGGTAGAAGCCTGACTCTAGGGGGATGCAGAGGGGTCCCTCAAAGACTGCTGGACTCCAGAAGCCCCTAGTTGTGCTTGAGGGTGAGCCTTTGGAAAAGATAGTTGCCCCTGTCAGCCTGGGGCTGGCCAGCCTGCAGAGGTTAGCCAGGTGGTCACCAATCTTCTTGATGAGTTTCACCTGCTCATCTAGAAAGTGGCTCTCCAGGAAGAGATGAGAGTTTGTGCCGGCAGAGCCTAAGGCATGGAAATCCAAAAAGGCCTCGTTTGGGTTCTTCTCCAGGACTCTGGACGCTTCCATGAAGTCCAGAGTTTTACCCCACTCATTTTGAGAGGCCTTTTGCATATCTGAGAAGAGGGTGCGGCCGCCGTGTTGGTTTTGTATCTTCAAGAGACAACTTTTATTCTTTTGTGGGTGCTTTTTCTTAACCAACTCATGGAAGAAGTGGCCAATACCCTCCAGAATCAGACCATTGCTGCGGAAATAGAAGCCCAGAGAGAGGTATGTGTAGGAGGCCTGCAGATGCAGGCCGACCAGGTGGTTGATTGGGAAGGTCGAGGGAAGGATACGATGGCCCTCCACCTTAATGAAATAATTCTGACAAATTGGGGAGCTCATGGTTGGTTGACAATAAGGAGGTAACCAAACCAAACCAAACCAAACCAAATCAAACCAAACCAAACCAAACCAAAACAGTGTTGGCTGGTCCCAGAGATAGGGAATGGCTGAGAAGATGGTTCAGGAGGTTGTAACTAGAAAGGAGGTTGGAGGGTGTTTGGAGGCTAGAAGGAGGAGAGTCCCAAGGTCTGTTTTGTGGGAGCACTGTCGAAGCAAGAGACAGGTTCGTGGGTGGCCAGGCACGCTGTTCAGTTTCAGTCTTTTGCACGTGGCTGTCCAGTTTCCCTAACACCATTATTGAAGTTACTGTCCTTTCCCCATTGCATATTCTTTGCTCATTGGGCATATCTTTGATTCTTCTTAATTTTCCGGCCTACGTCTTTTTGATATTTAGGAATCGACTCAATAGTTTCCTTGAACTTCAAGAGTGATCATCTTTTGCCATTGTACTTAGCATGAATTGCCCTGAGTGAAAGTTACTTTGGACTAAGCCTCAGGTATGCATCTGAGCATGCCATTTAAGAATGTCCCAAAAAAAAGATTAAAAAAAATGTCCAAATAATCTTTACTTTTCTGTAGATGATCCCTTTCCTTTCTTTCCCAGAGATGATCATACTTTATAATTAAGAAAAAGTAGTGGCGAGGTAACATGAGCTATGGTTCCCTCCCCTGAACTCAACATGGTAGCTGTGACAGAGCGTGAAGAGAGTTGTTGGATCTGAGAGACATTGAAAATTGTGACAAATCTCTGGGGAGAGAGGAAGTGGTTGGACCCTTTTATGGGAAAACAGTGGAGGCCCAGAGCAGAAGAGGGTTCCATGATAAGGATGGGGAATAGTCAGGGGAAACTTTTTGATTGTGCCATTTTTTTTCTCCTCCCCATTACACTGAGTAGGTCATGACCCTCTGTCATCAAAGAAAAAAATTGCAGCACCAGCCCAGCACTAGTAGAGAGTAGGGAAGTGATAATCTGAGTTGTACTTGAGCCAGGTTAAGGATGGGCACAGATAACAAAAGCCGTAAGTCTCTACACTGCCGCACACCCACCTACCCATACCACAAGCTTGGAAATCAGAACCAGGGTGGTTCCCCATGAGCCATGGTGATCTGGTGTGTGTGGGTGGGCATGCAGAGGGGTTTCCCACGAAACGCCAGTGGGAAGTGCTCAAACCTAGATTCCAATGCCAGACACTCTCTGGTGAAAGGCAACTTCTCTGTTGATTAATCTTCTCATTTAATGTTTTCAGAAAGAAGTATGCATATTACTATATCACAAATAAAAATATTTTTATAACTATGCTTCAGTAAATTGTTTTTTTCTGTAAATCCAAGTATTTTGTTTTTTGTATTTAAGGACAATATTCTGAGTAGTCCATAGGCTTCATCAGACTGTTAAAGAGGACTATGGCACAAAAATAAGGTTTAGACATTTTGAGAAAGGAGGGATGATCTGTGGGTCAGATTTTAAAGAAAGATCAAGTGAGATGAGGACTGCAAAGGAGATATCAGATTTAGCTGCCCTTATGATTGTAATCTTAAAGAGTCCCTATGTCAGGAGTGAAGGTGGAGGAGGAAGCTGGGTTGGAATGAACTGAAAAGTGAATCCAACTGAGGACATGAAAGGAGACAAATAGACTTTTTTTTTTTTTTGGCAGTCAAGGGAAAGACCTGATAGGTAAAGGGAGTAACAGGACCAAGAAAGAAAAACAAAAAGAAAAACATGAGTGTCTGTATAAGCTGAGGTAAAGAACTGGGTGGAAAAGGCAAAGCTGAGAGAAGAGAGAGGGTGATTACGGTCATAAGGTTCCAGACAAAGTAGGATGAAATGAAAGAGAGAACGTGTAGGGATTAGCCTCAGGGTTGATGGAAAAGTTGTGTTCAAATTTATAGGGGAGAGAGGAAGCAAGGACTTTTGATATCTGATGCTCACCCCCAAAGAATGTTGGGGCAGAGTTGTTGACTAGAGATTTGGAAAAGAATGCAAAACAGATCTTGGGGATCTAGTGGTCAGAAACCATTCAGTCGTAATGGAGTCGACATACTCAAAATAAGAAAAGAGACATACAGCTCAGATAAACTGTGAGTGGATCTCAGAAAGGCACTTTAAAAGAGACTGACCTGGATCCTTTTTTTTTTTTTTTTAAAGCTATGCACTTCATTCCCTGTGAATGTGAAAATAATTTGCCTTAATCAATGACAACATTCTTTTTCTACATCATGTTTAAAAGCTTTTATTTTTAAAAAATTCAGGATTTTTATGTCTGATACTCTTCTTATTTCAGTTCTGTATTTGCTTTTTTAACTCTCAGTTATGTAGAATGTTCAAGAGAGCTTAGGAAATGTGACCGAAGTCTGACATATACGTTATTTTTTTTTCAAGGAAATAGGATTACCGTTAACATAAAGCAAAATCTCCTATGTTTTATGTCTTATTTTGCAGTTCAAATATTTTTCTTATTTGGAAATGTTCTTGTTTTTGGACTAAAAATAATAAAACACAAAGAACTTAGTAAAAATTATTTTAGAGTTTTGATTTTGGAAAATAAATTTAGTAATGGCATCAAAGAGTTAAAAACAACTTATTTGTTAATATCCTGGTGAAAATAATTCTATAAGAATCATTACAAAATTTGGTACATTCTAATTTATTTGCTTATAGAGAAGCCATTAAAACATGTCTTTATAAGTCCTTTAAAAATGGTCACCATGGAAATGGAGACACCTGTTCTATGATGTTATTCTTACAATATTTATAGAACACCTCTTTTATAATTTCCCCTAGATCCTATTGCACTTTTTGTTGTTGGTGGTAATTATATTAGTCAAGTTAACACATAAAATTAACTATCGCAGTAATGTTTTTAGTAATGGAAAACTCTTCCTTTTTGGGGGGATAAATTTGATATTTAGAAATAGCAAAGAAACAGATCTGTAAAACAGCAACCAAACTATTCTTGCCCAAAGACAAAAAGCATAAACACAGTGTAATGAGACTAATTTTCTCATGATGGGGAAAAAAACAAAACTGGCTCTTAGGGTGACGTTGGCCATTTATGTAAGATAAATTAGAAAGGCAGGTAGGATTCAAATTACAGAGGCTAGGATTGCAAAGCAAATGAGCTTGAATATAATTTTTAATTTAATGGGAGATCTATGAAAGGCTTTCAAGCAGTGTATAGTAAAGAATGGATCGAGTGGAAGTGCGTAATGTTTGGGAAGCCAAATCAAATATCTTTCTGAGCTTGAGGACATTATGATATTCTTCAACTGTACTGACACTATAACCCTTTTCAGGAGCAGGAAATGATTTGACATAATTTATTAGTAAACTGATATTCTATTCTTTCAGGTTAAAAATAATTTTTCTTAATAGAGAGGATGGAAGTGGAGGAGGATATAGAGGGAAAGATTAACTTGATTGTCAGTGTGATATTGGATCATCCATTAGTTGATTAAATGGATTAAATCAAATTATTTATACTTTAAAAATTCTTTAAAAATAATATAATAAACACTCTTTTTAACAGAATTATGTACTATATCTTATTTGTATCTTCTGGATCTTTTATAATACCTAAAATTTAGAAATAACATTTCACCAGGGCATAGCTGATGAAGAGTCATTTACCTTTAAATATTTCTTTTTCTAGTTGAGGGTATCAACATTCATGAGGTCAAATTAGAGACTTCTGAGGTATTCTAGACACTTTTCCTTCCTATGCCATCTACATTAAACATATAACTGAGTCCTATTTTGCCGCAATATTATTGCCTTATTTTAGGTTCCCATGAACTATCTATACACTTCAATAGTCTTAATGATCTTTTAAAATACAGTATCAACCCCCTGCAATAAATTTATTTGTTTATTCAGATTTTAATCCTTTCAAATAATTACCAAATGGCTTCTAAATCAGGCACTGTATTGGGATCTGGGTATATGGTAATGAACAAAATAGACATGATCACTGAGTTTCATGGATTTATAATTTAGTGGGAAAATGTGTATAAACCTATATCTGATTATAAGTTATAATCAGTGCTGTGAAGGAAAAGAACAGAGAGGCATGAGAGAGAATGACTTTAATTTAATTTAATTTATTTAATCTTCCTGAAGATCACATTTGATCACACCTAAAATCTCGTTTTCTCCCTGTAGGATCACGTCTAGGCTCCTTAGAGTGGCTCACATGGAACCAGTTGTACCCTAATGTCCACCACAATGCCGAACTTGTAGAGGCTCAGTTGAATGAATGAACGATAAAACTTAAAAATGGTTTTAAGACAACCCTGCATTTACTTGCATTAATAAACTTTGTTAGTTTTGCAACAGATTGCCAAATACTTCATTAAAAGGAAAAAAATGCTTTCATCAAATTTTTGAGCTCAGAATGCATTTAAAACTGTTCTTTTTTTTGTCCTCGAAAACACTGTTAGAATTTTAACTGAAATATCAGAAATGTGCTATTACTATAATGTATAAAACGTTGCCTTTTTTGTGTGGCTGGAGAAGTCTGTAGTAAGGGTAGTGAAAAACAGATTGACATTTGGTCATTATTTCTTATCAAGGGTGTTTTACTTGTAATGCTATTTGACAGCTATATTCTAGGTCTGACAGCATTGAACCAGTGTAATTCCCACTGAACTGCTCTAAATAGGCAGTATTGCAATCAGTTTAACAACCCCTGGAGGCAATAAAATCTCTCCTTTGAACAAATACTCAAGGGGAAGAAATCTAAGATTTATAAAGGGCAGCAAGTATTCAAGAAAGGGGCAAAGTTTATGTGTGAGCCTATAATTGATGTTTCCTTTGTTGGAAAAGAAAGCTTGAGGATGCTTTAAGAATTAATCTTTAACAAATTCTAATCTGCACTAAGAAGAGTGTTCAGAAGAGTGAAAGAGATATGTGGTTTTGAGAGTTAAGTTGCTTCTAGTCGACTAAGAAAATTTGGAGGGGTCATAAAGGTATGAGAAGACACTTTAAAATTAAACAAGGAGTCTTTAGCTGTGTCTCTTTGATGTCTATGCCAGAGGGTCACCATCATTACAGAGAGTGTTGATTAGGCTTTATGATTGGCTTTTGGTTTATACTTGCTTAATACATATGTACCTATAGGAAGAGAATTTCAGTCAAATATAGTATCATCCTCACTCTAAATGAACTTGGCAGTTCTGCTTCTGTTGTTAGTAATTTAGTTAAACACACATTTAAGCAGGCTTTAAATTAAGACAGTCCTAGCTTTAATTCTCTGCTTCTATCACAACTAGCTGTGTATCCCTGGGGGTATTATACTCTTGTTCACAGTTTTCTCATCTGTAAAATGTGGCTGATAGTTTTTACTAAATGGGGAGGTTTCAAAGTATGTAGCTTAAGAAGAGTCCCAAATTCGGTGTGGGTCACAGAGTAATAGCTGACTTAATTGAGGTCTTACTATGTTCTAAGAAACTGTGAGCTTCAAGCTGCTTGATGCTCTCAGTAACCATATGAGGTCAGTGCAATAGTTTCACAGAGAGGATGCTCTGAGGGTGGGAGACATTAGGAGAAATAGGTTGGAATACATAATTAACTTGCTACTTCTCTATCCTGGACCCAGTTGCTGGGGAAGTAGCTTTGTCCTTTTCAGTGGGCTCCAAGGAGCTCAGTCCTGAAACTTTGGAATTTCTCAGTCCCTGTCCTTAGAGAGTAGTAGGGGCAGGCACTACCATCAAAACCCTAGTAACACCTACCTCCACCTCTTCATTTTTTATATATGATGTGTGTATGTGTGTGTCTAGGCTTATTGCTGATTCCTCCAGCCCCGATTCTTCTGATCTCACCATTTCCATCCCTGTCGTTGGCTACAACTTCTATAGCTCTAGCAGGACTAAGCAAAGGAATAAACCTCCCAGGCTTTCTTTATATAAACTCTTCCTTCTTCCTAGAAATCTCACCCTTTACCATCTACCTAACTTATTAAATTCTCTTCATCTTTTTGGTCTTAGCTTAAATATTATGTACCTAGCAAGCCTTCCTCGACTTCTCAAGACTTGAGAGGTCTCCTCATATGTGCTCTTATAAAATCCTAATGTCCTACCATAACCTCTATTCTGTATGTCATTGTGGCAGTCATTTCCCCTATTCAATAGTATTTGTTTCTTCTGAGCATAGGAGAGGATTGCATTGTCTCACCTTCTTGAAGATGATGTGGCCATGTGGTTGATTTGGCTGATGAATTGTGAGTGGATTGACATGGGCTACTCTGAGCTCAAGTCCCACCTTCTTTTCCTCTGCCATGGCAATTCTGAAAGCATGCGTTGATAATGTAGGTGCAATGGTGAGTCTTCATCTGGAGGGCAGCTATCATGGAGAGTTGCAAAGACACAATAGGGTGTTTGAGATATATACATTTGTTGTCTTTTAGCCACTGAAATTTTTGGAATTGTTGGTTACTGCAAAGTATCTTGACTGATGCAGTCATTGCTGGGCCATCATTCTGCTTCCTCATCTGTCTATAGGTCTTACTGAGGGAAGTAATTGTCTTGTTCATCATTCTATCCCCAGAGCCTTGTTACAGGACTGTCTGACATATCATAGGCAACTAATAAATCATTCATGGAATGAAATAATGATTCTATATCAAGGAATGGTCTATCTGAAGATTTAATTTCCACAGTAGCCAAACCTTTGGCACGATCGTGGTGTGAGGAAAAGTGATAAAAGAATATTATTTGAGAGGAAAAGTAATGACCATCGTTCTTATCTTAAGTTTTATAAAATAATTTCTTTAAAAAAATGTTTTATCATTGAAGAGAGCTATGTATAGAAAAGAAATAAAATGAATACTTTTCTTTGATATTTTGAATATTAACCCCTTATCAGAAACACTTATAAATATCTTCTCCGATTTGGTTGGTTGCCAGATACTTCTCTTTATCTGTGGATACATAATAACAGTGACTTATGCCGGGAATTGGAGAAAGAGCCCTATGACATGAGGTCACATTAAAACAATTTTTACGAGGTTTTCATTCATTCATATTCATTCATTCATTCATTTATTCATTCAACATTGTATGCTAACTGACCTTGCGTGTACTGTAGTGGGTGGAAGAATACAATCCCACATCTCTCCTTGAAGAGATCACAGAAGATAAACAGAGACCAAGCTAAGTAGAACATGATGGAGCTGTTATCCTTATCTCTTTCCTCCCTTTATTGTCCTTTTGTGGGTTCTAATGAGCCCACCTGGAAAATTCCGCTTTGGATCAGACTGCCTGTGGCCTTCTCCATGCTTGTATTTGTTGCTAGAGAAAACTGTAGGCAGATTGAAGATATTTAAAAAGCATCATTTCCCACTTAAAATAGGACCTCAACACTTCTCAATTATCCATTTGTTTCCCTACTTAATTTTCTTTCCAATCCTCTTCCAAACCTTCTCCTCTGTCCTAATATTCTCACACCTACCACATTCTACCACCTGTTTAGCAGACGAGCTTGCCCGTTACTTTTCAGAGAAAATGTAAACCATCATGTAGCTACTTCTTTAATTTCCTGCAACCAAGCATAAGAAGTTACTGATAGCTTCAGCCTTCCTTTTCTCCCTCTATTCTGTTAAAATGAAAGAATTGGACTTCTGTCTAGCCTAGGCTAATAACTTGGGGATGGATTAAAATACCAGGCTGTGGGTGAAGAGGGAAAATGTTTCCACTATAAGAAAAGGGTCTTAGGAAAGAATCCTGAGGAACAGCATTATTTAACAGAGAGATGGAGGAGGAAGACCCCACCAAAGGGACTTTGAAGAGCAGTTCAAAGTGGGGAGAGGAAAAACAATTAAGTGTAACGTTAAGGGAGCCAAGGGGAGAATGCACTTCAAACAAGGAGAATTGACATCCGACCTCTAAAACCTTGGAGAAGTCAGGTAAGATAAAAACAAAGACGTATCTTTTTGGGTTTAGCGACAAATAGACTCTTAGAACCCTTGATAAGAGTGCTTCAGTGGAGGGACAGGGCAGCAGCCAGACTGGAGTAGGCTGAGAAGTAAATGGCAAGTGACAAACTGGAGATTCCAAATGTAGAATTCTATTTAAAAAGTTCAGCTTCAAAGGAGAGGGGTAAACAGGATGGAAACTGTAGAGAGTTATTAGGTAGACAAAAGCTATTCATCTTTTTGATAGTAGAGACTTAGTATATTTTAATGTCCCTGGAAAGAATAAATAGAAGAGGAGAGGTTAAAAAACAAGTAAAAGAGAATAGGACACTTGATGGAATAAGGTCCATGTGAAAGCACAAAGGAATAGAATCCAAACCCTTTAATAGGCTCCTCTTTTCCTTCCTGTACTAGACCATCTTGTTTCTTCTTACTCCATATAACTTTCATGCTTTCAAGTATGATCCACATGATAATGGCTACTTTCAAATCTATAGCTTCATGCAAAATCAATCTCTTGAGCTCTAGATCCTTTTATACAGTTGCCTAGCAAACAGCTGTCTCTGGCTATCCACAGGTACCTGAGGCTCATTACATTTACAACATATTTATTTTTATTTCTTCCAAATATGCTTTCTTTTCAACATTTCTTATACCAAGAAAAGGCACTATGATCCAATCAAAATCATAGTAGACGTCTGACTCTCCTTTAACTTTCTGTCACCTCCTACTTTCTTTTTCTGGTGAATTCCAGATCTGGACTTAGATTTCTCTTTCTTCAAGAAGATGTAGGTGTTCTTCCTGTATGTCCTCATTGTGTCATGTGCATCCTCTATTACAGCACTTATTACTTTATTTTGTAACTGCCTTTTTACTAGACTCTAACGTCTATGTTGATAGTCAGGGACTGTATCTTCTTCACAGTTACATGTCCAGGGCTTGGAACGTAGCGAGTGCTGAATAAATATTAGTAGAATGAATGAATAGTTATAACTGCTAATTTTGGTATACCCCTTTAAGGCATCTCTGCATTTATTATCTAATTTAATCTTCATATACAGCCATAAGAGGTAGATATTATTGTCTCTATTTTACTAATAAAGAAAAATGAGGCTCAGAGAGTTTAAGTGCCTTCGCCCAAGATCATCCACCTATATATGGCAGAGAAAGACTCTCACTTTTCTGGTATTTATCTCACAGCACATTGTCTTTCACAGATAAGGAGATTTGACTTGGGCTACCATTGGCTTGAGACAACAAGATCCCCACAAAGAACACTCGGTGCTTTCTGATTTTAATCGTATTGGTTTTGCATCATTCTAAGCTCTCTAGAATAGTTTAGGGGTGAAAAAAGAAAAGGAATGTTGGAATCAGGCTACGTATTAGGACGGTGGCTGCTGCCTCTTGTAAGCTTGGTTGTGTGAAATTTCTTAATCTTTCTTAGGCTCGGTTTGCTCAAAGGCAAAATAGGAACATTAGTACAGTGTCTTCACTTAACATCGTCAATAAGTTCTGCGACTTTAAGCTAAATGACATATAATGAATCCAATTTTACCATAGACTAAGTGCTAAACACAAAATTTAAGTTCGTGTGGTATCTCATCAACATTATAATTAAACGACATTGAACGAAACGTAATTTGAGGACCTGCTATACCTATCTTATATGTGCTTTCCAATGACACCCTTAACACAGAGCCTGGCCCAGATTTGATAATTAATCAGTGGTAGTTATTTTTATTATTATGGTCATCAGCCTTGTGTTATCAGTCAGTGCACTACTGTGGAGGCAACGTGGCAGGCTCAGTGGTTTTTGTTTTCTAGGGCAAATAGAGAATGTCACATTGGCAGCTCCTATTGTCGGTTAACTTGTGCAGACTGGTCTTGAATTCCATACCACTCATGCATGATGGCACTCAGAGGAAGAGTCCCACGTTAGAGAGAGAATTCCTACTTACAGGCATCAGACAGTGTTACTGTGGCTCTAAGGAGGCCAGACTGGGTAGGATTGAAGTCTGTGGGCAAGTTCCAGTTCAGAATTTAAAGATTTACCAATTTGAGGGAGGGTTGGAGGAAGATATATTGGGCTTAAAGGAGAAACCAAAGATAAGATTGTCCAGTGAGAAAGTAGAAGTGAGACCTGAATAAAGACAGAAAAAAATTTAAAATAATTAAAAATAATTGACAGCTTAGTATACGTCAGGTATTAATTCTTATAAAAATTCAGCAGATGATGATTTTATCCATATTTTCTAGTGAAGAAACTGAGGCTCAGAAAGGCTAAGTAACTTGCACAAGGTTCCACAGATAGAACCAACAGAGAACACATCTGGAGTTCAGGGCCAGAGCTAGAACAGAATAATAAAGCGTGCTTGACCATGGGGTACTGGTGAAAAGCCCTGAGCAAGATGCTTTTGTTTCTGTTGGTTATACTGATGAACTTTTTGTACGTGGCTGTCAGGTGGTCCCTTAAAGGAGCTGACAAGCCTAACTGCATGTTGGATTCCCCTAGGAGCTTGTTAAATGTACAGATCCCTGGTTTTATTCCCAGAGGTTCTGATTCAGGAGGTCTCAGGTAGGTCCAACAAATCTACACTTTTAAGAATCACCTCAGAAAATTCTGAAGCATCTGATCCCCTGGCAGATATTTAGAATCCTCTACCTTGAAGCCATCACCAGCTGGAGGCAGTATGTGGGCTTCATGTAGGTATTTACTCTCACAAGTCACCCATGGGGGCCCTAGCTAAAGTATTTATTGATTACCCATTTCTGGCTGGGGAAAGGGTTGGAACTATGCTGAGAAATTCTCTCAGCTTCCCAAATCCCAAGCTTCAAAATAAAACCTAGACTAACAGACTGCACAGGTAGAATGCAATGCAGCAGTAATTTGGGCTGTGAAAGGTTAGCTTAAAATCCTGAATATTTGGTTTGAGTTTCTCAGGAATCATTTGTGTTCTACAAGAGTAAAGAAGCAATAATCATTTTGTCTGTAGCAAGCTAAATCATCCGGAGGGAGCAGTTTACATCATTAGAATGTAATGAAATAAGTTGTCACCAGCAGCTGCCAACAGTATTTCTGGTGACTTAGAGGATGGTTATGTTTAGCAGACATTTTCTGAGTTGTATTTACTTTTGTACATGGAAGGAGGCTGGGCGTGCTGATTTTCTTTCTGATTTCATGTACTTTTAATCATGGTTTGTCTGGGTAAGTATGGATAAATCTAGTAAAGTACTTGATGAAATGCTCAATGTCAAAGCAATAATTGAATGCTTCACTAGGAGGTTTGAAGAGTCAGCTCTTCTCAAAGATAAAGTGTGTAACATGCTAAACGCTATTCATCACCAAACTTATACTATTCTTAGGCACTGCAGTAAAAACTCCTGGCTAGGGGCGCCAATGTCTCTCAAAGTTGTTTTCTATACCTACACTGTCACTACCCTGTCCCAAGCTACTATTAGTTCTCTTCTAATAAACAGCAGTAAACTCCTAACTGGTCTCCCTCTCTCTCTTCTTGCCTTTCTATACACAGTTTTCCATTTGGTCATCAGAATAACTGTTCTATACATCAGGAGTCCCCAACCCCCAGGCTGTGGACTGGTACTGGTCCATGGCCTGTTAAGAATTGGGCAGCACAGCAGGAGGTAAGTGTCGAGCTAGCGAGCGAAGCTTCATCTGTATTTGCAGCCACTCCCCAGCAATAGCATCACCACCTCAGCTCCATCTTAGATCATCAGGAATTAGATTCTCATAGGAACACCAGTCCCTGGTACCAAAAATGTTGGGCACTGCTCCACATAGATCTGATCGTGTTTCACTGCTCTTTCCCCAGCACTTAGAACAGTTTTTTGCACATGGTAGATGTCTAGTAATTATTTGTTAAATGAAGGAATAATTGTTACTCTCCTGCTAAACCTTTCAAACCCTCCTGAAATTTGCCTTCAGGATACAGACCAAACTTCTTAACATGGTTAGAAGGATCCTGCCTGCTCACTTCCCATTTACTTTACACACTCAGGTATACATTAAATTACCTTCAGCTCCTTCAGTTAGCCATTCTTCTCTCTCATCTCTGAGTCTTCACATCTGCTGCTCTTTCTGCCCAGATATCTTCCCTGCCTCCACCCATTCCATTTTGCTTTAATGGAGTAACTAATTTTCAGTTTTTAGATCTCAGCCTAGATATCTTCTTCCAGCAAGTCTTCTCTGATTCTCCCAAGATTGAGTTGCTTGGACTTCATTTGTGATCCTGTAACTCTTGAATTTCCCAATCACAGCTATTACTCCACTGCACTGTAGGTTGCTGATTTGCTTGTCTCTATATTCAACTAGGCTGTAAGCTCCTTGGGTGCAGAGATATCTGTCTTATTTACCATTGTGTCAGTCCTATCAGCTAGCCCAGGTCTTGGCACCTAGTATTCAGTACATACTATTATCAGATGTTGAGTCAATGAATCAGATTGATATTAACAGGCTTAGAGAGCTGAAGGCATAAACTTGATTTTCACCTTGGCTTTAGTTTGGAAGAAGGTCCTACAGATACATTCATAGACTCTCATAGGAAGTGAACTTTTTTGTTCAACTCCCTCACTTGATGACTATACTGTCACCATTCTGGCTCAAGTTACTGTAAATTCTTGCTTGGATTACAGCACCAGATACCTAACTGGTCTCCCTCTCTCTCTTCTTTTCCTTCTACACACAGTTCTCCATCCCATGGCTGGAGAAGTTGAAGCCTGAAATGTCTAAATGACTTGTTCAAGGCCTTATGATAGTTTAGTAGCAAAACCAGAGTAAGTTGTCATTCTTAAGGGACTATTTTTTTCCTTCTTGCTGCTGTTGTGATGTTGAGTCCCTCTCAGTGCATCGCATTGGGAAGTTCATGATGTCAATATGTCTCATTAGTGGTAATGTCAACTTTGATCACGTGGTCAATGTAGTATTAGCCAGATTTCTCCATTATAAAGTGAGTATTTTTCATTTGTTAATTAAAAATTATCTCATGGGGAGATACTTTGAGACTATGCAAATGTCTTATTTATCATCAAGGCATAACCCACTAATTTTAGCATTCATTAATGATTCTTGCCTGAAACAATTATTACTATGGCAGTTGTCAAATGGTGATTTTGAATTTCATTATTTCTTCTACATTTATAAGTTGGCATTTCACTTTAAGGAAAAACTGTCATTTATTTATTTATTTATTTATTTATTTATTTATTTATTTATTTATTTATTTATTTATATTGCGTGGTCTTGCAGACTATAGTAATTTGTTACTGTAATTATTTATTTCGATGTTCAGATTGACCCAGATTTAGCTATCAGAGGGCCCTTCAAAGTTGGCTTCCATGTCTTTCTGATATGTCCCCATCATTCTTTAAATATTTCCTTACTCTCTGGTTTGGCAAGATGTCCTAGGCTCATTCTTTACATATCCTGGAACAAGTCATTTCTCTCCTAAGCCCTAATTCCTTCTGGTGAGGAATGGCATTTAGAAACAAAGATCTGGGTGTGAGGTGCATTCATCGGTACTGACATATTATTACTTCTAGTCTCTCTCAGCAGATACAGGGCAATGAGTAAGGAATTACTATTTTGTGCTTTGTTAGCACTTAAAAAAAAATTTCTAAGACTCATATTTTCACCCAGTTTAAAATGATTTACCTCCTCCTCCTCAATTTCTGGACACATATCACATATCTACTTTTAAATTTACGAACTCTAGCACATGTGCTACATAGAATACCAAATATAGATCAATACAAGTGGCCAGGAACAAAAGGAGAATAAAAGCCATATTGTTCTCCAACGTTTATTTGTAGAACGCTATGGCTTTGCATGTGAGCTTGTTCCTCCAGTGAGGCAGATGGGATGAGAAAAGTTCATGCATGTAGACATATGTAATTGATACAGCTCTGGGAAAAACAAGCACAGCAATTCTGTTTAAATACATATTATTACACTACTGTGGTCTGAGAATGTTGACTAATATTAATTGGTATTCAGTGAAAAAAATATTTTGTTGTAAAATATGTAGAGCATTTAGTATGCCAATTGCTGTTGTAATTTTTCAAGAGAAGGATATAGTAGAAAATTTCCCAAACTTACCTGTCTATGGAATCCCTCTTTATGGTGTGTCTAGATGAATTTGTGTGCCATAAAATCCACTTTGGGAATTGCTATTAACACAAATTCACTCATACAGTAAGTAACTGAGTCATAATATTATAAAGTCCCAGAAAATATTATTTACTCCTAGTCCCAGCCCTCTCCTGAATGATGTCCTAAAGAAATGGTTTGTATTTTTTGTAGATAACAGAAGCCAAAAAATGTGTGAGTTCCATTTTCTCTCTGCTCCAGAATTCTATGTGTCCCTGGTCAAATAGAAGGCTTTGAGCTTTCATAATACTGTATCAGTGAGGTAGTAGAGACATTTAACATTTAGCAAATGTGGTAATCACTCTGAATATTTATTTCTGATAGATATATCTCTAAAATCTCCTGATTCCCTAGTGATTCTTGCTCTAACCCGGACCAAAATCTATTGTGATCCCACTCCTGAAATGAATTTAAAACACTTTGGAGAATGCATGTGTGAGATAGAGGGGTGACTCTCACAGAAGTATTAGAGGTATACATAAACTATGCCACTGCACATTACATTTTCATCTATATTCCTTTTTAAAATAAATTTATTTATCAGAGAAGTTGACTTGATCACATTAAGAAACCCACACTTTTTATGTTTATTTCATTTTTTTCCAGAGAGCCATAGCAAATGCAAGTTAAACTAAAAGTTTTTGCAAGTAGATTACATTTTACAAATATTTTAGTATTTATGCATCTGGAATAATAAAGTTGACTCAAATTATTTTATACTGGTGTTTTTCACTGATTGATACATGTTTACTAATGCTGCTGAGTACATTCCTCCACCATTTTTAATAATCATGAACAAAACCTTTGGGGTCCCTGAATGGGTTTTAGATCTGTAAATCAATCCCATGGATCATTTTAAATTACTAATCATAAGCAAATAGATAAGCAAGAATGACTATAAATTGGGTTAATTACTGTAGCTCAAGTTTTAGCTCATAATTTTGACTTTCAAAGGCTACACAAACCAATTTTGTACTCTCAGATTATAATGAGCAGTCTTTATTCTTTAATCAGTTCGCCCCGTATCTAGCTGTCTAATGTAACATTCCTTTGAAGTCTAGAAAGATCTAACATAATTGAAGAAATGTCGAACTACTTGACTCTTTTTTTTAATATAAAGGAATTAAACATTAATCAGGCTTGCGCATCTCAATTAAGCCAATTAAAATTATCACAGAATGCAGAGCATATTGCAATAGGTAGCTTTAATGCTTGAATACATTATCAATTTTTACCTAATGTTCGTATCTCCATTATGTTTGTTCCTCAAAAAGTAAATACAGAGCTGAAGTCCATATTAGAAAGTCACCAGTTAATAAGATCTGGCAAAGCCCTGGCAAAAGAAACACTTAAAATGGTGTTTATTCAACTACTGCAGATAGTGCTGGAACTTACCTTCAATCTTTCTGCCAAAAAAGGGATTCTGTAATTATGGTGATGATTGGTGCCTTCATCCAAATAGCCCATTAACTATTCCATTTGCTTCCCTAACTGGGAACCAGTTTCGGTCTTGCAGGCTATAGTATATACACAAAGTCCATATAATTACTAATAATTTGTAACAAGTGTTAATTGATAAACAGCTCCCTCTGGTAGCTTAATTAAAGCTGTAGGAGAGCTAGGCGATTTACAACTGGGATTGATCTCAATTAGTCAACAAAAGCTGTGTAGTCTGTTCAAAGGAGAGTAAGGAAATTTAGTCTAGCGAGGCTTTGGGGATTTTGTCTTGTCTTCTCTACTTCTTTTTCCTTCAAGAAGAGAAATACAATCAGAAAAGCAGCACTGCTCTGTCAGTAGCGACCTACCAAGCTTACATGCTCCACTACTTGTAGGCTCTTCAGCATTTGTTCTTCCATTTGTTTATTCTCTGTCATGTTTCTAAAAAATATTCAAGCATTTGCGTTTATTACACCCAGTGGTACACATTGCTGAATACCAACTCTGAAGGAAAAAACAATTTTTTAAAATGTCAGGGTTTGATCTTGCAGATCTTTTTGCAAACTGGCATTTGGGGGCCATAATTAAAAGGAAGCCCTGGAAAGGTAGCGTAGGGGACTCGGCAGAGACTTGAAGGCCTGGGGATCCTGTAAAGCCAGTTCGGCTGCTTCGGCACTCAACTTATTTCATCATGTTGGCTGATACAGTAAAAGCCTAATCTAAGCATTGCTGAAATTGCCCCTGTGGAATAGAAGAGGAAAAAAGTGTCATCTGTGCTCAGTGAAATCACAAACTGGCTGCAAACAGCTGCTGAAACATTAATTAATCTGTTTGCAAATAAATTGTGGATCTGTACTAGCTAAAATGGCTGTTATAAACAAGCTGGGATGCAGTACTTTCCAGATTTGCTTTATTTATTTATTTTTTCATATGCAGTAAAATCACTAGGGCCCAGATCCTGTGTGTTTACTTCTGGAAGCTCTGAGCAAGTGTATTGATATTACCTCACAGATATTCAGCTTGGAGGCAATTCATACCAGTTGTGGTAGTTTTAAAGGCTCTACAATACCCTATGAAAAGGTCTGCACCTCATTTAAGTCAGATTTGTTAATCAAAGAGAATGAAATATTCTACAGAGCAAATGGATGTGGATTTAGTAATTTTGTAATTTTAAAGCATTTCGTGTCACAGTTGCTTAATTCGTTCTAACTAGGCTTTGGCAAATTCTAGTTGCCTTGACATTTAGAAGATTAGTGTTGGTTCCCAGTGTTTACTAATTTTTAAAAAAGTGATAGAATATGTAGCTGAAACAGAGAATCTAAGTTCGTTTTGCCAAAATTTGAAGTTCTAATGCTCCCTGTTCCCAATTTTTTCTTTGTCCTTATTTCTTGAAGATGATTTTAATTCAGTGAACACTCATGTCCCTACTCTCGATTTATTCAACCAATATTTATCGAATACCTAGTATGAGCCAATTACTCTGCTAGGTACTAGAATGCAGTGAGTGCTGAGAATATAACCCTTGCTCTCAAGGGGCTTATGGTCTATGCAGATAATAAATAGTTTGGGCTTTGGGAGACTGGTGGTCTCTGTTACAAGGCCAGACTCTGCTGTAAGATAAAAGCAGTCGTATGTAGCCATTATAGCCAACATGTAAATAAATGTGTGTTCCAATAAAACTTTATTTACAAAACCAGTGATAGGCTAGAATTATTCTTGGCCTGTAGTTTGACAATCCCTAGACTAGTGGGAAAGAGTCAAGCAAAAAGCCAAACTACAATACGATCTGACCATGATCCCTTAAAATTATAGGGTACTCTCAGGGAGCATTGGGAGGACATGCTGTCTAGGTTTGGTGGTAGTGGTGGTTTTAAATTAGGATTAGGATCAACAAAGTCTTTAGAGAAACTACATGTAAACATCTGGATGAGAAGAAACTATTTAGATGAAGGGACAAACAAGGTGTACAGAGTGTCCCAGGAATAGGAGGCAAGATAGGTTAGTGTCAAGGCTGAGATATAGCATGATATGTGTGGCTGTATTATTAAGATTGTTCTTCCATATTCTGATTTTCTTCCTCCTTGCAAATACAATTCTCCATCCTGACCTGAATGTAAGCGTGGCTATGTGACTTGCTTTAGTCAATAAAACGTGAGAAGAAATGGCATGGGTTACCTCTGGGTGAAAGATTTAAGTACTCAATTGACTCTCCACATTCACGTCCCTTGCTGTAGGGATCATAGAAACTCCCATTGAGATAGAACCTCCATCTGCCTTGGTTCCTGAGAAATAATGATGACAGAGCCTTCCTTACAACTTGCAATGGGCATTTAGTGTGAGATTCTGATAAACCTGTGTTGAATGAAACCACTGACATGTTGTGGTTTTTTTTTTCCTAGCATAGCCTAGTCTTTCTTGACTGTGCAGTGTGTTCCAGGGATTGAAACTGTTTGTAGAAGGCATTGTCCTGGGTACTGGGGTGGATCCAAGGACTTCATGGAGTTTATAACCTGCTGTGTCAATTATGACACAAAGCAAGATGTAATAAGTGCTTTGAGAGAAGTAAAATGTGTTAGGGGACCACAGAAGGGAGAGAGTGCATCCTTGGGATTGTCGGGAAAGGTTTCTTTAAAGAGCTGTCATTTGAGTTGAGCTACAAGGAATAATTAAGGTTTCATCATTAGGCAATCATACGCAATGAGGGAGAAAAAGCGTATGAGTGGTAAGAAGAGAATGAGACAAGGTATAGAGGCCAAAAAGTATAACTTAAAATTATGCAGACTGGCAACAAGACAAGAGAATTGAGACCAATCAATGGGGACCCTCACGTGCCATGCTAAGGAGTTTGAACTTTGAGGTATAGTGAGCAGAGCAATTGACATAGGCTCAGAAGATCTGGGTTCTAGTGCTCTTTCTACAAATTACCAGCTGGGGAGGAAAAGGGTGTCTCTCTCCATGGGCCTACTTCCTGGTCCTGCATTGAAATATTGCTCTCAGGCTGGCACAGTCTTGCTCAGATCCCTGATTCTGGCCCTGAAGACAGCAGGTAAAAATTATGAAGATAACAGTGGGACAAGGCAGTGGCTGGATTTCACAAAATCTTATGGTGAAGCTTAGTTTGGGCTTATTAATTCAGTTTTAAAGATGGTGAAACTGAGCCCCAGAGAAGTTACACAAATCGCTTGTGTAGTTCAAGGCTAAGCCTGCCCTGGAATCAAAGTCTCCTGACTTTCAAGCCAGAGCCCTAGCACATTACAACTGCCTCCAGAAGCAAAGATCCTAACCCAAGGACATATTCTTCAAGTGTACCCTAAGGGATACGGGAAGTTAGAGGGCGGAAGCGGGATCTGGGGTGGTTGGAGGGACAGCTCCAAGATGTCGTAGTACATCTGACCTTGTTCATAAAGCTGGGTGTCAGGCTAGAAATAAAGACCTAAAGTGGTTGCCAGGGACTGGGGGTATGGGGACTACGAGGTGTATGGGCGGGGGAAATAGGGAGAGGTTGGTGAAAGGGTACAAAGTTTCAGCCATTAGATGAATAAGATCTGAGGAGCTAATGTATAAACTGGTGACTATAGTTGATAACATTGTATTGTATAATTGAAATTTTCTAAGAGGCTAGAACTTAAATGTTTTCACCAAAAAACAAACAAAAAAGATAAATATATGAGGCGATGGATGTATTAATTAAGTAGATGGGAGGAATGCCGTCACGATGTACACGCATGTCGAATCACCAGGATGTATACTTTAAATCTTATATTTGTCAATTGCACTTCAACGAAGCTGAAAAAAAAAAAAAAAAAGACCCGAAATTCCCAGAGATGGAGATTTTCTTAACATCAGACTTATGCTTCTAGTAGTATCCATTTATGGGCTTCTAATCCTCGATTTTTAGCAAATTCTTTTCAAAAAGCTGCTTTTAGTTATGTCAATACCTGATACAATAATGAAATATGGTATTATTCCAGGCATAATATATTTTAAAAATTGTATTAACAGCTACTTCAAAGACAGTGAGTTGTCAGCAGTCAGTCCTGGACCTAGTCTGCATTCCCAAACTTGTTAACTTTCATGCCTTTGTGCAGGACTCAACCTCCTGGAAGTTTTTCATCCAGTCCCTTGAAAGGACTGGAGAAACTACGGTCAAATCTTTGTAAATAAAGGGTAAGATTTTTGCTGCTATCACTTTTAAGAAATAGTTTTCC
The DNA here is from genome assembly GCF_000151845.1 of Pteropus vampyrus. Lineage (NCBI taxonomy): Eukaryota > Metazoa > Chordata > Mammalia > Chiroptera > Pteropodidae > Pteropus > Pteropus vampyrus. Next base: position 11,779,340 of record NW_011888803.1, read on the forward strand.
AAATTCAACTAAGAAGGAAGAGACCGCTGCCCTGGGACATTGGCATTGCCTGGGCAGGATGGTGTGGCTGGGATTGACCACTTTACTTTTCTTGAGAAGTCTCTGTCTTCCTCAGGGTGAAGACCAGGATGCATCCTTTGTATCCCCATCGTATTTTAAGCTTACTTTTACTAGAGGACCTACTACACATTTATTTACGTAGTTTTATCTCCCACTTATCTTGGAACTCATTGAGAAGTATGTCTTACTAATGTTTGGGTCTCCAAAGAGTGAGGTAAAGTGGAATTGCTTCCTGTGTGAGTCATACCTATCTAAATGCCTCTAACTCTACATAATTGTGGTGGGGGAGGTGGTGGTGAGGAGAGAGGGGTGGGGAGAGAAAGGGAGAGGGAGAGGGAGTGGGAGAGGGGGAGGGAGAGGGAGAGGGAGAGGAGAAGGGGAGAGAGAGAGAGAAGGGAGGGAGATTTAAGTTGGGAAGGTACACGATGCCACTACTCTCTGCATTTAATTAGTCTAAGGTCCTGAATCCGCAGCATTGGGAGCCAAGCACCTTCCATCTTCCATTCCCTCACACAAACCCAGGGCCCCTGTGCTTCTTGTAGTGTGAGCATATTGCTGTGCTGGGTGTGATTCTCGTGTTTAAAGGTACATATTTTTCCTATAACACGGCTGCTAGACTCAGTCAACTAAGTTATCTGTGCTCA
>NW_011888803.1:11781158-11818189 GCF_000151845.1 Pteropus vampyrus
ATCGTCCACAATCATCATTATTGTTTAACATGATTTTGAAAGTACTAGCCAATGTAACCAGAAAAGAAAAAAAATTAATGTGTAAATATTAGAACAGATGTTTAAAATCATTATTTCTGCTTTACATAATTATAGTTTTGGGAAATCCAAGATAATCAACTAGGAATAAAAATCTTTAGAGACAATGAGAAAATCCAGTAGGGACCTGAGTCTGTAATTAATACACAAAATCAATAGCTCACATAGAAACAATTAGAAGTTAGTAAATGTAATGGACTAAAACACTCCATTTGCCAAAGCTATGGATATGATTACTAACTTAGAAATAAATTCAACAAGGAAGGTGCAGGAATTATAGGAGAAAAAAAAAACAACTTTAAACTTCCTTGAAGGACAGCATGATAATAGTTCGCTATAATCGACAATAATTGTTCTCTCTTAACTCTCTGCCTCTGAGGTACAAGATCATAATGCAACAGTAAAAACTTTGCTGAGGGACATAGGAGAGGATCACAAAATGGAAAAGTACATTTTGTTGTGATATAGGGAGACTGAGTATTATAAATGTGACAATTCTCTCTGAGTATTATAAATGTGACAATTCTCTCAAATTAACCTAGCCAAGAAAGTCCAATAAAAATATTAACTTTTCTTGTGATCTTGACAAAATGATACCATAGTTCACTTGGAAAAATAAACATGGGGGAAATTTTAGAGGTTAAAGAGGGAGGACAAGTCTTATCAGATAATAAACTGCATTACAAATCTATAATATTTAAAATAAAGTAGATACTCTAGAAATAGAATTAAATCCATGTGGGAATTGATTATTGATAAAAGAGATATTTCAATCAATGTTGAAAAATATTAGTAAAATATTTGATTGCAGACAACTGGGAAGCAATTAGGAAAACATTTTTTTTAAAAAAATCAAATTTCTACTTGTAGGACTAAGTGAAGGGGAGGAAGAAGGTCTTTAAAAATAGTTGTGCTTTTCTATACTGTTTAAATATGTTGTTTTACATGAGCCATATTACTTTCATAACTTAAAAACAAGTTAGAAAAGTTTCAAAAGTTAATAAAAGGCCAGGGTCTATAGCAGAGGCTATTGATGCTCTTCTTCATTCCTCTCCCTTTTCACTTCAGTACGCGGTGTCTGACTTTAAGCTTTTAGCATCTGCATTTTACCTGAGGGCTTTCTTTGGCCCCTGAAACCTTCTGTTTATTCATACAGTAGGCTGGAATGCCAAGGAATGAATGTGCATCAGGAGCGACCTCAACCAATGACCAACAGGGAAGTTGATGTATAAATACTTCAGTTCTCATATTATCTCAGAGCGTTTCCAATTGAACTAAATTCCAGTTACCCAAGGTGGTAACTGGCTTGATAATGCACCATTAATTGGCTGCCTTTGCTTCCCTGTCTTACTCCTTTACCAATGTTTGCTTCTCCTTCCCAATAAACTGTTAACACCCACATCATTGTCTTATGGTCAACTTCTAGGGGAATGCAAGTAGGATAAGGTCTCACTGTGATTGCAAGCCAGGGAGTGATGTTCTCAACCACTGAGCTCAATGGTTGAGCAGGTCTGTTTAGTACCATTTGATGTAGATATTACCCAAGAGTGAGCATCTATAAGCCACTAATGGATGTTTGGATTTGTAGAAATCAAGACATCCTTTACACATAAGACAAAGAGCTCCTTGGAGTGCCAGGCTGATGGCCTGCAAGAGTGGGCTCCTTTGATTTTTCCTCCTGAGTCTTCTGGGAAGCTGATGTAAGTTAAGGGGCTGAAGAATCAGACTTGAAGTATTCGGTGAGCTCACCTGAATGGTTTCTTAAAATCTTCCATTTCCCTGAGCAGACACATTTACTTCATACAAGACAGTGGAAGTGCACGTATGTGCGTGTTGGGGGGTAGGGAAGGGGTTAGTTGTAGAATCTGGGGACCTTTTCCACAGGCTGTGGTAGAGGTGTTTGTCTCAGGTCCTTAGTGTCCCAATCACAATTCGGTTTTACCCGCACTAGTGTTCCACCAGGATTTATAGAGCTGTCAGCTTATAATTGGACTGAAGTGCTGAGTTCAGTTATGGAAACAGAATTTCATTTGGTTGTTGTGTTTTGAGCAGTTGAGCATTTTACAGCTGGACTGGTGAAAGGTTTTTATGCTATTGGTGTCATGAAACATTTTATAGGGAGGAATAATTGAATTTTTATTTTTACTAGAAAATAATGCTATCAGCCTGGCTTTGGGGACCAAAATAGGGAAGCACTCCATTAATGACCAGAATTCAGTAATTATGAAAACTGTACAGAGACAAATGCAGGAAGACAAAAGGACCAGAGAAAGCAAAAGCTAATTGTGATTTTTCTATAAAATTCTGAGCGGAACAATGAAACAGTCAAGGACATTATAAATCCATTCATTTATTTCAAAATTTGCAAAACAAATCCCTTCTTACACATAGTATTTGTACAACATGAAATTATTATTCAATAAGTTGACATTTTAAACCTATTACTGTCTAAACCCATCTATTACTGAGCTATTCAGAGCACTAAGTTAACATTTACCAGAACATTCATCCTCACATCGTGGGGAGATCAAGCTAAAATCCTTTATTTCATATTCAGATCTTGCCAGGTCAGGATTGAAATCGGCTACCTTTCTGATACTTTACTGAAAAGCCACTGTGAAATCCACAAAAGAATTATTATCAAGTTACTGCAGTTATTCAGCTAGATGTTGACTTTGATATGTCAAATCTCTGATCTTTAATAGAAAATTGATGGTCGTGCCCTGAGGGTCAGTCATATGCACGACCAGGATAGGCCAAGGTTTGCATTAAATTACAGCCAGTCTTGTGGTCTCATTCCCTGGCAGCCAAAGTCAAACAAAGCAAATGGATCCCTTGCTAGTTGGGTCTCTTCATTGTTCTGTGTTGGCATATGGATTTAATTCTGTAATGGGGGACTGCTGAGCACAATCTGCCTTATTGATTTTTTGGAGAGAGTTTTTTCTTAGAGCACCCGGAAGTGCAATGAAAGGAAAGCAACTGGCACAATTTTTCTTTTTCTATGCCTTGGATGGTTGCGCTAGCAGCAGATTGATTCTGCCACTAGAAATCATCTGAAGATATTAAATTATATCATCAATCAATTTGTTTTTAAAGGATTAGCTTTCTCTGTGTTAGCGGGCTAGAGAAAAAGAAACAGTTATTCCCTTATGTCTCAGTCGTGGAGCAGGTTATTTGGCCATAATGCTCCCTAGATTTGAACTCTGCTAAAATGGACTCTTTCCGTATTGGTAATGACTGACATGCTCCCATTTCCGGTATCGGAGGCAGGAAGGCCTGGGGAAATTGGAGATACAGATCATGATATAAGGCTTGTGCTTTTCATAGAGACTCCTGTGTCGACAGAGGAGCTCAGGCTTCCCGGCAGGAATCACAGACCATGGAACTAGTGTGGACCACTATATACATCCCGCATCCTCCAGTGATGCGGATGAGGACACCGAGATCCAGAAAGGTTGAGGATGTCCCATATAGTATCGGAGAGAATGAGTGCCCTAGTCCAGCCCAGTAGGTTGCTAAGCAAAATGTTAAAAGAAAGAATGGCAGTATCATTCTTAATACCATCATTCTACACTTCAGTTTTCTTATCTGAAAACTGTACCTCCCTCATAGGGTCGTTGTGAGAATTACATGAGAAGGCCTGTTTTTCAAGAGAGGTGGTGGTGTTTGATAACTTCTCCAGGGACAGGGCTCACTGAAAATGAGCCCTTGGCTCAGGCGGGTGGTTGGTTTCCTGGTGTTTCGTTGGTCAAACTTCTAGTTCCACTGCTGATATCTAATCCACTGCTGATCTCTAAGTGGAGAGGGTCTTTCCTCTAATTAGAGAACACTTATATGAGGTGGGAACAAGAGTACGTTCTCAGACTGGAGGAGGTCAGCAGGTTGCAACACGTTTTATTCATGTCACTATAGAGACAAGAGTGGAAGCAACCCCTCAGTAGAGTGTGTGATTATAACTTCCTCCCTTTAAAATGTGTTGATAACTATAGATTTGAAAAACCCCCTTCTGATGCCACTGTGTCCGAAATGTTTTGGAAAGCAATACTACAAATAGCAATCATACTATTATATATAGTTACATTTAACAATAGTTACATTTTTAGAAAGTTTTACCACACAACAAACATTGTGGTAACCAATTTGTTCTATCTCACTTCAAAGATGGAGCTCTTTTAAATATTACTCTTCTGCAGATGAGGAAAAAAACCTTAGGAAAGTGAAATAATTTTCCCAAAGTCCTATGGTAAGCAGCCTTCAATTACATGTGCATCAGATTCTAAAGTTCCAGCTCTCTAATGCTATGCCTGGCCACACTGGTGCAGGATGCAAGAGGGAAAAACCACAGCTTTTTGCTTACTTTATGCAGCAATTCTCTGAAACTTTAAATGGAGGCATAGAAAATAAATTGCTATCTATCTTGTTATTTCTCAGGGTCATTCATTCATTCTTCATTCAGCGCACATTGGCCAAGACTTTGGTACACAAGCAAACCCTGTGCTAGGGGCTAGGGAGATGAAGATGGTGAAGTTTTGGTTCTTGTCTAACTAATATAATCAAAGTGATATGGCTGTGAACAGGGTAAAAAAGCTGGTGTTTTGCCAAAGAAGAGAAAATGAAGAAATTGGGTTGGGTTCTGTAGGGGGCACTTTTCTCCCCTTTCATTCCTGATCTTTATGTTCTTCAAGACAAATATTCAGGTTTTACCTTTGGGGGAAGAAAGCATTGAGAAGATCTTAAAAACGTACTTTAAGGAAGGTCTTTTTCCAGGTTTGCAGGGGCGAACGCTAGAAATGACATTCATCTGACTCAAAATAAATACTCATTAAATAATTTCAAAATAAGCCATGGGGAGGCTCTTTTAAATCCAGGGTCAACTGAAGCCACCCAAATTTGCAGCTGGGACTCTCCCCTCATCCCCGCAAACATGAGTATGTTTTAATGAAAGAGGAACACTAAATGTTTTTCCTGCATTTTAAGGCATCGAACTCTCATAGAGCGAGTTCTGCCTCACAGCCAGAGCTGGCCCCTTCTTCACCCTGCCCCTTTCATCTCCCTTTGTTCCGTGTCTATGCTGAGGCTGAGATTTCCCCACCTCTCTCTGTCTTACTGTGGCTCTGAAAGATGATTGCCTTCTGGTGAAGCCCTTTCCCCTTCTTCTGTACCCAAGCTCCGTGTTCAATGAACATCAAAAAGCCTTATCATACCCTGATGGTTTAAATCTTTAAACAGAGCGTAACAGCCGGAGTACATCCAGACCGCTCACATCCTAGAGCCTTGTCACTATGTGTTCCTGCAACAATTACCAGGAGAGGGAGGCTGCGGAGTGAATCAAGTAGCGAGTGTTGTCTCCCCGGACTCCATGCTGATGCTCTGATCAGGACTTCAGCAAAATTCTGTTTGAAATGAGAATAGACTAATTTTCATCCGACTCTTCTCAGAGGAATCCCATGTGGTCCAACACGCCAAGGGTCATCATTAGAAAACTGCCTTCAAAAGAGCTGAGGCTTCTTGTGGCAAAGCTCTCTCCCTTTGTTAAATTTATAAACATTTATGTAAAAATGTATACATTAATTGTTCAGGCTCTTCTTAGCCTGGAAAATTATGCCCAGGAATGTACTTGGGGGAAATAAACTCATAAAAATACCCTAAGTCAGGATGAAAATGGCCTCGTTTTGACTGAAAATTCAGAAGAATTCAGTGATCAAAGGCGATTCTTACTCCCAGCTGTTCAAAGGGACTTATATTAAAAAAAAAAAAAAAAATCAGATGTGACCAAGAATAGAAAAGAACTCATTAAGAACTTAATGAGACGGTGACAGGTGAAGTAATCCCTTGCTTAAATACCGTACAATTTTTTTTTTCCTTCCGTAGGAGTCACTCATTTGTTTTCCTGGATTCAATTTAGATTTTCTGTAAATCATAAAATGCAGAAAAGTTCACCAAAGGGGGAGCATTTTTCAGCCCCAAGTCACTGGGCATTTATGTAATTAAGATATCCTCTTCCTCACTTACCCCCCACTTCCACTGGAGATGTCTGCAAGCACATCCAGGGACAGAAATAAGGGAATTGCTTTTCTTTTTCCCTCTTCATCTATTTCCTTGGGAGAGCGAACCCGTAAGGGTGAGCAAGTACGCCAGAAAAGCATGATTTGGGCAAGTTTAACAACAAGCCTCATAACCCAAAAGAGGAGGTAAGTTTTTGGTGTCCTTAGAGACATAAACATAGCGAACTCTGGAGAGGTATGAATGTATACATTTTTATGGCTTTTGTTTTGCCACTCTGGTGTTTATAAAATACGAAACAAAGCAAAAGAAATCTCTCTCTCTTTTTTCTTTTTTCTTAATTCTCCTAAGCAGCTTAAATCCCCTTTCACTTTCCCCAGGCAAGACTGGAATCTCTTGCATGTTTCCAGGCTCTGACCTTCCTGACGTTGGTCTCCTAACACTAGTAGCCAGTTTTTTTATTCTTTAAGTGCTAGAGGAGTCATGAAAAATTTAGACACTGGGTTTCCCTGAGACCAATCTGGTGGCTTTTTCTTTGTGCTAACTGCTGCTTTCTATGCATCATTCAAAAGGTACATACCAAGTTGTCAGCCCCTGAACTGCTACTTGGTGTTAAACATGAATATTTGTAGCTTAGCAAGGGACTAAATTTTAAAAAAAAATTAATATTTGACAAGCCCAAAGAAAGGCATAACAGGTCCAGAAGTATCCATTTGAAAGGTTTTTTATTTTTAAAAAGTCAAAACTTTTTGTACAACTGGGATGATTCTGAGCCACAAAAGGTTTGCTTTGAAAAAGCACTGATTACCACACTTCTTCTAGGAACATCAGTTATGATTACACCATCACAAATATGGCAGCAAAGGTTTTTTTTTTTTTTAATGTTGATAGTGGGAGAAATATTTATGCCATGCATGTGCCACTAATCTTACATGACCAGGAAGCCAAGTGGGATGATATAAGACTTATTTCTGTTGCACATCAACTATACCTACAATGGCAAAATTGCTTTTCCCACATTTCTTAATTAGAATTAGAATCAGCTTAGAACTAATAGAATCTCTTATTAGTCACAAAAAGAATGGCTGCCTCTCCAGTTCAAGTGGCATATCTGCATAACTTATAGCCTTAAGAGCTTATAGTCGCTGGTACTCTTGGCTGACTGCCTTTAACTCTCCCATATTAATGAGTTGTTCTAAATTTAGTCTGCTGTGACAAACTAATATTAATACAGTATTTTATGGCCCAGAGCATTGTTAATACATAGGAATGAAACCCAGAGTCAAAGGAAGGGGGTGAGGGAGCGAGATTACTTTGTGTGATTGTCAAGATATAAGATAATCCAAGTATGTAGATATTAAGACTTAAACATAATACACTGCTTATGGATTTATATTATGTGAAACATTTTCTATTATTTTAAATCCTCATGGCATTAGTTTCCTATTTTCAGGGGTTTATAACTTGGCCGTACAAAATCACTCTGGGCTGAAACTTGGAATGCCCGGTCTTAACCTGGGACATTTTATTTATTTATTTATTTTGTTTAACCAAATTGAAAGTCAGGTTGGCCATTTTTAACCCAGGTCGGTGGCAAGGGAGAAGCATAGGTGTGGAATACAATTGTGTATACAGAGCTCCAGCTTGTTTCAAAAAGTGAACACTAAGAAAAGAAAACTAACATGAATCATGGGGTAATTTTATTTAAAAAAGGGAAAAGCTACAAAGGCAATCAATAAACATTGAAAAGATTCATTTCTTCAAATGCAGATTGTACCTTTTAAGTGTACACTTTAAGTAGCAGCCTATGTATGGCTATCGGTTTGGGTGGCCACCCATGAGTAGACCACAGATTTGTAAAATTTGCAGAGGGTGTAGATGTGTTTTTGTGTGTGTAAATGTAATTTATATTTGTCATTTGTAACTAAGAAATAGAAACATTCAATGTGAGTCAACTTGGTTCTCTAGCAAGAAGCAATGCTTGCTTTTTTAATGAATCTACAACTTCGGAAGAAGAAAAGTGAGTGTCACAGTTATTATCATAGGTGGCTCCAGTCTGCCAGGTGCATCAATCAGGGAAATCGTGACGTACACGTGAGTGAGGAAGCGGTCGGGTGGGAGCTTGTGGGAAAGACTGGTTGTGAAACTCGATTTTGAAGTCCTATGGGATAGATAAACCAGCCCAGATGAAGCAGTATTTTCATCCTAACTAAAAGCCGACTGCAAAGCCAGCTCTGTGGGTAACTCTCCAGGTGTGTGGGTAACTCTCAAGGTGTGTGGGTATCCATTTGGTGGATTTTTTTTTAAGTCTTTTTATATCTTTAAAAGAATAGCCTGTTTGGGAAATGGTCATTATAATTCTAGGGCATTATATATTGTAAATTATAGAAAAATCTCATTTATTGGAAATTGCAATTTTTCTTCTTTTCCTTTTTTTCTTTTACATATATTTACTTCTGTGACACTGAGGTCAATTGGTAAAAGTCTTCTCTTTTCCTCTATTCATTCTGTCAGGTCAATACTGATTAATTCATAGAGAGGCCATTCCCTTTCTGTACTAGGCTTCTCAGGGAGACACTGGGAAGGGTTTTCTGCCTGGAATTTCACAAAGAAAGAGAAATTTCTTTGTAAGAGAAATGAGAACTGATTGCTCTTCGGAGCAGAAGAAAAACTCAACTGCCCTGATCCAGCAAGCGATTGTCAAACAACTTGGCAGAGCATAGAAGTGGCTGAGCGGCCCCCATGCAGAGTGGCTGGAACCCTTGCAGAAGGCAGAACCAGGAGGCAGTGCTCATAATTTTGGGATCCTCAGTACTTACTGAATGATGAATTTCTGGGTGGTGATGCATCTGAAAAAATTGAAAATAACAATAACATAGCAGAATAATGCAGACATTTGAAAAGTAATCAATTCCTCTATATAAAAACATAGTCAAATATAATGCTAAGAACCAGAAATACTCACTTTGAGTTTTCTAGTTCAAAGAGACAATTGCGTCTTTTTGCAAAATTCTTAACCTACTAATAGCCTTCCTGTTAATGGGCTAAAATAAAGCATAAACCAATAATCAGATGCAAATTAGCAGTAACTATCTGCTAAGGTGAACAACTTCCCTTAGGGCTACTTATGATAAAATTTCAATTCCTATCGCTACATGACGAGCAGTTATGTGGCTTATGCTCGTATATGCTGGATTTCACCTACTTGAAACATGCAGCTCACATTGTTTAGATTTAGCTGGTGGTTCTACATGACAGATGTTGAGCTAAGAAGATGAATTTTTGCTTTGCAAAAAAGGAAAATAGCTTTTGTGTTTTATGTAACACCTGCTGAGTTTCACAATCAAATTTAAAACCAGGTAGGAAAAGATACTACTGGATTTTTAAGCTATGTTACACATTTGAATTCAGGCTTCATTTAGCAAAAGTTGGCTTAGTATCTTGAAATAGGTGCAGTTTTAAGATAATCTGGCTTGATTTTTGTATGGTAGCTTCAGGTGAGATAATTTTCTAAAACTGACAAAACTAGCTCATGCTCCGAGGAAGTTTTTCTTTTTAGCTTTTCCTTGAGATGCAATTCTTCTTTTCATGTTTTTTTTTGGGGGGGGCGTGGAGGGGTTATTCTTTATATTTACTAGAGCCATCTATTAAAATTTAGACATCTTTCCACCATTATCGCTAAAATTATGTAATCACCTAAAATTTTATTTTATTTTAAAAAAGCACCACAATTCACACAGTTCAAAATTCAAAAAGTAATATATAGTAAAAAGTCTACCTTTCATTGCAATCCTCCAGATGCCCACATCTGTTTTCCTTCCCAGAAGTGACCCATATTAGTATTCACTTGTCTCTTTTTTCAGAAATATCCTTTGCCCATGTTGTCTTTCCCCTTTGATGCAAATGGTAGCGTTCCTCACACATTATCCTGCTTTTTGGTTTCTTTCTCTTAATAATTGATCTTGGAGATTTTCTGTTTCAAATTCTAGGAGCTTCCTCCTTTTTGGGGGGCAGCACTATTCCATTAAAATTGTACTAAAATTAATCTAGTTTTCAACAGATGAAAATTTAATATATTTCCAATAGTTTTCAGTTAAAAACACTGCAACAAGGCTAGCCTGGTACATGTGCCATATCACATATATGCAAAAAATATCTATAGGGTACATTCCTAGAAATGTACTTGCTGGTCAAAAGAAATGTACACTTGTAATTCTGGTGGATATTACCAAGTTATCTTCCAGAGATGTTATACCGATCTAAACTCCCTCCAGTATTAGATGAGAGTGCCTCTTTTCCCGCACCTTGATCATGCATTAAGTGGACTATCAAATTTAAAGATTTTTACAGCATAATAGGTAAAAAAGGAAGATATTTCGGTATAGTTTTAAACCGCATTTTTCCCATTATAAGATGAGGTAAGCATTTGAAAAGATATTTAATGGCTATTTGTATTTCATTTTATGTGAACAATCTGTTTACATCTTAAGTTATTTCTATTGAACAAGACAAATCCCATATTTTCCACCTTGGTTCTATAAGACCAGGGATCTGGAATTTGAAATTAGGGATTCCAGTCAATTTTTTAAATGTTTGGGGAGGTGCACTGAGAAAAACATGTTGAACTGACATAAATACTCAGAGCATGATGTGATTTAGTTGACCCCTGCTTTAAAAAAAAATTATGGAAGTTGCGATTTTATTTGAAGATTTGAAGACAGAGATCAGGAACAGGATCTTTAACCGGTATCAAATGAAAAACTTCAGGTTGTTTGGGATTGAAATTGTGTATATCAAAAAATTTTCTTTTAGGAGAATGCATGTCTGCCTTTACACCTCGGGACCTATTCGTGCAGATATTTGCCTGCATTCCCTATGCAATATAGGTTGACCCTATGATCAAATGACTCTGATATTAATCTGCCAATGAATAATGTAAAACAAAGATTGAAGGGATCCATGAGTCATTGCGCCAGACCTATTTTAACCTTTTACCAAGATGCTTTACTCTTGCTATTTACTTTTGTTAGCTGTAAATAATTTTAAAGAGAAATCTAAACGATAGAGGAGAATACAGAGAATAAAGGGAGTATACCTTTATTCCCTCCACGCAAAACTAATGGTTAACTGTTTGTTATTTTTGCTTCCAGTCTCTTAGAATAATTATGCAATTGGCTAAAGTTCTTTCTAACCCTGTTTTGTTTCTTTCCCTCTCTGTTGAGGGATAACTATTGTTCGTTTTTTAAAAAGTTAAATAATATATGTGTATATATATGCCCTCCATAGACAACATATAGTACTGTTTGGAGTGCTTTTTTAAAAATATAAGTAGTATATCATTTTTTATCTTGCATTTTTTACTCAATATTATAATTTTTTGAGATCTATCCATGTTGATACATAAAAATATCTAATCTATCTCCAGGTTATTCCTTTTATTCTTCTGTGTGGTATTTTATTATATGAGTATACCACATTTTGTTTATCCTTTTCCCTTTTGGTGAATATTTAGGTTGTTTTCAATGGACAGTCACAAAGATTAGCTCATGGGATCCTTACATAAACCCAGTGATACATATGAGGCAGGACGAGTGAGGATATCCAAACACAGAGAGATTAAGTGACTTGGCTAAGGGTTGTTACATTCTCAGATAGAAGCCAGGTTTCTTAATTCTTTTTGTAAGATCTTGCCTCTGCTTTATACAGCTTTTCTCTTTTCAAAACATGGAATACCATCTAAAAATTGTTAGCCCACTTATATACAGTTTGAGTGGAGAATACTTTATACTTCTCTTCTCAAGACATATATATATTATATATATATATGTATACACATATATATTTTTAATTTTTGTTTTCAAATGTTTTAAAATATTCATTAAGAAGTTACTGTTTATAGAACAGATATTATAATAGACAAATACCAAAAATCCCAACAAAATTTTCCTCGTGCACAATTAAGCTCAGAGAAAATGTTAAAAACCTCTTACACAGCAAGTTTCTCTAACTTAATTCTCCTTATAGAGGTGTGTTCTTGATATATTGCTGACATTTTTATCCAGGACCAAGACCTTAGTATGCTTTCTCCCTAAAACTTCAATATCTATTTTATTTTTTAATGACTAAAGCATTTGATCATAAAGAATAAGATTAAATATTTCTCAAGAAAGAATTTTTCTCCTACATACCGAGACGACCATGGTAAATTGGGAGATGAGAAGCTGAGAGTCAATAACACTCAACAGTGAATACAACACTTTGAAAGGAAGTCTAATTTTTGTATACAGTGCTGCTCATCGACTTACAGAATATTTGAACTAAAGGGGTCTTAGACCATGGATGTACGACTTGCCAAAGATTGCATGAGGTGCTAGCAGCTGTACCACAGCTCATAATTACAAAATTATAAAAGATTTCATTTTAGTTTTCTTGTTTTTCCAGAAAAAGAGAGGCATAATGTGCTGTGGATGTGTTCGAAATTAAGAAAAGAGAACAAAATTTTCTGTTAAGTAAATTTACTAAAATAAAAATGTTTCTCTTTAAATTAATGGAAAGAATTAATTCAAATATCAGTATGTGGCTGGTGCTGACTGTGGAACTACCGTCACTGTATATCTAATTGAGAATGATGTATTAGTGAAAGCACAAAACTGTCAGTGTCACAGTCCTGCTGGAACTGCTTGTGCAGAAAGAAATTTGCCTCTCTGGCTAGCACTACCTTCAGAGGGCTTTCGATGGCTATTGAGCCTTATCACAACTCATACCTTTCTTCCTTTGGGAGCAGAGCATTCCTGCCTTCCTAATATTGGATCAGATGTCTCTCCTACGTGTTCCCAGAAAGCCTCGTGCCCATCCTCATCTTAAGCATTTGTGACAACGTTTCATAATGATTTGATTACATGTCTGCCTTCCCCACTCAGCTGTAGGAGCCATAAGCTTTAGAACTAGGTCCATCCTTTTCACCATTATATCCCATGTGACTAGCAGAGTGTGGGTACAGAGTAGGCAGTCATAAAGGTTCCTGAATAGACATAGAAGATGAATGAATAAATGACTGCTCTATTAGGAAGATTGTGTCATAGGAGGAGATTTGCACTGGCAGGATTTACAAAGTTTAGCATATAATTTAAAAATGCTAAATGCCTGTTACTTCTAAATGAATAAAAAGTATTAAAATTCTGTGAAGAAGTTTGAAAGTAAAGATTTTCCCTTTTTTCCCTCTGCTAAAATAGAAGCGACTAGTTGAATTTTCTAGTTGAATTTTCTATTCCAGGAGATAGCCATACTCCTGTATTATTTAAGAACATTATAATTTTTGACTGTTATGGCAAAATGAATTCCTAGAAGTAAAAAAATTCTTATTAACACAAACATCTGGTAGAATATCCATCACTACTTCTGTAGTTTGGTTTTTTTATATTGACAGTGTGGGAAGCCATATTATCACCCATTTAATTTAATTTAAATTCTTTAGCTGCACCACCAGCTAAAGGAGATAAACACATCAAACTTCAACATCAATTACTATTACTAGATTATCAAATGTTAGAGCCTAAAATACCTAAATGTCACACTAGTAAAGCTACCCTACCTCTGTAATTTTAACATTTACCATTTTTAACAATTTAAGAAAGAAAAGTTAGGCATTATCAACAAAGTAGAAATGAAATGGATATTTTAATCTAAGATAACTGGTTTCTTGTTGAAGGTTCTATTTGATTATGTTTTTCAGGTCACTTTTATTGAAGCCTTGAATGCTTCTCTTCCCAGGGCCTGCTGGAACCTTTTAAAGAGTTTCTTCACTAGAGGGCAGCATTTGACTAAATGTCCAAATAGAAGATTTCCCAGAGAACTGGGAATACCCAAACGGATCACTTTAATAACTCCGTTAGCAGCTTTACATGGATTTCTAATTCGATTTGTTGGGCTGGGACCCAATTTGGTTTGATAAGCCTTTAGAAAGGAATTTTAGGGATTTATTCCATTAATAAATATGAATTGTTTTTAGTTAGGTATTATAACAGGTTTGCGGAAGTCACCCTTAACCCAGAGCTTCTACCACCTAGCCTTGTAAATGCACATATTATATTAAATTATTTGTTATTGTAACCAACTAAAACATAAATATAGTTATTGATTTATCAGCCCTCTTTTTTTTTTTTTTTTTTAACCTCTCCAATCGCATCTATTTCCGGGTTGGTCCTATCTATCTCATCCTATTTCACCCGGAGTCTCTTCTAAGGAGTGAGCCCTGCAGAGTGCTGTGGATGACTGTAAGAGCTGGTAAGAGAGGCCAATCTTATGGAAGATGGGCTTCCTTTGATCAGGGCTTTGAGGACAACAAAGGTGATGCTCGGGAAATAATGCTTTTCACATCCCAGAGAGTGTGCCCAGAGGCTGGTCTACTGGGTGAGGTTTAAGACCCAAAAAGTGCCTCATCTTGGATTTTCAGGGGCAAGAGAGTCAGCCATTGCTTGGTTCTCATCATTATTCCATCAGTGTCGGGATAAAACCTCTTCTTTGATTTTCCAACATGGAGCTGAACGTATAGTGGAGACATCTGGGATATACAGTTCTTAATAAAGATTAGATATGACAGCCAATTACCAAACTACAACCTACCATTTGTTAATAGGAGAATTGCTATGGAAGCCGATGTTGGAGGAGATGGCATTATCTTAAATTGGCATTAAGTACCCTTTTTGACTTATGATGACTTATTGCTTAAAGGAACTGTTCAAACAGTTCCAATAGAAATTTATACCCACAAACATACACATATAGGCACATGTACGCATTGAATTTGTATTTTGAAATCTTGATATAAATTTATCTTAGTGGTGACATGTTTTCTAGGTGACAGTGCTAATTATATTTGGGTTCTTATGACATTGAAAAACACACTTGCTCTTTCTGTTCCAATTTACGTTTAGATAAGTTATTAAAAAGTAGCTTTAAAAATGTACCTTTGAGGTGTTATATTGGGCTTCTGATGACCATGTATGCAGAACTGATTTTTTTTTAACATTATAATTGTTGTACAAGGTAATTTAGTAACAAATATTTTTCTTAGAAAGGCCAGAGAAAACCTGAAAGCAGAAATGCATAAGGAAAGCATACAAGCAGAGTTTTTAAATTTTTGTATTCTTTAGATCTTTGTGCTGACATTCAAACAATGACTGCTAGAACCCACTGGATCTTTTCCTCACTTTAGGGGAATCAATTTGGGAGATTTTGAACACTTTCATTTTATTTTATATGTTTTATGGGGTTTTATTAACTAGCATTCTTTTGCAAAAAGAAAAAAAAAAGAATAACTTAAACAGTGCTTTCAATTGCTCCAGGGCCAACCCTGTTTTATTCATTACTCAGAACATACTTGATATTAATATTTGCATATTTTTCAGAATTATAATGCAATTCTCTAGTAGAAAGCATTGTCTCTCTTTGAAAAAGATCAAACAGAAGTAATCTAACTTATTAGATTTGGTGAATAATAATTCTTAGATTATAAGCAACTGATCAAATAAATGCTAAATTTTTGTTTAGACTTATGTGGTTTTAATAAATGTTTTTGGTAATCTCAGAGAATGTGAGCAATTGGTAAGCTAAAGTGATCCATAGCTTGTTCTCCTCACCATTTCCTCTTCAAGTGTTTGAAGTTTATTTTTGAACTTTCTGCTGCTTTCTCTGCCTCTCTGTCCAGATAATATATGTCTGTGGTCAAAGTGAGAGATACAGAAGTTGGAGGGCAGAAAGAGAATTTCAATGGCCTAAATCTTTGTTCATTCATGGAACAGACATATATTGAACACCTACTCTATGACAGGTACAGTGCACCAGAGATATAGAGATAAATAAAACACAGTCCCTGGCTTCAAAAACTCATAGTCAAGTACAAGCAACAAGAGGGTCAATTCATTACTGTGGTCCAGTGTGACAAAGGCTTTGATGGAAGATCCTCCCTGGATATTATGGAATCATGGTGAATGGGCATCTAAATGCCTAAGGATCAGGGAAGACTTGCCTGGTAAAGTGATGCATGAACGAAGTCATAGGAGTTAGAAGAGGAGGGAGAGATTGGAGGCGGGGAGAAAGGAGTTTCAGACAGAGGGAACAGCACGTGTGATGTAACGGAAGCAGAAGACAGGACTGCATGTTTGGGAATTATAAGCAGTCGCATTTATTTGGAGCAGAGGGTTTTTGTGGAATTATGGAAACTGGAGAGTTAAGTAAGGGCTGTGTCATGAAGGGCTTTGTTAAAAACTCTAACATCATTTCTCTCTACAGCTGCCCTTGTTATACAGTTGTGGAGAAGTGATTCAGGCTCCTGACATAACACTGTTGGGAAAGACTGTTGGGACAATACATTTGGCATAAAGGGTCAAAGAGAAAAATTAGCAATGGAGGGGAAGAAAGAAGGATTGATACTCAGAGCAGTGGTTAAAAATATGAAATCAGCCGAAATTCTAATCTCAGTTTTGTCATTTACTAGCTGTGTAACCTTGGGAAAGTTATTTAGCTTCTCCACATCCCCTGTCCTTATCTGTAAACAGGGATAAAAGTAATTCTTATCTCAATAGGGTTATTATGAGGATCAAATAGTTTGTACTTGTAAAGCCGTTAGAACCGTGTCTTCTTAATTAACATATTTGTAAACATGTTTATAAGTAAAATATTGAATGCCTACTGTGGACCCGGAATTTTCAAAGATGTCAGTTCATTTTGATCTTTACTCTAGCTCTATGAGTCACTATTTCTAACCCATTTTCACAGGTTAAAACAAAACAAAACAAAACAAATCTCGAAGTTAAAAAAGAGTTGGTAAATGGCCAAGGAGCACAAGGAGGGATGTCTGAGCCAGAGCCCATGCTGTAGCCTGGGGAAAGGGACATAGGTAATGTTACTTCACACAGTGTGACTCTGGGCTGTGCTGGTTCCACAGAAGCCAGCCCAGGTTTTGGCAAGATCTCCTCTAGAGCTGGAGCCCCGCCTGAAGGGAAGGAGATGTGAGTATTGTGAATCTCATTCTTGCTCCTGGTGGTCCCACATGAAGTCCTCACCCAGGGGGCTGGGCTGTGTCTCAGAGAGGACACCCTTCCCAAGTGTGTGCCCACAAACTCTTTCGTGAGAAATGTGCTGCAGACTCGGTAGTTTAAGAACGAAGCCTCCTTTCAGAAGTGCCAGGAAATCTGTCCTAGAGTTAGAGGTTTTGGGTTTCTTTATGTATTTTTTTAGGTCTGTGTGCAATTGGCATTCCAGGACAGGAGTTAAGGGTATAGACTCTGGAGGCAGACTAACTGAAGTTTCTTTTCCAACTGCAGTGTTTGATACTGCGGCACTTCGAACACCCAATGCTTGTGAGTACGTGGTGAGCACATATTGGGTGCTGGGTTGGGCGCTTCACATGAATAGCCTCATTTAATCCTCATTGCAATTTGAAGAGGCACTACTATCACCCTGTTTTGCAGCTAAGGAGACTAAGGCTCAGTTCATTTAGTTGTTCAAGGTCGAACAGCATGGCGGCTTAGCTTTGGCCCTAGCGTCAGGTTGCCTGAGAAGGAATCTTAAAATGCTTTGCAGGCCATATAAGCTGAGTTACTGAACCTCTCTTAGCTTGAGTTTCCTCACCTGTAAAAACCAAAAACAATGACCTAATTCATAAGGTTAATATCACAGTAAATGAAAAAGAATACGTATGGAAACTAGCACAGTGCCCCATATAGTAGGCATGGTAAATAGAGGTAATCTACTATCTGCCCACATCTGTACTTGTAGTCTGGAACATTCATTTGTGTGGTCACTCAGGTCAGTGCCTTACATTCATGCTTACATTACTATCATTATCAAACACTTAAGGAGTTCCTATTAGGAGCACAGTTGGGAAGATAAAACATGTCCCAAGGCTAAATGCGTGTGGGACTGATAACATGTGCTAAAGAAATTCAGAGAGAGAGAGTATGCCATCTTGTTCTGGGGTGGGCTGAGAACGCTTCATGGAAGACAATGATAATGGCCAATGCTTATGTGGCACTTCCTGTGTTCCAGGCATGGTATACATGCCCATTTTATACATGAGTAAACTAAGAAACAGATCTGCAGAATAGCTTGCCTAAGATCACACAGTTCATGAACAAGAGGTGGGAGAAGAGAGAGAGAGAAGATTCTAACCTAGCCACTCAATTACTGGGTCCTCATGCTTGAGAGCTGAGTCTTGAATAATAACTATTGTTTTAAAGTAATTGCTCGTAATTAAAATAAAATCTCGTAATTCCACATCTCATGACCAATCGGAAAAAGGGATGCAGAATAAAAACCAGCCTTGATGCTATTATGCCAATTGTTGGTAGGCATGCTGCCTTGTAATGCAGCATGTCATGTGTTCTTCGTTGGGCTTTGCTAGCTATCAGGAGGTCTTTCTGCAAATAAGGCATTATTGACTGCATTCACCGGGCCTACTTTCAAAACCTCTCTTTAGTTGCCATGCACACCACCCCCGTCTGAACATGTCACACTATCGTCAGTGTGGGCATGCTGCCAGCAGAGCAGATGGCTGTGAACCTTGGCATGCCAGGAAACCATTAGGTTCATCAGTGTGAGCAACAGGGGGTAAGTTTCTATCTGCAAATGTGAAACTAACAGTCCTCTCCCCCAATCAGATGCTCTCTTGATTCAGGTGGACTGACCTTTCAGTCCCAGATATGGTCTCTGCAGAGCTGTAAGTTTAGAGCACAGCATGAAGGAATGACCTCAGGAGAGACTGAGGTGGAGAAAAGGAGTCTGTGGATATAGACACAAAACTTCATTTCTCCTTGGCTAGAGGGCTTTCAGGGCCAGGGCTGCCTGTGGGTGACAGGTAGTGGATTCACCAGGAGCCTGCTTTCCATTTCTGTCGAGTAATCTCCTGTAGAGAACCAGTAGGCCTGCCAAAGCATGGACTGTGTTCTAGTTTCTTACATGGGAGATCACAGTTTTCTTCTTAAATCTGAGGAGTTTTTTTTGGCATTAATTGGTCCAACACAGACAGGTAAAAAGAAAGCAGCTTGCCTTAAATTGGTGGTAAAGATTGAAGATGACAGAGAAAGAGAATAAAAATTTATTAGAAAGATATATTGGAGTTCACTTTGTTTTCTTTTAACATTTTTCCTGCTAAAAAATGCTCGATTATTAGAAAAACTTCAAAACTACAAAAATGTACAAGAAAAAGGAAGTCTCTTTTAACCCACTGAGGTAGTTACTGTTAATAATTTGTTGTATGTTTATGCAGATATTTTTCCTTGAATAGCAAGTGAGCAGATGTCCACTTTGAAGTCATAGTTTTCTTTTGATCAAACAATATAGCTTTTTCCCTCTTCATTGAAATGTTCACATCAAGGTAGAAGTCAATAAAAATATCTGTATTTGGTGGAAACTAACCTGACTGTCATGAATGAATCTTTTGCTTACTCCTAAATTCAGTGAAATTGCCAAGCTCTCTTATTTCCAGGTTTAATGGTCACTATTAATTTCATGCCATTTGGTATCAAATGATTTCTTATTTAGGAATATTGATATTATAGTTTACGTGTCATTAAGTTTTCTTTTTTAAATAGCCTCCTTGTTTCTTCTTCTTATGCTTGTGTCTTAACCATTGATGTTGCCCAGATTTTCTCATGCTGGTCTATTGCTCTAATACTAACTGGCTTTTTGACCTCTGACCTATTTATTCAAATGTGTGCTAAACAGAAGTACTCGAATGTCTCACCACACTTCAGACTGAATTGTCTCATCTGAGCCTCAGCCATTAATGTTGAATGTACCATCATCCATCAGATAATTCATGCCAGAAATCAGGTTTTCCTTACTCTTTTCCTCTTCATTGGCCATATCCAGTCAGTTACCGAGACCAAGAGATTTTTATTATCAAACTATTTCTCAAATCTTTTTTTCAAAGATATCCATACTACCTAAATTCAATCCCTGAAAATAGGCCAGTCGCATCTTGCCAAATTGCAGTTTCAGTAAAAACATTTTGCCACAGCCAGCTGAAACAGTGCCGTCCAAGTACCCAGCTCTCTGTGACCTGGCTTAACCCAGAAATAGAACTTTGAGATGCTAGAGGAATGTATCGACTCTCTCCAAATATCATTTCCTTTAGTTGACATTTTTGATAAGATGTACTATCAAGAATGCACAGCTGGTATATAGTGTCACATAAATAGTTACGTCCATCTCAACAATTAAAAAAGGGATAATTTGTGGAAGTTGAGTAAGGAAGGCTGCCTGGAGAGAAAGGCTCTGTCTCTGCTTTAAGATGAACCAAGAGAGTTCCGGAATCTGGATCTACAGATAGGTCCAGATTTCAACTCAGAAAATAGTTTCAAATCTGTCCTAACGTCAAAACAAAGGTATGATCAAGGGCCTAGAGTTTTACTCCATTGAGTAAGGCTAGTCTGGGAACATGTCGAAATAGGTTTAACTAGATGCCTGACTTTACCTTTAAGAAAACACATCAAACAGTGGTAGTATGCTCAGCCTTAGCATTCCTGTGTCCCAGTACTTCATAGCCCCCAAGATAAACTGCAGCGTAATGTACACCGGCGTAAGTGACTAATGCTACTTGTTGCTGGAGGTTAATATTTATGAATCAGATAAGAACTGGGCCAGTGCTGCTAAATATAATAACTATATGGTTGGAATAGATACATTGTAGCATCCCGTTCTGGCAATAATTAACAACCAATACTATCTTCTAAAGAAATATCTAAGTATAAAAAATTGTTTGTCTTCCTTCTCCAAATAGCAGTAGGCAGTGGTAGTAGTGGTGGCAGGGTAAGTCTTCATTTATTTCATTTAAGTGCCCTGCGTTTTGTTTTGCCCTTCTGAAAAACAAGTATTAGGAAAGAACACCGGTATTTTAATGGTTATCAAAGAAATGGAAAGTGTGCTGATAATACGTTATGAAAACAAATTGTTGAAGGAAGCCAAAGATATGAGCTAGTTCTCATTATTCTCCAGAAAGTTTTACATTTGGTTCTGAGTAGTGTTTGGCTTTAAAAATTACATGACCTGGAATGGTAATCTTGGGATGGGATGGGGCAGGAATGAGGAAAGTAAAACTTACTGTGTTTGAGCCATCGTGAGGTGTAAGTTCTGAAGTCAGGCAGAGAATTTCTGAGCTTTCTTTTCATGTCTTTTTATAGTCAATGGATTCCTAGTATTTAACAATAGCTTTGTGAGGTTGAGTGACAGGCCCACATCTGAAACTTTGGGATCAAAAAGATGAAAAGATGATGTTCCTTTTGAGGAAACCGAGTCAGTGTTCAGCATCCAAGTCATTGCTATATATTTATAAATTAGGAAGGCATCCTAATTCAGTCTCTTTGGCATTTGGTGTTAAACTGTGACTAGTCCGAGGACAGATATTTAACTTCCTTATCTTTGGGTTCCTTATCAACTAGACATAGAGTTGATGCTCTATAAACTTTTGGAGAATGGATGGTGGAAATCAAAGCATGTCGTTGGAAGGTGAAACATCGAAACAGCTTTGCAATCAGCACAAGTGTGAAATCAGGGATGAACAGATGGACTCTATCACCTCTGTGACGAGAAAGATGCAATATTGACTGAAAACCGACTTCTCATTTAAAATTTAAAAGCTGACAGAGAGATAATTAATTTACTTTAGGTTGGCACTGTGGCCAAATTCTACCAAAGTTCCATTGTGAGATCAAACAGGATTAGTCAGAGTTCCTTAAGGAAGTGAGGCTGGCCTGTATTTCCATGCTCATGACATTAAAGAGAGGTGGGGAAAGACTACGAACTGCTCCAAATCAAAGCAAATATTTTGCACTGCTGAATCTTATTATATCAGTTTCTTTAATGTAGAAATATAATTTTCAGTGATTTTTTTTTCAGCTGGACATCTTTTCTTATTTACTAAATTCCTAAGTAAGCCAAGTATCAGTACACAAAGGCTTTCTTCATGCATTTGACCGAGAAGTCAGAGACCTAACTAGATTGAACTTTAAAAGAGAAGTTTGAAGGAGACCTTAAACTCTGACATGGAGTGGAAAACTGGGAAAATTCTAAAACATCCCAAAGTAACAGAGATGTGAGATATTGCTTTCACTTTGCACATGGGGCAATAAAATGACATTGCAGTGGAACAGAGCATTTTGCCACCTCTGCTACAGTGAAGCAGACTGGATCCATCTTACACATCCCAGTACATCTTTCTTTTTGTTCTTTCAGATCAAAACTGCCTTTTGTTAAGCCTTGGTATCTCAGGTGGTAAAATGTGAAATGGAGTTTGGAAGACAAAATGTTTATTTGGTTTATCACTTGTTTACGTCCTTGAACTTACCAGAACAGAGTCTAAACACACATCAGGTGGTTTTCTGGCTTGAAAGGGTGTAAAAAATGAATCTTTTATTTCTTTGCAACACAAAAGTTTTCCCTTTTGTCATGATAGATCACTGCAGCCAGTGCCTACTAGTCTATTATTAAGTGTAATCTCTAAAAGAAGACTTTTCTATTAATTTCTTCTTTAATATTTGCTTTGCAGACCAAAGAATTGTCGCCAGTAATCAGTGACTCATTTGTAATAAGACTTAATAAGAGTTTTTTAAAAGCCTCATCAAGAACCTGGTTATTTAACATGCAATGATAGTAATGCCATATCCAGCACTGTTTTTGAGCAGAGCCAGTGCAGCAAATGTTCGCAGGGTGAAGAAAGCACCTTGATTTCATGAGGCTCAATCTAAGAGGTGATTATAATGATGTTTTCTGGGGTTGCTTCTGGGCTTTGTTTTCAAAAATTTATACATATTTACAGAAATAATGTGTGCAAAATTTTTTCATGAAGAATGACCAACTCTTTTCTTCTACAATGAGGGGACAGCAAAACTGTAGTGGGTTTCAGCTTTGGCCAGAAAAGATAAATTGAGTAGGGGCAACCAAGAAGCCCCCAGTGAAGTTTATTAAATCTTAGACTGAGAGATGGTGAGTGTGTGTGTGTGTGTGTGTGTGTGTGTCTGTGTGTGTGTGTGTGTGTGTGTCTGTGTGTTTGTGCATGCTTGTGTGTGCTGGCAAATCTCCTTTAGAGAAAAGATCTTTAAAAATTGCCGAAATTTCTTCTTTGAGGTGGTATAAATAAGATCTTGATTGTGGACGGGGATGAAAATACAAGGCTTTGCAGACCACTTGTATCTTCCTAAGACTATGTCTTTTCGTTTCATTCCGGAAATCCCAGACCTTTGGGTGACCTTTGTGCCTGGTCCAGCCGTCGGGTGTGGAGGGAGAGTCTGCAGGTCATCTCTGCTCTGTTCTCTTTGCGAGTAGTTTCTCATTCTCTGGACGTCTACTCACTCTCAGACAACCTACTGCTCCAGCTCGTCCTGTTTCTGAGATCTCAGGGGATGGAGAGTTTCCTGTTGCCAGTGTGTTGCTGCTGAAAGATTTCCCAGGATTTAAGTGCAATCCCCGAGGTGTCGTTAAACACACAGCACTAAGTGCAGCGCTGGAGGGAGGCAGTGGGGTTTAAGTTTCCTCTGAGACAATCACTTTTATTGAAGGAGCTCTCTGACCCAAGGAAGGACGGAAGAGAGGCAGTAAAGAACCAACCGTGGTTAAACAAGAGTTACTGTGCAGCTGGCTTGCTGAGAGTAGTTACAGAAATATTGGGAAATAATTCTGAGCACAAAGGAGCAGGTCAAATAATTAAAAGTTCAGGTTTATGATGCCACATTTAATATGGTCTTTGGGGTCCTTTTTCTCTAGAGCTCTCGGACTGAATTCTGTACATGATATATAGAAAAGCTAACGTGCAGATTAAAATGCCTGATATGCCAACAGGCGTTGTAACAAGGAACAATAGCCAGTGACTGGGGTGAAGTGGCAGAGGTGTTGGGGCGATGGGTGGAGAGATGTTCATATTTCATTAAAGTAAGTTTCCAGATGATTAGAGTGGATGGAGTAAAATTCTTTGGCCCAAATGATCCTGGAGCTGGGATGAGAGAAAATAAATACAAAGCCAGACAAAAAAATAGTTAAGATTCTCTAACATCGAAGGATGAGGAATATCAATAGAAGTGACATGAACTTATCGACGAATCTTGGAAAGGACTAGTAGACACATTTCTTAAAACTGAAATGAAGTGAATTTCAGTTGAATGAGAAGCAGTTAATAATAAGCACAGAGTTCATAATCCCCAACAGTGAAAATAGAAATGACTTTTTAAAGGGATAAAGATAAAGTCATGGATGGCAGATTCACGAAAGCTCATTACAGGAAAGAGATTTTTGTGGAGATTATTCATAAACCTCAGGATTGATGTCAGGAAGGTTAGACGTCTCTTCTCTGATTTAGACTTTTGTTGCTACAGTTGTGGCCTTTTTCTCCTTTCAATCAGGAACGGTTTTCTTCTCACTTTATTCAGCTGAGCAACTCCTAGTCACACTTCACAACCCATCTCTGTTTGCCTTTGTGAAACCATCGGACTCTCCCTATTTCTTCAGTCTCTTCCTTTTCTCAACTGTCTTCTCATGTGCAGACCTCTGTGAGGGCATGCCTACTGCAATCTGATTGTTTACTCTTCTCTACCCTCGCTTAGCTGGGGGCCTTATCTGCCTTTGGCATCGAGCTTAGTGTTTATAACTTTTTAAAGCTAAAGAGCTAAAATTTCCTTTTAAGATTCAATTTGATAGCCATTTTGGATCCAATTTAGTACTTACCTTTTCTGTTGAATCAAACCATTACCTACACAATCAATTTGTTGTTATTGTGATTAGAAAATAATAAAACCCTAATAACTTATTTATTTAGAAATTCTGCAAAGGATTCTTAATGATCCCTCAAATTGTCCCCCTCTCTCCAATATCCTTTAAAAATACCCTTTCAAAATACAGGCTACGTCACCCCCTTCTTTCAAACTTTAGATGATCCCCATTATCCGTAAAGTCAAACTTTTCAGCATGACACGCAAGACCCCTCCATCACGGCTCTCACTTGCCTTTCCCACCTCATCTGCCACCACATCCTCTGGTGTCACCGTTCCAGATGTGACATGTCACTTAGAATCTCTTTTATCTCTCTTGTCTTTCTTTTTCCTTGATCATCTGCCTAGTCTTTCTTCCCCTACTTTCTCTTGTAACTGAATGTAAATGTCACCTCATCTGTCCCCCATATCCTTCCACTCAGGTAGTGATTGCGTCTCTATTTAATATTTACTTTTAAAGTGTCTTTTATCTCTTTTTTACCACCAGACTAAGTTTGTTGAGTTTTTGAAATCCCTAACACAGTGCCTGGCACCGAGTTGACAAACAATACATTGACTGTTGTTTTTTATCTTCTGCCTCTGAGATATTGTTCAGATGTGGGACTGAGTTCCGAATACTGAGAAGAAGAGGTTAAAAATATTAGGTTGAAAAGAGACTGAATATCTTTCCATTCCCCCTCAAGAGTGAAGGTGAAACAGATGGAAATGTCTGTATTTAAAGGATGTTTCCATAAAGTATTCTTTGTAAAAGACACCTAGGAGTCCACTCAGTCATAAGAACTCAGGCCATTCAGCCTGTTTTCATTGATTTTTCAGTTATCTTGTCATAGCTGGGCACAAAATAACGCTAATTGGATGAGGCTTATTTAAAGGCACCTTATTAAGAAACTAAAAAATTATCTGGAAGGTATAAAGGCAATGCAGGAGCCTTAGGAATGGGAGATAAAAAGTATTATATTGTCATCAGAAGAAATAGTTTAGCTAGGACTTAAACACCTGATAAAAAAAAATAGGGCATTATTTCTCTTCCAAGATGGCACAGCATCTTAAATCTGCCTCCCACTATCAATATTCAGGTAACTCAATAAGGATTGAATGCTCTATATGCAGGCATTCTGCAAGGATCCCCAGGGCCCTTGCATTCTAGTAGAAGAGGGAGACAGGTGATGCTACTACTATAATAGAGTGAGTTCAGTGACATAGAGAGGTAGAGAACCAAGGAGGGCGTGCACACCTCTGGTTGAGTGGGTCTGAGGAGGCTTCATAAGCATGCTTGAGTTGTATCTTAAAGGACGAGTAGGTGTTCATCAAGTCCCTGTAGAAGGCATTCTTGGTGAAAGAAATGGCCCATGCAGAGGGATAATAGAATGAAACCTCATGGTGATAAAGAGTAGGCTTCATGAGTGTTTGTATCAAGTTACTTCATTTGTCAGAGCACAAAATTGGCGATTGAATTGGGGAGTTGCTGGGTCGGACTATAAATGTGGATCAAGTGTAGCTTAGTTCTATGTCTTTAGAAATAGCTGAGCTGCTTGGCATACCTTCTTTTACAGAGATCTCCCATCTAATCAAGGTTAGAACTTCCTTAGACATTCTCACCCTTACTAACCAGCATTCTTTTAAGTGGAAGTGGCAGATAGAACTTGGGGCTGCTGAATAGAGGGGCCAATTTGCTCTCTAAGAATCCTCTCTAAAGGTCCCTGAGCAAATGCATCCATTGGACAGTGCTACGGGTTAGCAGCTGAATGTGGTTTGTTTGCTTGAGATCCAATCTGGATCTGTTCCAGGAAGTTGTATTAGTTGCTTTAGTTCTGTAGGTGCTCTATCTAGTTCACTAGCTCTGGAAACTTAGGGGGTATCCTAAGGTATGATTGGTGGCTGGGAATTCGAACCTACTCATTTGTTGTTTTGGCAAATTGTAGGCCCTTTGGATAGTGAGTTGGCACAGAGAATTAGGATTTTTCACTGGACTAATCCAAACAGAGCTAGGAAAGAAATACCATTAAGAAAGGGGGTTGGACACTACAGATTAGTGTATTGCCTCATTGCTGTGTCTCATTTTCTCTTTTCTCCCCAACATATCTTTCCTTGTGGCAGCAAATCATTACCACAGTGAGTCAATTATGAAAAGCCGAAAGAGTCTTTTTTCTTCTTCCTTTAGCACTTGGATAAAACAACTTTGTCTATGACTGTAACACACTATTTCATTTTATTTTATGAAGCTTGTGATGGTAATCTGTCATCTGAGATTATTTTGATTCTTGGCCAAAGAAAGCACCCTACTACATTTGCTGATGAATTGTTCCTGATGTTTTGAGTGAGCAGGCTTCTTCTTGGGCTGGGTTTGTGCTCATTGGTTGAACTATGAGTTCTATAACTAGTATATCCTTCAATTCTGGCTTAATCTGTAAAAAGATTGGGAAACCATGTTCTCAGATTATCATCTTGCAGGTTGGGCACTATAAAACTCTAGGGGGCGCCATTAGTACATATGATGTAAATGGCACCCACTAGGATTAATTAAATTGCAATCTTTTTCTCCTGAGTCTCCTAGTTCTTGGGCCACGTTCTAAGTCACATCTCCCTCTCACTTTTATTTTTTCCCATCTTTCTTCATCCATTCCCGAGGCCAGTTGAGGGTTTTGTAGACTTGAACTTGGCTGTCCTCATTGTATAGTATTGTATTCCTCAGGCCGGGCTCCGGTTCTGATGCAGTAACCAACAGTTTCAGAATCTAAGAGGCTTAAGTAGCAAAGGTATATCCCTTGCTCACTCTTCATGTCCATTATAGGTTGGCTGTGAGCTCTGCTCCAAGTCGTCCTCAGATCCATGCTGACAGAGACATCCATTATGCCTCAGAGGGAAAGGGACAGGGTGAAACACCTAGTGACTTTTAAAGCTTGCACTTATATTTCACTGGTCAAAGAGGTTTACATGGCTATGCTAACTTGAAACAAGGACAAAAAACCATAATCTTATCATGTGCCCCAAGGGACAAGACCCCAGAACATCTGGAAACAATCCTAGTGACAGCCACAGGGGTAGTAAAGAGGATAATGGTATCATGGACTTTGAGCTCAGTAAGACACAGGATCTATATCCTGGTTCTGCTTCTTATTAGATGTTTAATAACTTGCAAATCAATTATATCACCTCTTCACGTCCCAGTTTCTTCTCCATATAATAGAGATAACAATAATTTTTTATTATTACCTGAGAGCAATGGTGATACAGTGTCAGTTATGTAGTAGGACACCCAACAAATCTCTTTTGTCATGTGCCCCCCACCGCCTCACTCCACGCCTGGGGTCCCCTATAATGCCTATACTTTTGCCTTGGTCTGTCGAATAAGGGGAGAATAAGTCCCCGTCTCTCAGCCAGCAAAGAAGAAAGTGTGGCTGACATTTGCTAAAGCTCATGAAAATAGCTATTAGGAAGACAAACTGTGCTTAGAAAAATATTAATTGGATTTTAAGCTCATTAGGAATTAAAAACAGCAACAAAAATGTTCACCTTTAGCATAAGGGGGAAAAAATCCTTGGGAGCCACATAGCCTCCTCCTAAACACAGAGCTGCTGACCCTCTGTAAATGCCCAGAGGATTCTCTTTGCCTGGCTACAGAGGTTCAGGACAACACAGCAGACGCGAGTGACTTCAGGATACCTTTCATGCTTGGCAGGCATCCCCATTTTATTTATGATATCAAAGCTGCAACGCTGTGTTCTCTTCTGCGGAAGACATAAAAGAGATTCAGAAGTCATCCAAATCATCTTGTAATTAATGTTACCACGCACGCCCAGGACATTAAAATGTTAACAGTGTTAGAATCGTGTGCTTTGGAATACCGAGTGAGGGCTTTATTAGAGAGAAATGCTCAGCAGATGTCATCCACCCTAATTGAGGACATCAGGGTGCCTGCTGCTTGTTCTTATCGGTGGTGCAGTGTTTTTTTTTTTTTCTTTTTAATTTATTCATTTTCTTTACTGCTAGAATCTGCTCTCATTATTAGACTATCTTGTCATTCATTTGCATTTCAAGTAGTGGGACTGGGGGGGTAGCAGCTATCTGCCTTAGAAGAACACTTCAAGGGTTACTCTATCAAATAGCAGCACAGTAGCACAGTGAATCTGACATCTGGGTTATCTTATTCCCAGATGCTCTGTGGTGTCATTAGCAGGATTAATCTTAGCTTTAATTTCATAATGATTCTTATTCTAATATATGTGAATGAACACAAAGTCTCTTGACTCATTATCACCAATTTACCCAAGATATGTAATCAGGCTCTTACATTCACCAACATTTATTTTTGCTAATACATCTAAAATTGTAGATTAAGCAAATACAGTTAGTTCCAGCTGAGTGAATGCCTACCGAGGTAGCACTGTAGTATTTATGTTTTAATTAAACTACATTAATGGTGTTGTTTTTAAATACGTACTGACCAAAAATGTGTTCATGGGGAATAGTAAAGTCGTTGTTCGAACAGCGTCCAGCTGTAAAATTAGTCACAGAAGCATTACGTTAGAAGCTATTACCCACTTCTTTTGCAAATTATTGAAATTCCCTCTGCTAATTATGTTTTTAACCTTTATAAATAAGATGGAGGTATGTAGCCTCAATTCCAAACAACTCTGCTCTCTTAAGAAAACAGAATGGCAAGTCCTCATTGGTGAGTATAATTGTAATAGGCCATGTTGTTTTCATTCTCATTCAAGGTTACCATGTCACATCAAATATTGTCACTTTCAGTTTTTGACGCAGAGTAGGCAATGGGCCATTTCCCCTCTCATTCGACACTAAGTTTAGTAACATTCTTAGTGGGGGTGGGGCAGGGTGGGAAGGAAGAGATGAGAATGCACTAGAAAATTCCAAACCCCTCTTCACTTGCTTCAACACTGGACTAACTTTTTTTCATTTACCAGATGTTGTCACCCAGCAGCATGTACTGCTTTATTATTGATGGATAAAATGTTCAAACATTTAAAAAAATGAAAGTCAGCTTTGCATTTTTAATTAATTAATTAAAAGTACTGTAAATGCCAGCTTGTTAATTGCTTTGCACCTGCAAGCCAACACAGGTTTTGTGCACTCTTTCTTTGAATATTAAATTTTTTCTCGTATGTCTTTATAATGCTTGGGAAGTCTCTCCAGCAAACATATTAGTAAAGAGTAAATATTGAATCTTAGACAAAACTCATGGCTTCATCTTTCACTGTACCCAGAATAGGATTTAAAGGAGGATTTAGATTTCCAAGGCTTCTAATTAAGTAGTGATAATCAGGCTTTCTGCTGAGGGTCACTTCCTGGGAGTAATTTGAGTTATTAAAATGCATGTTTTTGTTTGTTCTGCTTTGTGAGCTAAAACTGATCCCTTTTAATATAGCAGCAAATATGCAAATTGGTGTTTCATTATATTGTGCAATTTATGGCAATCTTCTCTAATTTATTGAAAGGTCAGGAGCCTGACCTTGTCACTCAAATTTTTTTTCTGGTAAAGCTAAACTAATTATGTTGATTTTTAAGTTTTTTTTTTAATTTTAATGAAACTCTGAAAGTGTGCAGCATGGTAAAGAAAGTGACAAATTTAACTTTCATTTAGCTCTCATATTCATCAAGATGGCCTTCAGTTTTGTGTGGATCCCAGTAATGAAGGTAATTTCAACTATGATTTAGGAATCAGTTGGTGTTAAATACTGCACAGAAAAAAGATAGAACTTAAAAGGTTGCCAGATCTTTATCTTATTTTTGTTCTTTATTGATGATAAATATGCTCTCTTAACTTCTCATTCCCTTACAGAGTTTTCAACAATGACCAGAGGAATTTCCACCTCAAATATTTTTAAATCGTTGGTAGCATAAGTTGGTACTAATGAACTATTTACTTTTAAATTTTAGGCAGTGATTCTTACACACTAGCCTGCAGAAGAATCAACTAGATTTCTTCTTAAAAATTATATCCTAGGGTTCTTCCTCAAAATTCTAATTCAGTAGGTCTGAGATTGGCTTCCAGTAATCTGCATTTTATTCAGGTGGTCTATTCTCTATATTTTGAAAGAAATCCATAGTCATCTGACTCTCCTCGATCCAATACACTCATTTGCTTAGTTACTTATTCATCACACATAGGAATAAAGGAATAAATAAACATCTATTATGTGACATGTACGAGCACTGTCCTTAAGGAGCTAGCTAGAAAAACACATGTATAAATAGTTATATGGCAACATTAAAGGCACTATATGCAAAGTTATGATAAAAATTCTTTGAGAACATAAAGGAAATAAAAAATAATTGAAATTGGGGAACATTTAGCAAAGGAGAATCATACTTAGATTAGACTTGGAAGAATGAGAGTTTTTTTTTTCCAGGCAGAGAAGGTAGGAGAAATATATTGTTGGCCATGGAAGAGCTTAAACAAAGGTTCAGAGATGGGAACGCATGTGGTGTGTTCAGGAGAGAGTGAGCAGACTAATGTGACCACAACTTAGTTGTGTCATAGATTGGTGGTGGGAATAAGGCTCCAAAATGTCCCAAGGTCAGATTTTGTAGGACCTGGAATGTCTCAATGCTGAGCCTTTGGGGTTTTATTTGGTGGGCAGTGGGACACCAAGATAAGTCTTTAAGTGAGGGACTCACATGATTGAGCCTGTGTCTGGTAATGATTTGGACAAGAAAGATTAAAAGCAGAAAGATGTGTTAGGGGGCCACTCATAGTTCACAGAAATATACTAAAATCCTGAACCAAGATAATAGGAATGGAGATATTGGCTTGAATTCAAGAGACAAATACAACAAATAAGTTGGATTGGAGGTGGGGTTAGATAGAAGAGTGACGGAAAGGGAATTTGATGCCCAAGTCTCAGATGAGTAATTGTGCAGAAACTGATGCCATTAACCAAGATAGAAAATATAGGAAGAGAAACAGATGAGTAGAAATAAAGATTTTTGGCTTAGAAACTTGCTACTCGAAGTGTGTTTGTGGACCAGTAGCACTGTCAGCTTTGGGAAGCTTGTAAGAAAGGAAGAATCTAAGACCTTCATCCCTGACCTCCTGAATCAGAATCTGAACTTTTATAGCAACTCCAGGCCATCCATATGCACGTGAAAATCTGAGAAACACTGGTAAGAGAACACACAAGTTATGTTGTTGGAACACTAGATTGTGAAGGACTCCATGTTTATATAACCACAAACAGTATTTTGTGGTTATATAAGTTTGGGAAAACTCCATATAACTATTCTTGGAGATTCAAAACTATAATTCACATTAGTTTATTAAAGTCTCTGAGAAGTTCTGTAGTGATAAAATCTGTCTGAGTTTGCTTAAACCAACATTTCCAAAATGTATTTTATTGTGTTCCCCAAAAGATGTTTGTTCTAACTGCTAGTATATGATAATGTGACCTTATTAGAGAATAAGGTTTTGCAGATGCAATCAGATTAAGATGAGGTCATGCTGCATTAGGGTAGGCACCAAATCCAACAAATGGTGTCTTTATAAGAGAAAGTAGAGTGGGGATTTAAGGCACACACAGGAGAAGGCCATGTAATGACAGAGGCAGAGATTGGAGTGATACAGCTATAAGCTCAGAAACACTAAGGATTGCTAGCAACCACTTGAAGCTAGAAAGAGTCAAGGAAGGATTTTCCCCCTATGCCTTCAGAGGGAGCATGGTCTTCCTAGAACCTTGATTTTAGACTTCTAGCTTCCAGAGCTGTGAAAGAATAAATTTCTGTTGTTCTGAGGCACCCAGTTTATGGTAACTTGTTATTGCAACCCTAGAAAACTAATATACATGGGAATTTTTAAAACAACGAACACAAAACAATATCAATTAACATACTGAGAATCACTAGATTTGAAAAATAGTACTTTAGAACACATATGGAGTTAGATGCCTGTGATATCTGCAGGTGGAGGTGTCAAACTGGCTTTGGAAATTGGGTGTAAATTTCAAGAGAGAAGATCAGGACTGATGAGGAACATTTGGGAGTAAAGCAGACAGTGGGTAGTTTAAGCCTGGGGGAATGAATGGAGTTGACCAGGGATAGAATTTAAAGAAAAATCTTCAGGGAATATCTATATTTGAGAGAAAAATGAAAGAGAACAAGAAAATGAGACATAAGAGAGAGGAAAAATAGGAAAAAAACTTAATTTAGCAATTAGAAGGCATAGTCATTTTTGCGAAAGCAGTTTGAGTAACTCGATGATGGAATACAAGCAAGAAGAGTGAATGAGACGGCCTTCAGTTAAAGAAGTCAAGGCGAAAGCATTTCCAGTCACCGATCTTCCTTGAAACCTACTTGAAAAAATGAAAATAAAAGAAAAATAAAGAAGAAAACTTCATCTTTAATGAAATACAAAACTTTATGGTGGAAGATATCTGGCCAGTTCTGAGAAATTGAGACAAAACTAAAGTTGGACACTGAGAACTCTTCTCAGATTTTAGCAGAATCGGATTTCTCTGAAAGTACATGTTATGTTTCTTCAAGTCCAAAGGATCTTTTATTCGGGTCTGTGGGATCTGAAAGGAGGTGGCCAGAGAAGAAGTGGTATGTCCCTATACATACCCACTTGTCAACCCAGAACAGTGGCTGGGGTGGAGCTGAAGGGGAACCATGTGTAAGCTCCACCTTTATTGTCTGCCGTATGCCCACCAATGGAGTCTACAGAAGGGAAGCTGGAGGAGAGAGGAAGCCATGTTCACCAGATCAGATAGAGTTGCCCCAAGAAACGTGAATAACCACTGGAAGAAAAACTGAGGCCATATACATGAGAATAAAAGAGGAAAGGGTAAGCAAAGGTTAGATAACACGCATAAATCAGAAGAGTAATTATTTTAAGAATTTGACAAAGAGTCTTATATGATCTCTCTGGGGGCAGAGGGAAGCACCAAAAAAAGATTAACAGATAAAAAAGGAGATGATAAGACAATAGGAGAAAATGAAAAATAAATTGGTAGAGCTCAGTAAAAAATGAAAGAAATGATGGGGAAACATAAATCAATGCAGAGATAAAAGTCTCATTAACCCTCCCCCCTCCCCCCCAAAAAAAGGCAGAATAAGCATAATTGAAAATGTAGTCAAGGATACAATGGTTAAGAAATCACTCAAAATAAAATGAAAAAAAATGAAGCGATAGAAATGATTAAAGAAAAAGTGATGGATAAGGAAGACAGAAACATCTAGCATATATGTAACTGATATTTATAAAGAAAAGAATGAAACTGTAAAACATTTACAGATAGAGTGGTGGAAAATTCCCTGAAATAAAGACGTGACTCTGCAGATAGCAAGAGCCCATTGTGTCCCAGGATGAGTTTGTGATGATCAAGCCACATTATTGCACAGTCTAGTAAAGATAGGATCTTGTGTGCATCAAGGCAGAAAAAGCAGGGCAGAAAGGGGAACTTCCTACCTACAAGCCTAAGGTGAAGATTGAAGACAAGATCGACTGTCCTAATTAGTGAGTCTCTGTTAATTGAAGATGCCTTGTTGCTAGAGCCTAGATTTTCACAACTCCATCATGGCCAGTAAAATATTAGAGGAACCAAAGGCCTAGAAAGGAGAAGGAACTGGTTTTATCGCTAGCTTGAAAAAAAAGAATTCAGAAAAACTGCTATTCTTTTAACAAAAGGATTTCTTTGGGGGAAAGAACTGGTTGTAGATTTTGATACTATTGTTATATTTCCCCCTTCTGGGAGTTCAATTAAAAATGCTACTTTTCCAGGGCATTGAAAAATTATTAGTGAACCGCTTGGCATTACCTTGATATCTTTATGGATACAAATATTTATAGAGCTGCGAAGATAGCAATCCATAAATAGAAAAATTTTTTCAGTTTCTAATAAACATTAAATGTATTAAATATATTCAGAATCAATATTTTGATGATGATTGATGTTGATTCTGTTAATCTTTAGGAAATAGCTGATTTATTTTAGGGATCATAGGGTTTAATAAGGAAATAAATTTATCCTCCTAAGTCTCTGAGTTCTAGCTTTTAACTTTTAGATTTCTGCTTTTTTACTCTGATTGATTTGAATACCTTGTAGAATTGTCTTACACTTAATATATTTTTTTCCATAGAGGGATGCAAAGCCCAGGACCTTCTTAGGTATCTCTTACTGAAGTGCTTCCCATTTCTCCTAGAAAGTCTTGTCTTGATAGTACGGTCTGTTAATTAGTAAGAGGGGAGCTAGGATTGGTATCCAGAACAATGGAATGAATTTCGTCATCCCTTTCATTCCTCCTTTAGGTACTGAGTTATTCTTTTACAATGTCTAATGTCTTTATCTTTTCAAGATCTCCCTTAACAGTTCTCATAACCAAATTTTTCATGGCATGAAAATATTGATGGTGTAAGTTGGTAAAAGAACATATAGCCAATGACTCCATGCCAGTTGTGTTCCCATTAAGAGCCACAAGGACAATAAGAGAAATGTCTGAAATCCTGTAGAATAAAACATAAATTGTAGCTACCCCCAAAGCTACTTTAATTGATTAGACCTCAGCTTCTTAATTCTCCTTAAGGTGATGGCCTTTGAATGGTGCTTATGCCTCAGAGAGGTGAGACTGTCTATGAACTGTAGTCTTTACGCTAATGGCTTTGGCTAGAAGAGTCTTTGACAACATATTTCAATGGAGAAGCTTGTCTTTAATTTGGATTTTCTTTTTTTTTTTTTCATTTAAAAATTTTTTAAAAATTTTAATTAGTTTCAAGTATACAGTACATTGGTTAGACATCTCTATAGTTCGTAAAACAATCCCCCACAATTGCTCTCTACCTCACCTGACCCTCCACCTAACAATGTATTAATGCTAATTGCCTTCCCTATGCCATGCTCCCCATCCATCAGCTTCTAATTTGTACTTCTTTAACCCTTCACTCCATTCTCCCTGCCCCCAAAATCCCTCCCCTCTGTCTGTTATCAAATTGTCCACTATATTTGTGAGTCTGTTTTTGATTAGTTTGTTCTTTTTATTTCATAAATTCCACATATAAGTGAAATCATATAGTGTTTATCTTTCTCTGACTTAAATACCTTCTAGGTTCATCTAAACAATCTGTTTTTCCATTCCTTTCCTTTTCATATGTAGGGGTCTTGTTTTCTTATCCTTTCAGCTGCTCTATCTTTTGGTTGGAGCACTTAATTCTTTTCAATTTAAGGTACTTATTGATAAGAATGGAGTAGTTACCATTCTTTATTCCTGTTTTTGATACATGTTTTTTCTTCTTAAAGAACTCCCTCCAACATTTCCTGTAATTCTGGCTTGGTGGTGATAAATTCCTTCAGTTTATTTTTGTCTAGGATGCTCTTTATTTGTCCTTCAACTCAAAATGATAGGTAAATTATCATTGCTGGATAAATTATTCTTGGTTGTATATCCTGGGTCTTCATCCTGTCGAATATTTTTTTCCAAGCCCTTCTGTCCTGAATAGTTTCTTTTGAGAAATCAGCTGCCAGTCATAGGGGTGTTCTCTTATATATAATTATTTGTTTTTCTCTTGCTGCTTTTAATATTCTTTCTTTGTATTTAACCTTTGGCATTTTAATTATGATGTGTCTTGGTGTGGGCCTCTTTGGATCCCTGATGTTTGAAATTCTCTGAGCTTCCTGGGGTTTTATGTCCATTTCCTTCACCAGATTAGGGAAGTTTTCCATCATTATTTCTTCAAATAGCTGTTTAACATCTTGATTTTCTTCACTTACACCCATCAGATGAATGTTTGGAGCCTTAATAGTGTCCCATATCCTCCTTAAATTATTTTTATAGTCTTGGCATCTTTTTTTCTTGCCACTCTGATTGAGTGTCCTGATTGGCTTTCTTGACCCCTAGAGAGGGCATGTGATTCTCTTCTTTATTCATTTTGTTTATTCCTTTGTTTATTCCACTTACTATACTTCTCATCTCAGATAATGTGTTCTCCATTTCAAACTGGTTCCCTTTGATAATTTCCATTTCCATTTTTATGTTTTTTATCTCTTTGTTGAAGTTCTCTACGTGTCCCAAAAGATCATTGAGCAGTGTTTTGAACTATGCATCTGCTAGATTACTTGACTCCATTATATCTGGATCTCTGTTCTGTTCTCTCATATGGTTTTTGCTTCTTTGCTTCTTTGTTTTCCCATTTTGGCTGCCTTTCTGTGTCTGTTTCTATGTACTAAGCAAAGCTCCTAAGTCTCC
>NW_011888803.1:11820264-11832904 GCF_000151845.1 Pteropus vampyrus
GTTTCAATGAGTGGCACTACCACCTATCCAGCCAGAAATTTGGAATCATCCTCGATTCCTCTCTTGTTCTTATTCTCCACATCTAACTATGAGCAAGACCTTTTGATTTCGCCTCAAAAAACATATAGGTTAAGTCTTCTGCTCACCATCTCACTTAGACACTCCTCTGGCATGCTCTCATTAGCTCTGATTACTTTTCTTTTCTCTCCACACCCACTCATTTCCTCTTTCAGTCCATTCTCTGCCCAGTAGCCAAGGCGATATGAAACAGAATTAGGTCAGGTCACTCTCCTTTTTAAATCTCCAGTAGCTTCCAATTTGCCATAGAATAAAATAAGAATTCCTTATGGCCTTCAATGTCCTGTATAATCAAGCCTCTGCCTGCCTCTCCCTTAGCATATACCAGCCACACTGGCTTCTTTTCAATGCCGTGAACATACCTAACCCTTTCACTCCTCAGGGACTCTGTATGAGCTGTTTCCATGTCCTGAAAATGTTCTTTCCCCAATTCTGCATAGATAATATCCTCTCACTTTTCAGGGTTTAACTTAAATATCACCTGTTCACAACAGCTTTCCCTTCTCATCCTGCCTACAGTAGTTGTATGCTTCCCCTTTTATTCTCCACCTCAGCCTCCCATTTCTTTTATTTTAACAATATTATTATTTTAGTTTGCTTATTTACTTTTTTTCTCTCTCTCCACTAGAGCCATAGCACCTTAAGAGCAAGTACCCAGTCTGTCTTGTTCTGTTAACTGATGTATCCCCAGCACTTTGCACCCTGACTAACAAATAATGGTCAGGCAGCAAATATTTGTTTGAATGAATGAATGAAAAAATGAATCCACTCTCACAGACCACATATGAATGCAGAACCCTTGACTGTTACATATGCACATGCAATGTTCCCTTTTCATTTCAGAGTTTTTAAAAAAAGTATTATATTTGGGAACATTTCATTTCAGAATCCTTTGAACTGGAATTTCTCAAATAACTGTCAACAGGTTTCCCAAAGCTGAAGTCTGTTATGTGCGCTGTAACTCTGCAAAGGAATAGTCTGGAAGGTGAGCCATCTCTTCATGAGTTTGCATTGCTGATGGATGTTCAGAACAGATCAACCACAAAGCAATTCAACCACAGACTGCCACAAGTCCCCGATCATTTCTGGCCACATACTTGTTTGTATTGGCTATTGGAATTTGGCAAATAGATGTAGGATGGGCGTTAATGAGGACTTCATGAGGAACACCAATTGATTTAAAAAATTGCCTACCTGTGGCTTATAACTAAGAAAACAATAAGGTAAACCTATTTCAAATATCTCTTCCATTGAGAGAGCCTTTTGGAGGAAGAAGCATGGGGGTAGAAAATTTCAATTAGATTATGCAAATTTTTTTTGACTTTGAAAAAGTACACTTGCCTTTAGTTATATTTGGGAGGATGGGTTTTTCTTGTTTTCCTCACATCCTTTACTCTACCCCTTTTCTTTATACCTTGTAGAAAAGAAAACTTTTAGCTTAATAATGCATGACTTTCTGTAAGCCAGCTTAGATGGCTATAAGAAACCACTTATAGTGCCAGGAGGAACCCTTGTCTGTCTTGTAGTGTCTTACTGTCAAAGATCACAGTAATGCTTACAGAGAACTTTAAAGAGTTTTTGACTGAAAGATCCCCTATAACTTCTTTCTCCCCAGAATGGAGACAGGGATCATGATGTCTGTGGCCCAGACCAAGAGGTGCAAAACCTGCACAGCGCTGGGGGAAGATGGAAGATCAGAAAAGAGAAGATGAGGGAAACAGAGGACAGAAGGATTCTTGGGTATTTACCCAAGACTTGTGGGCATCCATCCAAGGCTGGCTCTGTAGAAAGCAAATGGTGGTTCCATCTGATTAGTAGAAATGTTCTGGCCGTCTTTCATCTCAGATTTCATGGAAGCTTCGGGACCAGCTCTTAATAGGATGTTTTCTTCCTGACAGTGGACTAATACTGCACTACATGACCTCCTTGATATTTTGGGGGTGACTGACAGCAGGGAGATAAGATTAAGTTTATACAGTAGCTTTATCTAGAATTTCATTATCAGGAATGCTATCTCTGCCTAAAATATTTTCCAAATTAAGATTTTGGCTGTTTCCTCCAGGATTAATAAGACCCCTTCCCACACTATGTATACAGGTGACATAATTTTATTTTTTTATTTCCATCCCCTTAAAGTTGATTTAAGGTCTTTTTTATGTTTGGTGGAAAAACATAAAGATTTTGGCAGGATGCACTTAAACATAATGTAGCTAATAAGTTCACTATTTAATTGTAGCTGTTAATGCAAAGTTTGATGATGATATCTTAGCTGGTATGATTAACATTTAATCATTTTTTTATCCTGGTGATACTGCGTTTACTACCTTTCTGCTTTGAAGATACCAGCAGTCTTCTTTATTAATTTAGAATTTTATGTGTTGAAAGCTCGGCTTTAGAATTTTAAGGTTTTGAGGACATGAGTGTTTAGAGAAAATTATTTGCATTTCTTCAGACCACAGATGTTTCCCAGTTTACATTTTTGTTGTTGTTGTTGTTGTTTTAGTGGTCCTTGAGCTATTTTGTACAGGTCAAGGGCAAGAACTTTGAGATTGTCTGAGCCTTCAGCACAGGTCCATTAGCTCAGAAGTCCCCAACCCCTGGGCTGTGGACTGGTCCGTGGTCTGTTAGGAACTGAGCAGCACAGCAGGAGGTGAATGGTGGGCTAGTGAGGAAGTTTCGTCTTCTGCTGCTGCTCCCCACTGCCTTAGTTCTACCTTAGGTCATCATAAGACCTTAGACTCTCATAGAAGCACCAGTCCCTGGTACCAAAAGTTGGGGATTGCTGCATTAGCTGCATAACCTTGGACAAATCATTAACCTCACTGTGCCTCAGCTTTGTCATCTGGCAATTGGGTATATTAACACCTGACCACTATTTCCTGGGGGTGCTTCCAAGTATCAGATGAGAGGTGTGCGAAAGTAGCTTGAAAACTCGTAAACTATTGAATGAATTATGACTGCTTTCATGACGGCTGTCGTCATCATGGTTGTCATCATCTAAGTTATTCCAATGTGAAGCTCAGAAAAATCGGGGGTGACTGTTTGGTAGATTTGACCTTATCTGACAAAATTCCCTACCAGGAGATTTCCTTAAGTTGTGAGCCCCTCCCAGAACTTTTAAATCTGGGCTTGATTTACAATGTCAGAGAGAGCTGAGGCACAAGGTAATAAAATAAAAGGTTCAAACTATCTTAACAAGCAGGATGCCTTCTTAGAGTGGATACCTGAATAAAATGTGATGATTTCTGAATGGAAGTGAGGGTAGAGCAAGGAGCTGAGTTTAAAGAACCCACATGGAAGGGCCAGCAGGAGGAGAACAGGAACTTAAAGCTGCTTAGAGAGGTGAAGAGAAAGAGGTGTGGTAGTGGGGTACATAGAGCAATTCCTTTTTGAGGTCTGGACTCCCTAAATAAGTGCTGCTTTGTTATAGACTTTTTTATTTTTTATTTTCCTGATTTTCAGATTATACTCTAAACTAGTTGAAACATACAGACCTTAATATAGTTCTGGCTGAGGCAAGGGGATTGTTTTGTTTGAATTTTAGGCATTATCTTGAAAGGATTGGTAAGTCACTTGTGAGTGGCCAGCTTTAGCTCCTGAATGCCTAGCCTTCTCAAAATGAATCTAGATCACAATCAATTCACATGACAGACAGAGAGCATCAGTTTTCTCTCTGGGCAACCCGAGGCAACAGGTCATATAGTGATGCTGCTGCCCATGTGGCTACAATTACACTTTTCAGAACCCAACAAAGGCGGCCCCATTCCTCTCATCTCAACTCTGGATCAACTTTGGTTTCTTGGGGCCACTCAGCCTTTTGAAACCATGGCCACCCCTGGGCCATGTGGCACTTTTTGCAAATTAGGAAGCCAACCATTCCGGGATTTTTTTTTCTGAATTATTTCTGAATTAATATTAGAATTTAACCCCTCTTTAAGATGAAACTGCACTGTGCCATTTAATTCTCACATCACTATGAGCTGGATATTTGTATCATTTAGGTCTCTTGATTGAAAGTAACAGGAAGCCATTGGGACTAGGTTAAGTAAATGAAGTTACTTTTTTCCCTAAAAATTTAAAAATCAGGTTTATTGAGATAACCATAGATTAACATTCACTGTAGTGTATAAATCTGTGTTTTGAAAAACTCATGCAATCATGTAACCCCCACCACAATGAAGATATGAAACATTTTTGTTACTGCGAAAAGTTCCCTCATGCCCCACTGTAGCCAATCCTCTCCCCATCCCCGGCCATTGGCGATTACTGATCTATAATTTTGCCTTTTCCAAAACGTCATGTTAATGGTTCCTATGTTATGTAGCCTTTTAAATTTGGCTTTTTTTTTTTTTTTTACTCAGATTCATTTACATCTATATGTGCATCGATAGTTCGTTCCTTTTTATAGATGAGTAATATTCCATTGTATGAATATATCATAGTTTGTTTATCCATTCACAGTTGAAGGACATCTGTGTTGCTTTCAGTTTCTGATGATTCTTCTTTTGATGATATTTCCTTTCACATCTTTGCCTACTTTTTTTTTAAATTGGGTT
The DNA here is from genome assembly GCF_000151845.1 of Pteropus vampyrus. Lineage (NCBI taxonomy): Eukaryota > Metazoa > Chordata > Mammalia > Chiroptera > Pteropodidae > Pteropus > Pteropus vampyrus. Next base: position 11,824,899 of record NW_011888803.1, read on the forward strand.
GTTATTATTGAATTTGAGTGTTCTTTATGTATCCCAAGTCTTTTATCAGATACATGTTTTACAAATATTTTCTATCCATCTGTGACTTGCCTTTTTATTTCTCAAATGCGTCTTTCAAAAACCAGAACTTTTAAATTTTGATGAAGTCCAGTTCATCATTTTTTATGGATTGTGGTTTTTATATCATATCTAGGAAATCTTTGCTTCACTCAAAGACATAGAATTTTCCTTTAATTGTTTCTTCTACAAGTTTTGTATTTTTGGGTTTACATTTAGGCCTAGAATCTATTTTGAGTTAATCTTCATATTGCAAAGTATTGATTAAGGGTCAACTTTCTTTTGAATATGGATTTCCAATCATTGCAGCACCAGTTGTCATAAAGACCATCCTTTCTTCATAGAATTGCTTTTGCACCATTGTCAAAATCAATCGACTGTATATTTATAGGTCTTTTTTTGACTTCCTATTCTATTCTGTATTTTAATCACTTTAAAAAAATTTTTCTAATCACTTTTAATCGATTACTTCATTTCATTCTCACAACATGTCCCTTTTCTGATAGAGGAAATTGAGTCACAGGGAAGTTAAGTAACTCGTTTAGCATCACCTCCCACTCCTATTATTCATATTTTACCTTAGCCACCCTTATGTAACCTCCCCGTGTTCTCCAGCAATGCACCATGGCCTGCATCACGCCTGGTTGCAGGAGACTCCACATCTCTGTCCTGCTGTAGGGGTATCCACTCCCCATATCTTCTGATTTAACTGTCTCAGTCACATTGGATTCTTTGCTTTCTCCATTCCTGTTCTTCATCTAATGGTAGATCCAGCCTTTAGAGTGCTAGGCCTTATCCAAGGAGAAGACGTTGGAAAAATTCAGGTGCGTAGTAGATCAACTGTTAGAAAATATATGGTCCAGATGCTAAAACTAAATGAGCTGCTCTTCAGACTTTAAAACCTAGAAGGAGGAGGTTCGTGGAGGTGCCCACATCCTTACATCTAGTTTTTCCTTAGGGCGAGACTGTCACTCCCTCTACTTTAGCAAGAATCTCACTAAACAAACAAGCTAACCGACTAAGAACTCACCAGTTAGACTTCGGTGTTGCTATATCTATGCAGAATCCCATTCGTTAGTCTATTCACTTGCTCATTTATTCATTCATTCATACCGACCTCTACCATAGTATCAGGTACTATGCTAAGTGCTGCGGATACAGAGTGAACAGAGAAGGTCCCTGTACTTTTGGAGCTTAGGTAAAGGCTAGAATTATTTAGTCACATGTGAGGTAAGATACACAAACACAAAGCAGATTGTATGATGACAGACCAGGGAATGTTATGGGGTGAGGTGGGGGGGGGTCTATGAACTTAATTCAGTCTGAGGTCAGTTCTACCTGTGAAAGCAGTCTTCTGGCTGAGACCTGAGGGATGAGCACAGGTGAGACAGGTCGAGTCTTGGGGATGGGACAGGGGAGGCTGAGAGACAGAGGGAAGAGTCTGTGGGGAACCCCTGAGCAGGTTTAAGGACAGGAACTGCCTGTGTGGCTGGAGTACAGCAAACAAGGGGTAAGGTGGTGGAATGAGGTTGGAGGAGTAGGCAGGAGCCAGATTCTTCAGGGCCTCTTAGGCAATATGGAAGACTTTGGACTTGGTCCTAAGAGATGTGAGAGCCATGGAAGATTTCAAACAGAAGAGGGACATGGTCAGATTTCTTCCTTCCTTCCTTCCTTCTTTCCTTCCCTCCCTCCCTCCCTCCCTCTCTCCCTCCCTCCCACATTCCTTCCTTCCTTCCTTCCTTCCTTCCTTTCTTTTCTTCTTTCCTTCCTTCCTTTCTTCACAAAAGCACCCTGAGTTTCTCTTTCACTTTCAGCCATATGTAGACCTTTGTATATTTGAAAACCTTCAAATATACATACCCTCAAAGTGTTCACTTGACATATTCTTCTACTGCCAAGAAGCAGCCTGCATTCCTTTAAAGGTTAAATATTGAGGCAGGTCAGCCTTAGTTAAATAAAAAACATTGGCAATTACTAATTCCAAATCAACAGTACCCTAATTTAACATTCAGTGTCCGTCAACCTGACCTTGAGTAAGAGCTCTCAATACACAGAAGCCAATGCTTTCTACTGGGTGGGAAGGGACAGTTTGTTCAGACCAGGCCTCAGCCAGCGATCCGCACACACAGGCCATCCCCTACTGTTGCAGCGGCTGGTCATGCAGAGGCAGCGTGAATTATTCATTCGAGAAAGACAAATTAGAGTTAGAACCAGGTGCTCTGTCTTCCCTGGTGAGGACTCTGCCAATTAGGATAAAGAAGGGACTCTCACTTCATCCGGCCACAGTTTCACTCTGTTACACTGTGCTTAACCCAGATTCCCGAACTGGGTTTGGAAATGGATTAGTGGATGATGAGCTTGTTTTAAAGGTGATACAGTCTTTGAGAGAAAGGGAGAGTTAACTTTACCAGTGGTTTTAAAAGTAAAACTGCAAGGTTCAAAGGGAATTGTTTTAATAGCATTTGCCGTGTAAAGCCTGTTAAACAACCTAAGTTCACTGCAGAGAAGCAGCTGTTGCATTCAAGGTATAAAAGCTACTATTCAGACATATTTTCAGACTAAGACATACCTTACTGGGGTCCCACTGTCTTTGATAATGTCTAAAATGACCACACTGCAAGGGACTTAAGGATTGGTCGATCTGATTTGCCAGTTATTCCAAGGCCACTCTGCCTTGGTAATGCGAATAAACTTCTGATTATTCTTAGGCAGTCTAAGTAAGCCTAGGTGTGGTAAAAGGAAACAACCTCATCGCATCTGCTTAGTGACAATCCCAGGGATGGGTGGGCTTGATGGAACTTTGTAGGAGGATATAGTGATGGTTCAGAAGTCATATTATGCTACCATGTGGTCTCTTCTGCTCTGCATTCTCATCTGTTCTCAGGATGTGTCTTAAGTGTGGGAACCAATAAGTCTAAATAATGTTTCTCTAACTATTGAGGATAAGTAATCGGTCAATCGACAAACATTGCTACGTACACGGCATTGCTAAAAGCTGGGGTGAGTTCAGAAATTATAAGACTATAAACCCAGGAGAGAAAAATAAAGACAAATGATAATCTAAGACCAGGTAGGCTATATCCCTAAGGAGTGGGTTCCATCAGGAAGGATAATTCTTCACTAGTCAGAGGTGATTGACCAGAGGAGGCGAATTTGGAACTCGAAGAGTAAATCATATTCAGAATAGAGTATTTTGTGTGACTAGGTGCCACAGCCAAGAATGTGTGGTTCCCCTTCCATATTAGAAGGTTTAGGTTGTCTATGTATTAATCAGCTCGGGCTGCCATAGTAGAATACCATAGACTGGGGGACATAAATAATAGAAATTTATTTTCTCACAGTCTGGAGACTAGAAGTACAAAATTAAGGTATCAGCAAGATTGCTTTCTGGCGAAGCTTCTCTCCTTGTCTTGCAGATCAATGCCTTCTCGCTGTGTTCTCACACGGCCTTTCTCTGGGAATGTACTTGTTTTGGTCTCTTCTTTTTATAAAAACACCAGTCCTATTGGGTTGGTCTCACTTTTATGGTTTCATTTAACCTTAGTCACCTCCTTAAAATCCTATCTCCAAATACAGTCATATTGGAGGTTAAGGCTTCGGCAGATGAATTTTAGGGGACACAATTCAGTCTGTAAAAGTTTGATAACATTTTCACATCTGGAGTGAGCTAAAGTGTGCGTAAGTGCACACATAGATGTGTGTTCCTATTTTCTGCAGAATCACTGAAAGTGCCGGTAAATTCATGGGAGAACATAATACAGCTACAGAGACTTGAGAAACCAGTAGAAAAATGTTTCTCGTAATCTCAAAATGCACATGGAAAGCACAACTCTGAGGTCTAAGGCAGTCAGTTCAATGACGCCTTCACCAGTACCTTCAACTCCTTTCCCTTTTCTTTTGCACCTTGTACTCTTTCATCCACAAACTTCAATGAGTCCTGTCATCCTTTTCATTTGCTTCTTCTCCTGGGAAGCAAGATCAACCAGAAAAAATAAGAATGACAGACTTACAACTCCTAACTCCACCTATGCCTAAAACAACCCTTTTATTTGTACCACTCGACTTCCTGTAGCATCTGCATCAGTTAGGATCCCAGACAGGAAACAAATGACACAATCCAATGTGAGGTGTATTTAAAGAGGAGACTGTTTGCCCAGGGGAACAACAAAGCACGGTCAAGTGCCCTGGGGCCAGCAACAGAGGGAAGCTCCTAAACCTGAATGGAAGGGGGAATCCAGTAAGAGGTGCACCTGTAAGGGAAGGCCTCCCAATTGGAGCTTGTGTCCCATTGGCAGCTGAGGACAAAAAAGGACCTGGGGAATAAATATCTCAAACTCTCCTCCCATTGCTTGAAACTAACCAAAAGCCAGAGAGTTAGAAAACTGACTCAGCATCTCAGAGCACAGAGCAGAGCAGAGAATGGACCCGGCGGGCAGAAAGAGACATGCAGCGCACATTTCTTATGCAAACTATTACAAACAGGCACTATTTTTCTCAAACCGTTTGTCTCTTCCTTATCTATTTTCCCTCTTAAAATATGATCCTATTCCATATTTCTCAATGGAAATAAGAGGCATTTCTCTTATTCTTTTTTCCCTGGTCTCTAATTATTGTCATGTTACTTCCTTCCCTAATATTCCAAGCAAAGAGATGCTCCTCCTTTCCAAGACAAAAACCTGTGCCCATAGAACACCGCACACGACTCTGGAGCCCACTACGTAAATTATCTTTATTCTTTCCTATAGCTTCATTTTTTTCCAACTGTGTGATTCTTTGCTTTCATATTTATAAACATATTCAAATTTCTCCCAAACCCAAGCCCAAACCCAAACCAACTCTTTAAATTTAATAATCCCTTCCCCTCATGTTGCTGCCATATCTGCTTCCTTCTTTTACTTGTTACTTGTCTTCTGAAACAAAGTCTGTCCTCACTGGTTCTAATTCCTCGCTTCTGTCACCTGCCGTCTGGATTCTGGCCCCCTCTCCTCCCTTCACCCCATTGGAAATGCTCTTGTGAAAGTCCCCGGTGACCTCCTTGATGCCAGATCCAATTTTCTGTTTTCAGTCATCATCCTGCTACTCCTCTGCAGCATTTAACTTGAAGGATGGGTGAGAATTAGCCAGGTGAAGAGGGGGAGGGCTGAGCTAGAGACCAAGTGCCTCAAGTATCTTATTTAGGTTTTGCATTTCCAGAATCTATTTCACAGTAGACAGGCACAAACGAGTATTTGTTGAAGGGTAAACAAACAAAAAATCTCCAGTGTTTTGATGTTGAATAAGCATATCTTACATGTAAACACTGGAAGAAGCAATAACAATACACTGTAGCAAAATAACAAAGAGGCAATGTACAAATTCCAAGGAAATTCTGGAATAATGTTAACTATCAGTGGAGAAGAAAGCAAAGTGGCATACAATAAAGAAAAATGCAGACAATTTGAGATATGCTTAGGCTGAGAAAAAGGATGAATTGTCACAAAGGCAATTTATTTTGCTGAAAGTACAGTAAAAAAGTTAATACAAATTAACATAAAAAATATACACCTACTGCCCATCCTAGGGGATCAATAGTAACATAACAGTATAATTTATTTTATATATATGACATAGACAGATCAGTGTTACCTTAACATCAGCACAAAATCAATATAGCTAACATCACTTATAATACTGATTCGAATACAAAAAGATAATTAAATTGCCCCTGAGGCAATAATGTCTTTCTATATAAAAAAAGAAAAAAATAGGTAAATTAAAAAGTCCCTTTACTAAGCAAAAGATGTTCCCTACTTCCAAAAATTATTCACATTATATTTCCTCTAAATAGTTAATTTTAAATAAAAATCTGATAAATTTTAAATATGATCCTCCTTGCCCTTTGTGGGTTCTTAGAGAAAACTAATCATTATCATTCTTCGATATCATTTGGGCTGGGGAATCTTGCTGAAGAATAATAGGCAATGATTTATTATCAAGATTAGGAGTGAGAATCTAAGTAATAGTTAAAAGTACTCATTTCCAAATTCATAAAGTCTTTCTCTAAGAGAGTTCCCAGCCCTTGGAATGGCCTCAGCTGATCTATGTAAACTATTATGCTATAATTCACAAATTAAGATATTTTTATGCTAAGCTTTAATGTTGAACTCTCCTTATTACCAGACTCTAAAAACATCTTTCTAATAGTACCACATCTAAACTTTACTTTTGTTAACTTTCTGATGTATTTTTTGGAATGCAATTTTCTTCCCCGGATCAATGAAGAAATTGGAAACTTCCAATTTGTGTTGTGACCTTTCCAGATTTCTCTAGTAGCCTCATGGAACAGAGTGCTGCAAAGCTTTCACTCCAAGAAGGTGATCTTCCTAGTAACTTGTGCTAAAATTACTCAGTCTAATCACGTTCTTTCCAGGCCCATGCTTTTTGGTTCTTTCCAAGGCCATGCCTTTGAACAGAGTATTACATGGGTTAAGTCTTCCCCAAGATGGTTTCCTAAGTCAAGAAATTTAACACGAATGTACCCATAAGGGAATAATTAAGGTGAGTTATTTCTAAATATAATTCCTCAAAGACGCAGGACTAATGTCTGAAGAATGTCAGAGCCCTTGTAAAAGTTCTTAAGGTAAAAATTTTATAAATTTCTGTTGGAAACACAAGTGGAGGCATGTTTAAATGGTCACAGATTAAGGAACTGTCTACAAGAGAACAGCTATTCTGCTTTCTGAAAGAAATCGTATCAGCTAGAGAAAGTTACTTCCAAGCTGACAAAGTTGTTGAGATGTAGGTCTGATGTATTGGAGCCATCTCCTAGAAAACAGAACACTTAAATTAAAAAAAAAAAGTTTTTAGAAGTTATTGATTCAGGGATGATAGATTAAATTTTGTATCAAAGAATATGAAATTTGAATCAAAGATATTATTTATACCTGTTTGATGAGCTAGATATGTTTCTTATATCTTCTTTTTAATATGAAATATATGAACGGTACCAAAAAGTATAACAAGTAATATAGCACCCATTCGGTCATCTGTATTTATGTTCATTTGGGGTCTTTTTAATAAAGCTCATCCTCTTTTTCTATTCTATGAAACAGTTGTGTAAGATATGAACAATAGTTTCTTAAGGGTTTGGGGAATGTTAACTGAAAAACCAGTGGGCCTGATGTATTATTGGGGGAGAAGTAGTAGAATTTGATTACTGAGTCAATCTCTTTAATTTCAATGGTTTATTAGTTTTTAACTTTTGAATCAATTTTAGGAATTTTAATCTTTTCAGAAAATTGTACATTTCCTCTACATTTAAAAATTTATAGGCATAAAGTTGGTGATAGTATTGTCTTATATATTTTAGAATTACTATATATATAGTTGTCTTCTTATTTATTTCTATCATGATTCGCATCATGAATCATATATCATGATTCTTTTCATTTTTAAATTTTATTAGTCTTATAAGCAATTTGTAATTTCGTCTTCTCAGGAATCAGGTTTTCATTTGTCGAACAGTTTTCTATTTTATTAATTCTTTGTTCTTGCCTCTGTTACTCCACATTATGGCTAAAAGTTGGACCGTGGAATCAGAATGTCTAAATTTATATTCTAGATCTGCTTGTATCTCACTGTGTTATCATGGGCAAGTTGCTTAACCTCTGTGTTTCAAGTTTTCCAAATGCAAAATGAGAATATAATAGTAACTCATAGGTTGTTTGTGAAGATTAGTTTGGTTTTCATATCTCTTCCATGTGTGCTTGAAAAACTCATAGCCTCTCTTATGTTGATTATGAGATTCCCTTTGTCTATTGGAACAAGCTTATAAATTGTTCATTTTTTTTTCTGTAAATTTTCTTTTTTCTTTTTGCTTGATGCATTTTTGGGAGAGGTGAGGCATATTAAGGTCTCCAATATAATTATGGATTTGTAAATTTCCCTTTGTGATAAGAGAAAATTTTCTT
>NW_011888803.1:11832954-11855726 GCF_000151845.1 Pteropus vampyrus
GGTCTTTTTAATAAAGCTCATCCTCTTTTTCTATTCTATGAAACAGTTGTGTAAGATATGAACAATAGTTTCTTAAGGGTTTGGGGAATGTTAACTGAAAAACCAGTGGGCCTGATGTATTATTGGGGGAGAAGTAGTAGAATTTGATTACTGAGTCAATCTCTTTAATTTCAATGGTTTATTAGTTTTTAACTTTTGAATCAATTTTAGGAATTTTAATCTTTTCAGAAAATTGTACATTTCCTCTACATTTAAAAATTTATAGGCATAAAGTTGGTGATAGTATTGTCTTATATATTTTAGAATTACTATATATATAGTTGTCTTCTTATTTATTTCTATCATGATTCGCATCATGAATCATATATCATGATTCTTTTCATTTTTAAATTTTATTAGTCTTATAAGCAATTTGTAATTTCGTCTTCTCAGGAATCAGGTTTTCATTTGTCGAACAGTTTTCTATTTTATTAATTCTTTGTTCTTGCCTCTGTTACTCCACATTATGGCTAAAAGTTGGACCGTGGAATCAGAATGTCTAAATTTATATTCTAGATCTGCTTGTATCTCACTGTGTTATCATGGGCAAGTTGCTTAACCTCTGTGTTTCAAGTTTTCCAAATGCAAAATGAGAATATAATAGTAACTCATAGGTTGTTTGTGAAGATTAGTTTGGTTTTCATATCTCTTCCATGTGTGCTTGAAAAACTCATAGCCTCTCTTATGTTGATTATGAGATTCCCTTTGTCTATTGGAACAAGCTTATAAATTGTTCATTTTTTTTTCTGTAAATTTTCTTTTTTCTTTTTGCTTGATGCATTTTTGGGAGAGGTGAGGCATATTAAGGTCTCCAATATAATTATGGATTTGTAAATTTCCCTTTGTGATAAGAGAAAATTTTCTTTATGTTTTAAGTTCATGCAAGTTCCTGATTATAATATGTTCCTAGCAGGGATTTTTTTTTTTTTTTTGTATTCATCGAATAAGAACTATCTTTGTAGACCTTTGCAGACCGCCACTTGGGGACGTCATGTCCTTTGACCATCAAAGGGCTGTAAGTTTGCCGACTGAAGCACCTGGACCCACACATTGCCCATGCAGGCTCAGCCCTGGACATAAGTTCTGCTATGGAAACTTGTCTGTCATTATCAGCCCTAACTGACTGACCCTGACTGTCACCACCTGGTCCTTACCCTGGACTTGCCCCAAACCCTCACAGCTAAGACCCATGCACTCTGTTTCAGAAGGACTGTCTTTCACCTCCGAGGGCCTTTGTAAGGTTTTTCTATTATTACAGTTCACCTTGAATTCTATTTTATGTCATTAATATTGTCACAACAGGTTTATTTCCGCTAATATTTGCTCAGTATATTTTTGCCATTCCTTTAATTTTCAACTTTAAAAAAATGTCATTATGTTTCACATGCGCCTTTTGTAAATACTATATAATAACTGGAACTTTTTTCAATATTTCAAACATCTGAAAATATTCAACTTTTTATAGATGATGATAAATTTAATCCATTTACTTTGTGATTGCTTACATATTTAGAGTCGTTTCTACTATCTTAATTTTAAAAAGTTGTTACGCTTCTTTCCTACCTTCTTTTTCATTGAAAATATTACCTTTACTTGCCCCATCTTTTCCTTTCTATGGTTTGAAGTTATTCATTCCATTTCTGTTTTTTATTGGCTATTTAAAAAATGTGTAATGTATAAAACACTATCATTTTTCTGAACAATATATAGATTTTAAGATGCTTATAATCTGAACTTTCCCTTCATATTTTCATATTATTTTTCTTTATAATTTTAAGTTCATCTTGAATTTAATCCTCCAAATTTTAGGCATCATTATTCTCAATTCTTATTCAAATTTACCAAAAGGGTATCAATTATTTTATTTAATGCTCTTTCTTATATTTGGTGATTTATGTCTCAGAAAGAGGACTCGTCAACTATACCTCTGCTTGTCTGCTTACATTCTTAAAGACTAGTTTGCTAGATAAAGAATTTCTTGTTAGGAACAATTTTCCCTAAGCTTTTTGAAGTTGTCATTTATGGCTTCTAGTGTCTACTATTTCTCAAGCCTTCTGAGGAGCTATCATTCTCTGGTATGTGTTCCACCTTTCCCTATTAAATATCTTTTAATGTTTTCTCCTTATCCTTCATGGTCAACAGCTAAACTGTTATAGTGTCTAGGTGGGGATTTAATTTATCTGGCTTAGGACTTGGTGGGCTCCCGCTGTCTGAAGACTGGTAGATTTTTTTGGGATTTTCAGGTTGTGGGGAAGCAACCATATTCATGTGCATTATAAGTTATCGTATAATTAGCGAAAGATATGAAAATTGAGTGGAAACCAGGTGACCCCATGGACAGCAACCACAACACGGTTTGTGCCTCCATAGATATGGTCATCTTGGACCATTTCCATGCTCACCTACCAAACATCTGATGCTAGGGCTTCTTGTACCTATAGAAACATGGTGCTCTTCAGGCTGATACAAAAACCAGATTGTCTTGACAGCCTGGAATAGGAAACTGAGGCCTGCTGCAGTGCCAGACATTAATTCTTTAGTGGTGAGATCTGGTATGTCCTGGGAAGAAAAGCTGGGGAAGACCAGGAGTACCCAGAGGCTTGGGGCAGCAACTAATTACTAACTCATGCAGAATTAGTTCAATATTTTAAGGACCACTCAACTGGTGCACACACATGAAAAGTCAGCTTACTCTACACTATCTTGCTAAGTCAGATTTTCAAGTGTTCAGATGTAGGACCTGGAGTTCCGCACTAGCTGGTGACCATAATTTGTCAGAAGCCTGCATCTCTAAACATTAAAGAAAGAAAGGAATTAGAGAATATTTTCTTTTGTCTCATACATATGCACATACTTGTGGTTTCCCATTGCCCAGGGCATGATTGAGCTGAGTGTTTATGCATATGTGGGCTCACAGCAGCACAATTCCTCTCCAGTCTTCCTAGACGTTTGACTCTTGTTTTCTGAATACCTGCTCGTTCACTCTCTGGGCTATGATCTCTTGGTTGATACTCTGTTTCGGGGTGGGTCTCTGAGAACACTTAGAAAAGGGAAATTTATAGCCATGTGTACTTGACAATGTAACAAGCCAATTGTTGTTACTCTTAGCAGTTATTAAGATATAATTGAAGAGATTATGGCATTATTCTAGAGCCAGAAGTCAAGGTGGGACTATTTAGAGAAACCTAATTATTCTGTTGTAATACTTTCTAGGAAGGTTAGCTGTAACTGTTTATGAATGGAAAGGATTTTTGCGAAGCCCTATGGAAGTCATTCAGTGCCCTTCTGGTTGTCTGAGTTTGAGTCTATTGATCTCTTGTGATGAGCAAAACCTTTTATTTATTTATTTGTTTGTTTGTTTGTTTGTTTAGATTCTTTTATCTCCTGGAATACATTTCCATTCTCTTCTGTCTGTCTTTTTCTCTCCTTTCTCCTCTCCTCTTTCCATAAGTTCTGTGCAGTGAGTACAATTTCCTGCATTGCACTGGAAGCCATTGATGATTTAATTCACAAGGAATATATCACATTACTGATGCTACTTGTAAATCTGCGTATGAAATGTGTATCACCAATTGAAGGTCATGGTGCAATTCACATGCAGACTGCTGAAGCCTAATTCAGTAGAAACTCTCCTGAATGAATTATTAAATTAGGCAACATCCAGCAACATGTATTATTCCTGCTAATCTGAGATAGACATTCATTTTTGTCTTTCAGACAGTGTAATATAGCAGGAGAAACACATTCTAAATAAAACAATACATGTGCATCTATATGCCTTTATTGAACACCAATTTTGGCCAGTATGAAATACAAGATAAAGTATAAGCCTGTCTTCAAGAAGTTTACTATTGAATTGGAGTTCCAAGGATGACACCCATGCAATAACCAAAGAACAGTGCACAGCAGTCAATTGTATTCAATAGTACGGAAGACTCCAAGAGCTACAGAAGTGTGCATATAAATGAGTCTAGTTATATAAACAATTATTGATTCCACCAATTATCAGTGGGCAGTGTCTATATGTAGTACACCCTGTTATTTGCTAATCGAGACCCACAAGAATAAAAGCTGACTCTGTTTTCAGGGAATTTACAGTTGTTTTAGGGTGACTAGATAGAGAGAAATATTGAAAAGTGAATAACCCTTGCAGCACTTTTCCAGGCTTCAAGCAATTTTAAGTCCAGAGAGCATTTCTCTTCTTTCTTTTTTTCTATTTTATCTTTCTTTTTATTTTGAAATTGAAGCAGCAAAATAAAGTGGTTTGGCTGAAACAACGTTCAAGATAAAGAAAAGTGTAGTCTTTATCAGTTAAAAATCAAACTCTGAAACTTTAAGCCAGCCACTCTACCTCCCTCAAACAAAATAAAGGACAGATTACAAGGGGGAAAGGTGCAATCAAAATCAGGGCTGGTGGCAGTCAGCAGATTTACAGCAAAGGTCAACTTTCAAAGTTTCTGCAATTACAGGGGAAGAAAAAGGTATCATTTAAATTGAGAAATAATCGTGAGCGGACAAACTCCTGACCCAGTAGCACTCATAAAAATCTTTATTCTTTTTCTTAAGGAAAGTGATGATTTGGGACAAGCGGATGGTCTCAGCTCTCTTTCGGTTTCTTCTGCTTTTTGGAACCAGGTTGGAGTGGGAGGCAAAGCCTTCATTCCTCCAGACTCACAACCCCCACAAGATCTCACTGGTTTCCACCCTTTGTACATTCCTGACTCTCCGTTCCATCTCAGTTCCTACTCCTGAGTTTTTGACTTGTGTATTTAACTGCCTCCTAGCTGGCTATTTCACAGGCGCCTCAAACTCATCAGTTCTAAAATGAAATTCACCATTTTCCTCACCAAACCTGCTCCTCATACTGTGTTTCTATCTCAGTAAAGGCTGTCACTGTCCATGTAGCTGTTTCAGTCAGAATCCTGAGGGTACCTTTGACTTTCTGACCACTCTATAATTTACCCAATCCTGTAGATACGACCTCCTCAGAATTGTCTGTCCCTTCCTCTCTTCCCCACTGGGATGGTCTTTGTTCATATCATACATAGTTCACACTAGAATTGCCTCCTGACCTGCGTTTTATCAGAGGGTCATATCTTCCTTTCAATCTACTCTTGTCTCAATTAACAACATTATAACAGGCAAGTACGATCAGGTGATTTTCTCATTTAAAAATTCTTCAAAAGTTTCCCATTATTTTGAGAATAAAAAAAGGGCTTTTCAACATAGTATTCTTCCTTATTCAGGTCATGCTATCTCTCCATGTCCACCTCTGGCCTCTTCCCTACACACCGGCCATACTCAATTGGCTGTGTTTTCTCTTCCTGCAGCCTTTGTGCATGCTACTCTGCCTGAAAAGATCATTCTTCTCTTCACTTGGCTCACTTCTAACATTTCTTCATGACTCTGCTCTGGGGACACCTCCTCTAGGAAGCTTCCCCTGCCTGATATTCTTCACCATCATTCATCATCACCTGCAATTTGTGTTCAGTGCCATCCTCAGAGTTATCTTCATGACATTAGGCATTAAAATTGTTCATTTTAATAGACAGTGTTTGGCTTCCAGTGAACTTTAAACCTCTCAGGGCAGGAAATACGTCTCCTCCATTCGTATTTCCTGAGTTTAGTTCAGCCCGCACATACTGAAGAGTCAGTGACTGTTTGCTTAATGAACAGATCACAGGCATGCTATTAGGTGGTAAGTGAATGATAGAGAACTCTGGTGAGAGAGAAGGATCTTGATGCTCCAGAGAAGGGACGGGTCAGTGGTCCATGTGATAGAAAGATCTTGAGCCAAAGTGTGGGAGTGAGAATGTGAGTGAGTTTGGAAGACGGTGGTGATTTGGAGGAAAGTGCAATCAGGTAGGTGGGGGCCAGATTTTGAAGGATGTGCTGGGTCAGCCTCAGCAGCTTCTTTTCATTGAAGGATAAATTCCTGCCACCCCTTAATGCTTAATTGCTGTCCAATGAACTTTTTTACTAAGTCCCAACTGTGTGCAAGGTATTAAATATAATTATATTCAATGTGTGTTTCAGTTATGTTAATTTTGACTCTTCAGCTAGAATGCAAGCATCTCTGGGGACAAAGGGCAATCTTTTAAAACTCGTTGGTCATAACTATTTTCAAAAATTATTCAACGATATTTATTGAGAATCTACTATGTATTTAGAGCTGTGACAGATATATACAAAGGATAATGGGACACTCTTAGTTTGATAAGGGTGACACCAATAAACACATATTATAACATCACATATAAGTGCTCTTCTAGAGCTATTTAAGTAGTGTTTAGGGAGCATAGATGAAGTTGTTAACTATCCGCAGAGAGTCAGGACAGGTTCTCAGGGGTAATATGAGCTCAGCATACAGCCCTCCATTTATTGTCCCAGTTGAGGAATTTCCTCTGAGCATCTTTCTTTTAGTGATATTCATAGCTGAACAACAAAACATTCTTTTCCCCATTTTGAACCATTATCTTGGAGAGAAAGCTGTGAGATTTCCCTGCAATGTTAATGCATCGGTTCCAGTTCTGGAACTATACAAAATTAGTCTAACAAAGATAATTTTTGTCATTCCCAAGAACAGGTCTCTTTCCAAGATGTTCTTCAGTTCATTTAACCGTTCCTCATTTGAGCTAGTCTCCAGATATCTTTTAGACCTGTTATTTTTTCCCTATTTCATGGCACACTTAAGGAATTGCTGGATGTCCTGATGTTTGCATTTGTAAAATAGTTTTTGAAGCTCAATAAACAAATGCAGTTAACATCTTCAAATGTTATGCCACTCCCTAGAAAAGAGCATGAGATGAGTAAAGTGGTGTAGCCATTGTGTTAGCCCCACAGCACAGTACGGAGTTGTGGAAAATCTATTGGAAGGGGACTTGGAGGCTTACCTTGTCCAATCTCCTCATCGTATAGATGGTGAAGTGAAGATCCAGACAGATAGTGTGGCTTTAAAAATGTACACAGTTTATTCTCCCATTCTTTGTGTGTTTCTAGTTGGTATCTGAAGATGGGGCATGGGAGAGTTTGGTAGCTCATTGAAAGATGAGAGTGCAGTAATTATTTATCCTAATTAAAGGAGAATCTAAAACACTTGCTTAAAGCATTTTCCAAGTAACTGTTTATGTAATTAATGCTGTTGCTTCTTCTCTCTTTCCACAAAGCCTCAGGGATTATCTGCTCTGACCCACAGCTTTATCTGCTGCGGACAGTCTTGTATGTCTGTGGTTTATTGGGTAATGATTTATATTTGCAGAGGAATGTTTGGCTGGGCTGGGTTAGCTCAGCTCAAGAAATTTTCTAATGAAACCAAGGTTGAGGAGTTTGGTCCGCGTGAGTCCCTTAGCTTTGCTGTGATCTTCAACTGTAGCCAGTACCCCTAATCCCCACGAGGCATCTCACATGTGTGGACTTTTGAAATCAGTAGGGTGCATGGATAGAGTGAAGAAGGAGCATTCCTTCTAAATGCTCACTTACAATGGAAAGCTAGACACATAATAAATAAAGATGATGATTATGATAATTATAGCAGTGTTTATGGAATACTAGATATGTTGCTAGAATCATACAAGTGATATATCGACCTCCTCAGAATTGTCTGTCCCTTCCTCTCTTCCCCACTGGGATGGTCTTTGTTCATATCATACATAGTTCACACTAGAATTGCCTCCTGACCTGCCTTTTATCAGAGGGTCATATCTTCCTTTCAATCTACTCTTGTCTCAATTAACAACATTATAACAGGCAAGTACGATCAGGTGATTTTCTCATTTAAAAATTCTTCAAAAGTTTCCCATTATTTTGAGAATAAAAAAAGGGCTTTTCAACATAGTATTCTTCCTTATTCAGGTCATGCTATCTCTCCATGTCCACCTCTGGCCTCTTCCCTACACACCGGCCATACTCAATTGGCTGTGTTTTCTCTTCCTGCAGCCTTTGTGCATGCTACTCTGCCCGAAAAGATCATTCTTCTCTTCACTTGGCTCACTTCTAACATTTCTTCATGACTCTGCTCTGGGGACACCTCCTCTAGGAAGCTTCCCCTGCCTGATATTCTTCACCATCATTCATCATCACCTGCAATTTGTGTTCAGTGCCATCCTCAGAGTTATCTTCATGACATTAGGCATTAAAATTGTTCATTTTAATAGACAGTGTTTGGCTTCCAGTGAACTTTAAACCTCTCAGGGCAGGAAATACGTCTCCTCCATTCGTATTTCCTGAGTTTAGTTCAGCCCGCACATACTGAAGAGTCAGTGACTGTTTGCTTAATGAACAGATCACAGGCATGCTATTAGGTGGTAAGTGAATGATAGAGAACTCTGGTGAGAGAGAAGGATCTTGATGCTCCAGAGAAGGGACGGGTCAGTGGTCCATGTGATAGAAAGATCTTGAGCCAAAGTGTGGGAGTGAGAATGTGAGTGAGTTTGGAAGACGGTGGTGATTTGGAGGAAAGTGCAATCAGGTAGGTGGGGGCCAGATTTTGAAGGATGTGCTGGGTCAGCCTCAGCAGCTTCTTTTCATTGAAGGATAAATTCCTGCCACCCCTTAATGCTTAATTGCTGTCCAATGAACTTTTTTACTAAGTCCCAACTGTGTGCAAGGTATTAAATATAATTATATTCAATGTGTGTTTCAGTTATGTTAATTTTGACTCTTCAGCTAGAATGCAAGCATCTCTGGGGACAAAGGGCAATCTTTTAAAACTCGTTGGTCATAACTATTTTCAAAAATTATTCAACGATATTTATTGAGAATCTACTATGTATTTAGAGCTGTGACAGATATATACAAAGGATAATGGGACACTCTTAGTTTGATAAGGGTGACACCAATAAACACATATTATAACATCACATATAAGTGCTCTTCTAGAGCTATTTAAGTAGTGTTTAGGGAGCATAGATGAAGTTGTTAACTATCCGCAGAGAGTCAGGACAGGTTCTCAGGGGTAATATGAGCTCAGCATACAGCCCTCCATTTATTGTCCCAGTTGAGGAATTTCCTCTGAGCATCTTTCTTTTAGTGATATTCATAGCTGAACAACAAAACATTCTTTTCCCCATTTTGAACCATTATCTTGGAGAGAAAGCTGTGAGATTTCCCTGCAATGTTAATGCATCGGTTCCAGTTCTGGAACTATACAAAATTAGTCTAACAAAGATAATTTTTGTCATTCCCAAGAACAGGTCTCTTTCCAAGATGTTCTTCAGTTCATTTAACCATTCCTCATTTGAGCTAGTCTCCAGATATCTTTTAGACCTGTTATTTTTTTCCCTATTTCATGGCACACTTAAGGAATTGCTAGATGTCCTGATGCTTGCATTTGTAAAATAGTTTTTGAAGCTCAATAAACAAATGCAGTTAACATCTTCAAATGTTATGCCACTCCCTAGAAAAGAGCATGAGATGAGTAAAGTGGTGTAGCCATTGTGTTAGCCCCACAGCACAGTACGGAGTTGTGGAAAATCTATTGGAAGGGGACTTGGAGGCTTACCTTGTCCAATCTCCTCATCGTATAGATGGTGAAGCGAAGATCCAGACAGATAGTGTGGCTTTAAAAATGTACACAGTTTATTCTCCCATTCTTTGTGTGTTTCTAGTTGGTATCTGAAGATGGGGCATGGGAGAGTTTGGTAGCTCATTGAAAGATGAGAGTGCAGTAATTATTTATCCTAATTAAAGGAGAATCTAAAACACTTGCTTAAAGCATTTTCCAAGTAACTGTTTATGTAATTAATGCTGTTGCTTCTTCTCCCTTTCCACAAAGCCTCAGGGATTATCTGCTCTGACCCACAGCTTTATCTGCTGCGGACAGTCTTGTATGTCTGTGGTTTATTGGGTAATGATTTATATTTGCAGAGGAATGTTTGGCTGGGCTGGGTTAGCTCAGCTCAAGAAATTTTCTAATGAAACCAAGGTTGAGGAGTTTGGTCCGCGTGAGTCCCTTAGCTTTGCTGTGATCTTCAACTGTAGCCAGTACCCCTAATCCCCACGAGGCATCTCACATGTGTGGACTTTTGAAATCAGTAGGGTGCATGGATAGAGTGAAGAAGGAGCATTCCTTCTAAATGCTCACTTACAATGGAAAGCTAGACACATAATAAATAAAGATGATGATTATGATAATTATAGCAATGTTTATGGAATACTAGATATGTTGCTAGAATCATACAAGTGATATATTATACAGGCAATATATTATTTAATTCTCACAACTCTGTGAAGTAAGTATTATTACTATCTCCATTTTAAAGATGGAGAAAGTGAGGCTTGGGATAGTCAAGTAACTTATTCAAGTTTAACTGACTAATATGCAATAGGGCCTGCTTAGGATTTGAACTTGAGTCTGTCTGACTCCAATGTTATAGTCATTGAAAAACCCAACATTATCAGTGTGCATGCTTGATTATGCATTGGTTATCTCTGAGTTCCAAGTCCTATATTAATTTATCTGCTCTTATTTTATTATTTGTGGGCTTGACAGGCATTATAGTATACTGCTTAAAATAATGAACTCTGAAGCCAGAATTCTTGGGTTCAAATCCTAGTGCCACTAGGTACTAACTTTGTGACCAAGAGCAAGTTATCAGACCTCTATATGCCTCATATTTCTCATCTGTAAAATGGGAAAATAATAGCACTCACTTCTTATATTTCTTGAGGAGAGATTAAATTGGTTAATACCAATAGAGGATTTAAATAGCACTTAGTGTTTGGTTTTATTGCTGGAGGACCTAAGAAGGAACTCAAAGCAGCATCTTAGCCTTTGAAAAATGGGGTCGTTTATATTGTCTTAATATTCCAGGCAGCATTACTCCCAAACTAAGTCTGCATGCTTGCAAAGAAAGGGCACGAAGGCCAGGCAGGAACCAAGGGCCACTGGGGAATATATATTGAAAACAAGCATGGATTAATAAAACAAAACAAAATGCAATTTGGGGAGGTGCCCATGTGAAAGTTTAAACTTTCCTCACTTCAGCCCCCTCCTTCCTTTTTGAGCATGCCAGGAACCCATCATTTATGGAAGGCCATTGTGCAACGTCCTTTGCTGGGAATGCAGCGCGTGTATGTTGCATTCCCTCCTGTGGCAGACCTGCTCCCATTAACAGAATCCCTGGGGGATGAGTCGTTCCCTTACATTAGGTAGTAATGCTCTTGTTAATGATAAATTGATGAAGAGCTGCTTTTGTACATTAGGTGAATGGTCCTTTAATAATGGAGTTGGAATCAGACCAAGGATTTTATTCTATTTTGCTAGGAGAATGAGAACTACTTAAAATGCTATTTTTTCTTGTCTGTTACTAGAAAGTGACATATTCAAAGCATTGTGGCATTCCATTTTAATAGAAAAATTCAATCTATACGTATGTGGCAGGTAGTTTTATTCCTTTTTTCTTTTATATTGTCTTTTGGTCAGTGATGAGCTTCAAAACAGATCATAAGGCTTCATCATAAACCATTGTCCGTTGGTGTTCCCACAGGTGCTAACTGGGTTGGGTGATGGGGGTTTGCTTTCAGCTGGATTCTGAGTCTTTTTCTTTTATACAGAAGAGTAAATTTATCCTCTCTGGGGATGTCTTATGATGTGGTTTATTTTGAAATGTCTGTGGTCTGACTCTGGAGAAAGAACTGAGTTCTGGATGGCTAGTAGAACTATAACTGGTTGTTGAGGCTCTTTGGAGTCTTATTAACACCCTAAACAATCTGGTCTTCACTTCACCTTCAGGCTGGGGAAAGAATGAGACCAGCTTCTGGGACTGAGGGATGAAGCTCTATTTTCTAAGGAACCAACTCCACGGTGACAGATGCCTTGTTTGTCATGATTACCTAAATAAAGGTACAACACTTATAATATCCCCCTTTGCTATGGTCCCCTAGGGTAAAAACCATCTGTAATTTCCTCCAAGGATTTATAGAAAGAAAAGGTTTTGGTAACTTCTTTCATTTCCTTCCCAAACTACACAATTTGAAAACCAATCCAAGTAGTGTTGGCTTGTTGATTTAGACCCAGGGCCTGTATTGACAAGCATAATCTCCCTTTGGGATAAATTAGTGAAGACAGGTTCTTTGGATATAATTAGTAAAGCATACACATTTAAAAAATAGTGTTTGTATTCTGTTTTGGTTGAGTGGTTATAGGCTCATAAGTTTGTAAGATTGTAAGATTTGTAAGATTGTTCCTTACTTAGTGTTCCCTCATCCCCAGATGTTTAAGAGAGAATAAGTCCTGGGTAAGGCTATGTTTTGGGGAAAAGGAAACATTGATTGAATATATTGGGTATTGTGTTAGGTGCTTTGTATAAATTATGTTTTAGAACAACCTCATGAGGTAAAATTTTAAATCAAGTTTTTACTCATTTTACCAATTAAGAAACCAAAGCTTATGATTCAATGGTTAATACATTTGTTGAGCTGGGATTCTGACCATTCTGACTCAAGTTTACTATGCAGTGTGGTATTGATGAAGTGGAAGTTGAATTTGAGGCAGGGTTTTAGGAAGTTGTAAGCCACTGGACAGGGTACTGTCCTGAGGAATAGCAGAGCCTACTTAATCAAGTTTTCAAATAGAGCCCTTTGCATAAGTTGCCTCAGGCACAAGGCAGCAAGGGATCTTATTTTAGCAGAATTAAACTCTTTAATGGATTTTCCTCCCTATGCCCTGAAAACATTTCTGGTCTAAGAGATATCTTCTCTTTCAGGAAGATCTGTTCCACACAATAGACCACAAGCAAAAATGTATTTCTAGTCTCACGAAAAAAAACCCAAACAAACAGGAAAATTAATTTGGCTTTTTAATTTTTTTCTGCATATCAGGCACACTTTTTTAAAAACTGTAGTTTGTAATTCTATCTTGACACAAATTTAGAATTTTGCACAAAATGACTACCCTAGAAAAAAGCCAATGAAAGCAACATTGGTAAATGTTGATAATGCATGGATAATCGGACATGCATGCAATTCCTGGTCAAACCTCTCGTACTAAAGGGCCTGACTGTGGAGTCGAAAGCGGGGACCTTCCCTATTCCTCCTTTTAATACCTGGAGCTTGAATATTAAAAATTCAGGTGAAATATAAGTTTCAGACTTGCAAATTTTTGTCATGAAATCAAAGGGAATAGAGAATTGTAAAAGCAGAGGGGAGGGGTAGGTGAGAAATAAGAGGACCTCTTAGTGCCAGCAGGATGGAAATCAGCAGGATAACGAGGGCTGCTAGAGTAAATTATTTCCATTTTATTCCCAATAAGAATATTCCCTCCCTCACCTTTCAAATTCCCTGCTCACCTCCTGTGCATCCAAAACAAATGATTATCCACTGCTCAATCCTGAAACGCCCCCGAAGTAGGTGTGGTTATGGAATTCTGAAGTGTTTCTCCCTGCTGCTGTCTATCTTGAAGCTAGTAGAACACGGGCATTAACATGTATGCTGGTTTTGTACATGTTTTGCAAAGCCTTGTTTGTTTTCATCATTTGAATTTGTGAGCGTAGTAACACCTCCCAAAGTATATTAGGTATTCTTATCTTGGGAATTCATGGATAACTCTGGAATTTCTGCAGAAAAACAAGAGATTCTGTATAATGTGTCCAGTTAAAGCTAGCAGAAACACAAAATGAAATGGATGGATTGTATATACTCCTCTATCTTAAAATGACATGTCTTATTATTTTTTTTCCCGTCTCATTTCACTAGTATAGATCCTGACACTTTCTCTGGCCACATCACGGGGCTGATCTGCAGCATTTCTTAAAGCAACACTCCAAGTATCTGGCATGGGTTTAGCTCTTCTTTGTATGAAAGACTTGGAAACAACTGTACCAAGATGGACAAACTATCATAAATAGGCACACACAAAAAAAACACCCTCTTTATTGTCATTGGTCTTCAGTGGCTGGAAGGGACCATAAGGACCAGCTATCCATCTGGGGCAGTTGGTACTCATCACATATCTGGTGTGGTGTCAAAATGACCCACTTCACCACATAATAGGCACATCTTTTCTCTCACTTTCTCTTTTAGCTGTGCAGAAAGCATCTTGGGTTATAAGCTCAGTACACAGAGCCCGTACTTCTGGGATGTGCGTGAAAATGAGGCTCTGGTGCTCAGACCTCACTAAACTGCCTCTGTAATAAGTGCTCTTTCAGCATTTGTCCCCTTTCCCTCCTCTGTTGGATTTAGAAATTAGGACTGGTGTACATTATTATCATAGGTTAGCACTTGAAAACAACAAGAAAAAGAAAGATTTACCAGTCCTCAGTATTATTTAACGAAACAGCATTTTGCATTCATACATTTTAGTGGCTGAATCAGGTAGTATATGAACTTGTTCTTGATAGAAGACTGGAAAAGGGAACATAGTTATGTCAATGAGCTCTGGGAAAAATGATGCATTATACAACATAAAAAAACATTATTGTCTAAGATGCATTTTTTTTTTTTTTTAGAAAGCTATATGCCATCTCAAACTTTCTTTAACCATGTTTCTTCATCCCATCTTATTCAGCAGTGAACTTAAAATGGCCGATATTATTATAATTTACATCTTGGAGTTCTCTAGCTCTTTTATTGTTTTTGACCTTGTGGAAAGAAAATCTGATTTTTTTTTTTTTTTTTCTGCCTTCACTAGACTGGAACTTTTTGAGTTCAGGGATTTTGTTGTTTGAGTTATAGTCCCAGTACCTGGGACTATGCTTAGTGCATAGTAAGCGATCAATGAATATTTGTTAATGAAGTGGTTATCTAATGAAATATAATTTAACAGAGACAGATGTAGCCCTGTTTTATAACTAGGGAGAAGGTCAATCAGAATCAGTGAACAGTCAGAATCGTGGAACATAAAGTAAGAAACTGCGGAGTGTTCTGTTAACATTCCCCAGCCAACTAGGAAGGATAAGGAAATCTTTTCAGATGGGCAATGTGTGAGGCCTGCTTTAATCAGCGGACGTAATCACTCAATAAATCAAACTTGAAATTGATTTTTTTGTACGGGTCTACCAAAATACTTAAGAATTATTTCCTCTCCAGCTGATATGTCCCTTCACTCTCATTTTTTCTTTTACTGCCTTTTGTGGTCTCTTCTTATAGTAAATTAGCATAAGCCTGACAGGTGAGTGAGGTCTTAGATAACTAACCGGTGGCCAAAGTGACACTCCTTCCTTGTAACATGCTGAGCTTTATTTTCCAAAAAAAGTAGCTTTTTAAAATTGGTTATCTTGAAATAATATATTCTAACTTTGTAAAGTCTTGGGTAAAATGTAAAACTTTTAAATATGTCTGAGGATAAAATAAATATTTGCTGAACTGAATTGAATACTGAAGCTCTTCAGTGAAAAAAAACCCCAGATATTTAAATTTCTTTTGGCAGGTTGCCTTCTTAATATATTGGTTTTTAGAGGCCTACTTTCCTTTACTAGTTGTATTTTCTCACACTATTGCCTCCATTTCTCCTACCTTAAAAAAAGTGTGCAGGAAATGAACTCTTAGGATGAAAACCTGAAATCCCTGTAGCTTCCAGTCAGAACTCCTAAGGTGTTTGTTCCAGCCTGTGGTGGGAGGAGTGGAGACTGCTTGCTTACAGTCTGCCTTCTTTCTTGTCAGTGGTGAGGGGCGGGGGTGGGGGTGAGGGCAGGTGGGGTGGGATGGGTGGAATGTCAACTCTATCACAACATATATCTGCATTTGACTATCTAAATGATAGAATTCCTTACCTTTTATGTTTCTCTCTGACAGGTAGGCTCAGAAAACATCTCTCCTTAAAACTGAAATGTTGATATAAATATCTGAAGAAAAATTTTAATCACAATATCCATTGAACAGGCTAACTGATCTTGTATACCTGGAAAAAAAATTTCAAACAGACTGTCAGCTCAGCCTTGGCATTCCTTGTCAAACAAAAGCCTGCCTAAAGACACATTTCAAAAGCAGACCATGCGGTACTTGCTAACCTGAAGAAAATCGAAAAGGAACGCAGAGGCCAAGAATAAACAGAATAGGAACCAATGAAAAATGAAATACAGTTCTGAGAAACTATTCAGAGAACTAAATATGTTTTTAAAAGGCTGCATCAATAGTTAAACATCAGGAAGTCAAATTTCATTTTTTGTTTGCTGCGATAGTCTTAAGATTTGTAATGAAATGAAATGATCGATTCAACCGCAGCTAAAAAGAGCTAATATTTATAATCTGGAGGATAGGATGAGAAAAAAGAGGTGGAGGAGGGGAAGAAATCTAATTTTTGACTTGTGTAAGTTATCTTTAGTAATGTCAGAATTTAAACATTTCAATCAACCATAGATTTGAGATAGGTGGCCCTTGGCGGAATTAAAAGTCTATATCATTTTTTATAGGAAGGGTCCTGTTTTTCTACTCACATTTGTGTCACTCACATGACTTAACTTGGGCTGATTATGCAGTGATTTGATAATGTGTAATAATATGGCATATCACAAGCTCAAGTTTATCTCTATCCAAGTAAAATCATGTCATTTTCTATGGCTTTAATATTTTTCTTGTTCATTTTCAGAGTGTTATTTATAGTGCATTTGGGCCTAGATGTCATCAATAGATTTCTTTACTTAAATACGATTTTTATTACTCATAAGAAGCATAAATTTGGGCTTCATGGACATTTTCTATACCTTCACACACACAGCCCTGGTAAGGCACAGGCAAGTGACAAGTTTGAAAACAAGAGGATGATTGATGTAGAGGACTCTCTGGAGCAGCAGTCAGGTCTAGCTCCAGGTGTGTGCAGCTGGTCTTTGTGAAAGGGGAATGGAAGCTTTCTTTGGCAGATTTTGAGGCTTTGGTATCTTTTACTTCCCTCTATGTTTATGTGGATATACAAACTGGAATAGAATGAAGATGAAGAAGCTTGCTTTTGATAGCACATAATGGTGTGATGTAAAATCCTGCCTTCCATTGTAATGTTTTAACAGAGTTGTCATTTTTATCTAGTGAAAATGAATGAGAAAGATAATTGAATGATACAGGTCTTTTTTATAATTTTAGACTAAACTTTTTATTCTTAATTTGTTACTAAGGGAAACAGAAAAAAAATCCAAATATTGTTCATGTTTCATAATTATTTGAATAAAGTGGAACATTTTTTTCACATAGCAATTGCAGTCATTTGACAATTTCACCCCCTGCCACAATATTTGCAAATCTACCATTTCTTAGGCATGTAACACCAGACAAATTATTTAACTTCTCTGTGCCTCAGTTTTCTCCTCTATAATGTAGGAATAATAAAAGCACCTACCAATAATGTTATAAGAATTAAATGTATACATACTTAATATGTACAAAGTGCTCAGATCACTGCCTGGCCCATTGCAGGTACATAAATGTATGTTGTTATTGTGGTAGTATTAGTCACATCTATACAAACATAAAACTATCATTTATTCTTAGTTTAAAAATAACTTTATTGATGTATAATTTGCATATCATAAAATTCACCTGTTTTAGGTATACAATTCAATGATGTTTTGTAAGTTTGTAGACTTGTGCAACCATTACCACAATCTAATTCTGTTTATCTACTTGACAGTTGATGGACACTTGGATTGTTTCCGCTTTTTTAGCTACTTTTAATAATGCTGCTATAGACATTTACGTTTAAAGTCTTTGTGTGGATATACATTTTCATTTCTCTTGTATAGATAACATTTTTTTCCTTTGGGTAGGCACTTAGTAGTAAAATTTCTGGGTCATATGGTAAATTTATTTTTAACATTTATGAACTGTTTTCCATTGTAGCTGCATCATTTTATACTCCCACCAGCAATGTTTTGGGGATTTTGGTTTCTCCGTGTCCATGCCAACACTTTTGATAGTCTCTATTTTTATTATAATTTTTCTAGGCAGAATCATGAGATATTTTGTTGAAATTTTCAACAAAATTTTCATTTTTATGAAATTTATGAAATTTTCATTTCCATAATGACTAATGATGTTGAACATCTCTTCATGTGCTTATTGCTCATTCATATATCTTCTTTGGTAAAATATCTATTCAAATCTCTTGCCCATTTTTAAGTTGTACACTTTGTCTTTCTATTATTATTGTAAGAGAACTTTGTATATTCTGGATACAAAGTCTATAAGAAATATAATTTGCAAATATTTTCTTCTTGTCTGTGGCTTGCCTTTTCATATTTTTTTTATCATGTCTTTTGAACCCCAAAGCTTTTTAATTTTGACAAAGACCAATTTACCAATGTCTCCTTTTTTAGATCATGTTTTATTGTCACATCTGAGAACTTTTTGTTTAACTCAAGGTAATGAGGATTTTCTCCTATGTGTTCTTCTAAAAATTTCGTAGTATAGTTTAGCTCTTATAGTTAGACCTATGAAAATTTACTCTTTCATAGAGCAAATACTTGAGTGTCATGAATACACAGATAAAAAGATTTGATCCATTCCCTGAAGAAGTTTATAGTCTATTGGGATGATAGTTGCCCATACAAATGATTCTGCATATTATTGCCATGGCAGGGGTAGGTAAACTCTGTAGAAGGAGCAAAAAGATCCAAGTTTGTTGGTGGGAGTCAAGATCCATTGTCTGGAGAAGTTACTGTTAGAGCTGAGACTTGAAGGAGGAGTACAAGTTGTCCAGGTAGCTCTTTCGGGGAGGGCTATCAGGCAGAGGTAAGTGCACATGCAAAGGTATATGGAGGCAGATGAACAAAATTACTAGAAACTCAAAGTTCAGGTGGAGAATGGAGGGTGATGAAGTTAGTGGGTAGGAAAAAACCAACTCACACAGCATTTTGAAGCTCATATAAAAAAGTTTATTTTATCATAAAGCCTTTGAAGAATTTGTGTAGGTGAGCAAAACTAGATTTGTATGATGGAAAAAATAACTTCGGTGGCAGTGTATATACTGTATTGTTAAAGGGGAAATAACAATATATTCTAGGAACTACTCATTTCAGAATCACTTTGCCAAGCTCAACCGAGACCCACTAATCAGAAACTGGGGGCTGAATCTCATGAATTTATATTTTTTATAGGATCTCCAGGTGATTATTATGCCCTGCAAAAGATAGAGACCACTGAATTCGAGAACAGAGCAGTTAGGAAGCTATGTTTATAGTTCAGATAAGAGATGATTAGAGTCTTAGCCCAGCAGTGGCCATGAGAAAAAAGAGTAAGAGAAGGATATAATAGCTATTGAGAAGAAGAATAAGTAGGATTTGGATAGGTGGTGGTGCCCCTAATTTAAATAAGAAATTCAACTGTAGGAATAACATGATGGAGGTGAATGGGAGAGGGAGATTAGATCACTATTAGAAATCGTGAATTCGAGGTACCTGTGGAACACCCATATGGAGGTATCTAGCGACAATTATATATACAGTTCTTTAGTTCAGGTCAGGAAAGTGATTTAGGCTGGAGATATGAGATTAAGGCAACTTCAGAGAATACTTGTAACCATGGGTTTGGGCATACTAGAACATACAATAAAATCATTCTGTTAGGACTGGTGGAACACGCCTGAATTCCTCATTAAATGTACAGAGGCACACCCTGGAAGCCAATTAGCCTTCAGCTTGATAATTCATCATGTATTAATTCACGAGAGTTTAATTGCTTCTCAGCTTGAACTGCTCTTCCCCTCAGCGGCAATTTTATTCATTCAGAGGTAGGTAAGTGGATTAGTTAGCTGTAACAAACCCCAGATTTTCAGAAGCTAAACACAATAAAAGTCTATTTCCTCTGTAAATAATAGTCTGATACAATTGATGAGAAGTTTCCTCCATGTGGTGATTCAGGGACCCAGTCTTTCCAGTGTCTGACTCTACCATCTTCTAAAGACTCAAGAGATCTACATCCAGGTGGCAGCTGGGAGGGAAGGAAGTGGAGAAGTCACATCTGCTTCTTAGCCACCTTGGCCCAGAAATGACCTCGGATCACATTCCATTGGTGAGCACTAGTTATATGGTTTCACTTAGATGCAAGGAGGCTGACAAATATCATACCTGACTGGGCAACTGCTTCTCGGTGACAGCTCTTTATAATGGAGAGAGGCACAGAAATTTTTGGAGGCTGGTTAGTCTTCTCTAGCATAGTAGCCATACCATTAGATTAGAGTAGGCTCCAACCTGATATCTGGAGTAGACTAAAAAATGCTCTGTGAAAGTGTCTAATTATTGATTAACTAAAATTTTTGAGCCCCCATTATGTGCACAGCACTATTTTCGGTACTATAGAGGAAGACCAATTAAAAGGTATTTATTTGGCGCCTACTATAAACCATAGCATTGTGAAAACTTAAGTTTAAATTATGACTCTTCTACTTGAAGAAGCAAGAATGACTTCCATACAGTGATCAGCAAATAGTACTAGATAAAATATTCACCTTTAATAGTAAGTAATATCGTACATACTGTTTTCAAGAATAAAATCCGGGAGAATGGGGCAGGCATTTTTGAGGAGGTAGAGCTACGACTACGCTTTACAGAATGGAATTAAGGTAGATGTAATAGAGAGGAGGGAGCATACCAAGAAGAGGAGGAAAGCAGATGTCAAGGCACGGGGACAGCATGAATGCAAGTAATCAAGGAACACGAAGCTGGTGCGACAAAAGTGGAGGACAGGTTGGGCAACCTGTCGTCTCAATAAAATTGCTTTTATTTGTTTAGCAGCATAAAAAAATAGTTTCATAGATTTGCATAAAATTTGGCTTCACGGGGAGAGGGGCTTTTTGTGGGAATAGGGTGAGTGGGTCATAACTAAGAAAATGAATAGTGTTTTTTAACTTGTAAAATGTAATTCAAAAGGGCATATGTTTTAAATTCCAGGTTTTTCTTTGGCTTTTGCTGTCTCTCACATCAGCAGCTCTGTGTAACTTGCCCACTCTTTGTAGTGGGCTCCAGGGTTAGCAGTAGCTGGGATTTATTTATTTAAGGATGGTTCATGATTCTCCTGAGCTAAGCAGCTTAGGACAGCTATGGAAAATAAGGCGATCTTGGTTGAATGGGGTCATCTCATAAAGGGTTTTAACAGTCAGACTGCCGAATTTAGGCTTGATGTGGTAGGTCCTGGGGAGACATTGAAAGTGTCTGAGGAGGTGAGTAACTCTTTGAGAGTATTAGTGAAGATTCACCTTCCATCAACATGCAGGATGGCTGGAAGTGAGGGAGGCTGGTGGAAGGGAGTTCTGGCAGACAATTTTAGAAATCCAGAGGTGAGGCTGAGGGCTGGTATAGAAGGAATGAAGAAGTACAAGGGGAAATGGGAAATGTGAGGGAGGAGACAGAGTCCTAAGGTTATGGTCCTGGGTGAAGAGCAGCGCTACAGAAGGAAAATAGTGGATGGCAGAGCATGAGGAGGAGCGAGAACATGATCCGAGTGACTACTGCGGAGATCTGGGTTGACAGCATGGCTGGGAAAGAATGCTCACTATCTCTTTAGTTTCTCATTAGTCGGGGGAGTGATTTGCTGCTCAGTCCAACCACTTTCTTCCCATAGATTCCCACTGCTAGCAAGCTTTGCTCGGAGCCTCCTCAAGTGCCCAGCAGCCCTCTCATCGGAGGATAAAGGATTGCAGGCCAAGACTGAAGGCTTTTGAGTAGTGTCTAATTTTTATTGACAGCCCCCAAAAGTTCTAGATGCACTTAGCACCTCCAAAGAAGCGCTAAATGATTTAACATTTTGGGGACAAATTGGTTCTATTAGTCTCTAGTGCCAAATTCACCAAAAATAGCTCATTAGCTGTGCATTGTGATTTCGCTAGGGTGCCCTGCTCTTGGCTGGATTCCAAAGAACACATTTGTATAAAAATGTTCCCATTATGGAGTGTGATACCTATTAATGGAACACCATATGCAGCAGAGCAGCTCCCCTTGCCTCCTCCCTGTCTTTCAACCTGAAGGTTGTATTTTCCATCCATTTTTGCCAAGTGACCTGCTTTGCAGGGGTTAAACTTTACCTAATAGGCTAAGGCCTGAGATGCTGCAGCAATCAATCTTTCATCTGGATTTAAACATCTTGGTTTTCCCTTTCTCTGTGCTTACTGCCAATCCCAACCCTTTTATTCCATCCTAGCCTGGGGGAAAGAAAGGGAGGGGGCAAGGTTGAGAGTGGGCTCCAAGCCCAGACCTACAGCTGTGCCTGATTGACCGACATTTCTGTTGTTAGCCACAAAAAGGGCCACTTTTAATGGCTAAAGCAAGAATGACCAGCTGGTGTGACAGGCCTTGGGTTTTTGCCTAGTTGCATTAAAATTCATCAGTTCCGGTCCTTTTTCATCATGTTCATGATTTCAAGGGTGGTATTTTCAGATACACCTTTTATGGAAGTTCCTGGCTATCAAATATTATCAGCAGTTCTTTCTCTCTTAGTCGATATTCCCATTTTAAAGGTGGCTTTAAATATTTATTAAAAATGACTTACAGGAAAAGTAAATGAGGAATACCTGTTATTCACCAGGAGAGATTTGTATAGAGGTTCAATAATAATAGAAAATCAAGAGATCATACTAAATTCAAGAATAGATATAAACTAAATAGTTATAAACATTTATCTGAAAAAGAGTGTTTTCTGGAGTTTTAGATATGAAATCCACTAGGTGCCTTCAGTGTTTCAATTAAACATTATATCTTTGGATCTAAGATCTAGAATTTCTTCTTTGTCTGGCCCTAGAGTACAAGAGTTTAGAATAGCACCATAAGGTGGTATGATGGAGTAAGGTATATATGTCAGTGAAAAACATCATTACTACC
>NW_011888803.1:11856401-11859109 GCF_000151845.1 Pteropus vampyrus
TTTTTCATCATGTTCATGATTTCAAGGGTGGTATTTTCAGATACACCTTTTATGGAAGTTCCTGGCTATCAAATATTATCAGCAGTTCTTTCTCTTTCTTATTTTTTAGTCGATATTCCCATTTTAAAGGTGGCTTTAAATATTTATTTAAAATGACTTACAGGAAAAGTAAATGAGGAATACCTGTTATTCACCAGGAGAGACTTGTATAGAGGTTCAATAATAATAGAAAATCAAGAGATCATACTAAATTCAAGAATAGATATAAACTGAATAGTTATAAACATTTATCTGAAAAAGAATGTTTTCTGGAGTTTTAGATATGAAATCCACTAGGTGCCTTAGTGTTTCAATTGATCATTATATCTTTGGAACTAAGATCTAGAATTTCTTCTTTGTCTGGCCCTAGAGTACAAGAGTTTAGAATAGCACCATAAGGTGGTATGATGGGGTAAGGTATATATGTCAGTGAAAAACATCATTACTACCAGGTACATTTTTCACAAAGAAATACATTTGTTTTTAAGGTAAATATTAATTCAACAGTCATACAGTGAACACCGACCATGCACTAGCACTGTGGGTGATGGTGTAAAAATGAACAAGACACAATCTCTGACCTCGAAATGTTCTCATACAACATGAACAGAAGTAAGTGTTTTTAAAAATCCAAGAGATAAAATGTGCTAAAGTAAACAAGCAAACAAATAAGCAAACAAAAACAAAATAGAAGGTACGAGCAGAATACTTTACTAACTTGGTGGATGGTAAGATTGCCTATCAGAGATATCAAGGAATAAAGGCTTTGTGCCTTTTCACACAAATTGTGTTCATTTTAGTAAATCCCACCTTTAAACCACACACTAGTTTTGTCTTTGAAACAACCTCAATTTGAATGAAATTCATTTCTTTTTAAGAGCATGAAATTATGTGAAAGTTAATTTCTATTTCCCTTGGGTATATATTTCCAAATAATAAATTATTTGGGACCAACATGGGTGATCTTTAAAAAACAAAACAGAATGATATTAAGCTATATTAATAGATCGAAGAGGTCCAAGTAAGAATCTCTATGTAGGGCATCCTAATCATACCTCCATAATTTTAAATTAATGATTCTCAACTGAGAATCTCTGGAGCAGGTTGCAGGATTCTGTACTAAATACAAGTTCTTAAGGTGATACTGATGAGCAGTCAGGGTTGAGACCACTGAATTACCTGTAGAACTGGAACACGTAAAATCGCTCACTTTATTTTTTAAAAAAAGAACAATCAGTGGACACCTCATAAATTGCTGTTTTTATTTCAGATATTCTTAACTGGAAAAGAGAAGATTTTCTTTCATAATATATTTGCAACCAAAAGAGGGTGATGCTACAAAAATCGTGGGAGCCCCTGAGAGAATGACAATCACAGGTAAGGTTACACCACTTTCTTTCTTTAGAAATTAAAAAGGCCTCTCTTTTCCAGTAACACCAATAAAGACCAGTTAGAGTCAAACAAGTAGGAAGCTCTTTAGACTTTCTTGGAAGGTGTGTTGCATGGATGGAGTTTTTACTGTGGTGTGCAGGGTGACAGGGTGCAATTTCATTTACAGGTTTGGATAACATGCACTTTCGCATAGATCGTGCTGGTTATTCCTGCTTATCCTTCCCCACCTCATCTTGAGATTCATTCTCTGTCCTTTTCTTTGCTGCAGTGGGCTCCAGGCAGCTGCCCTCTTGGCTATGACACCCAGCCCCTCCCTGCCTGGTAGAGCTTCCTCCTACAAGACTATAGCTCCTGTGGGCTGGCTCCTCATTTATGGCTTGAGCTCTCACCAAGCTCCAGTAACACTATTTGTTCCCCTTCCTCCTTCACGCCCGTGGTGACAATGGCTTCCCAATGTTTTTAGTCCCGGACACCTCAATACTCCTCATCAGATCCCCTGACCCTGCTTCATGAATAGTTCTTTCTTACATCTCTTGAGAATCCCATCCGAGTGGGTCTTCTGCATCCAACCAGGACCTGACTAATACATTAATCACATACCAAAGAGCTCCCTGGATGTTCACACAGAAGAGCCCAGATTTATCTTTTTAGAGACCAACCAGAGCAGCTTAAAATGACCAAGTACTGGAGTGGGAACATCAGGAGGGAGAGACTGTAAAAGGAGTTTTTCTTGGCAGGGGTGGGGGGCAGGGAATTCTAATAAAGTACAAAGGGATGTAGGAAAGGTTTATGCTCACCGCAGAGAGTGGCTAGGAACATTAAAGAAAGAAAATGATTATATTTACTTTGCATTCACAAGAGACCATTTTGAAAACAGATATTGCAAGCCAAATGATGAAGACTCTCAATTGTATCTCCCAATATAGCCATGGATCTGAGAGGAATGAGCTGACAGCAGATCAAAGTGAAAATAAATATAGTAACTACTAACTACGGGCAGGGCACTGTCCTTGCTCTGGTCACCGATGTTTCTGGCATCCGCTGCAGCATTTGTATGTCACTGGAAAGGTGGGAAAGTACCGATGACAGCTCTGTATGTTGGGAAAAGTTTTTGTGTGCTGTCAGACTTTTTCAGTCTTGTCAGTTTACTGGAAGGCAAAATTCGACTTTGTGTTATCTCTTGTTTCTAGAACAGTTATATGTGGATACTTTCAAAGGTATGTACTTCCTATACTGAAATAGAGACAGTTGAATTCTTTCTTTTGGTATAAGATTAT
>NW_011888803.1:11860319-11867720 GCF_000151845.1 Pteropus vampyrus
TATATAGAGCAGAGAGGCAAGAGAAGGCATTCTAGTCGAAAAGAAAATGTAAAGTCAAAGTTTTCAGCCTTAACCATATCTTGTTAGTAGTTAGTTTCCCATTGCCACCATTTAATACAGGCAGATACCTCAAATTCGTAAGTGACCACAGAGTCTAGAAAAGGGTGTACTAACAGTATCATTGAACACAACCCTTACTTAGTGACAGTAAAGAGCTGGCAATGGAAATTGAAAACCATGGAATGTGAAACTCAAACTTCTGTATGTTTAAGGTGGTCTCCCATTTCCCCAAGCCACGAGATGCTATAGGTGAATTCAGAATAAGTCGAAGTTCTCTTTTCACATCAATGATTCATCTTTAAAAAAGTGAAGTTAGTGAATAAAAGTGAAATTGGGTATTCAAACACCTCGGGCCATTTTCAAGTCATGCCTTTTGTTGGCTTCTTGCTGTGCAGCTGTTTCTTCTTCTTGGTGTGATTTTACCTTAAAGCATGAGTTTCTAAAGCAGACAGAAACAAAGCCTTTAAGGAGAACCTTCTGGACATGGGCTAAGAGAAGATTCTTGATCAACTTAATCAATCAACAATGTTTGTTGAGCACTTACTCTGTAGGTTTCAAACTGTGCTAAGTATGTTTAATAGGAGCTAGATTTTTTAAAAGCATAAAGGCATTGTAGTTAGAATTTTCTTCTTCCTATACTGAGCTATCTCAGAGACAAAGGCAATTCCATTCTTTAGTTCCAACCAGGAACTGACAATCCTGAGTGCTATATGCTGCAAAGAGCGGTGCCTTGTCTCTCTGCAAGCATAGAGGCTGACATCGCACTGTGCTGTTGGGGAAAAGGCTGGCTCGAGGAGTGACAGGTTTATTCGGAGAGCTCCACTGGGAAGAAATAATGAATGGAAATGAGGGAGGGGTCATGATATAAAAGCAGAACATGACTGTCTTTAGTTTGGACATTCAAGATAGTGCTACAAAAAGCTATTCTGAAAGCCATCACTGATTCTAGGCAGAGCTAGGAGGGTGGGCTTTTTGACTTTTCTGTCCACACTCAGTTTCTCATTCTTGAGTTACTCTGTTTTAACCAAAGGACAAAAGGATTTTTCTGTCCTCCAAATGCAAGTTCACAAGCAGATGCAAAATATTTCCACCTGGACATGAGCCAAGTGCAGGGCACCCTGCCTTGCACTGCAAACGGTTCCAGTGAGCCTAGGGAATCCAGAAACCCAGCCCACACATTTATGGGCTTGGCTTCTCCTATCTCTGTACAGGCTCATGCCTCTTTAAAGAATGAACACTCCTTACTGAGCTTTGGATTCTGAACCAGCGACCCTCTCAGAACCTCTCCCAGAGGGACAGCTGACAGTCTTAGAGAGAGCTAAGGGGTGACAGGCTTTGGTCAAGCTGGCGGTCCCCTGATATCTCAACACTTCCCCCACTTCTGCTGTGACTGGCAAGAGCCAAGCTTGCCGGCACTGGTACAGTTTGAAGAGAGGAAGGAGGCTTTGTGACAGAGAAGGAAAGGAGGACAGGTGGTCAGATGGAATGAGAAGGCCCCCAGCCAGCTCTTTGCAAGAAGGTAATGCATTTGATGTACTCTAATGGTACCCCTGACTGAGGGGCCATATGGAGCCCTGGATACCACATAATTCCATCTTACTCTTCAGTTGAGACCACCTTTTCCTGCCGAAATCATAACATCAATGAGTCAAGCAGTTGCCACTGGTATTTTCTACTGATCTCATACAGAAGCGAAAAGTTAAAAATATAAGGAGTACCCTGGCATCTGTTCCTAGTACATCTTTTATAGTTAGAATCTGGCCAAACTTTAGCATCAGGGAAAGTGTCATTTCAAATGCCTGTGTTTTAGAGAGAGTCAAGGTTAACCCTTTACAGCACAAAACACAAACTGGCTATAGATGCACCTGGAGACCTTTCCCTATGGCTGTTCTCCCTGCTGATGCACACAGCTATGTCCTGTGCCTGGGTCCCAAAGGCATTTGGGTTTGTAGATCCAGTTTGGGCACTGGCACTTTTAAGTGCCTTTTTGATGAAAATATTTCACTTTCTTGATTTCTGAAGCAATATGTAATGGACATAATTTTCTTTTCTGCCTTCATCATATGCTCTAGCTGTGTCTCTAGTCATAGCTATAAATTCAGAACTAGAGTGGACAAAATGCTGACAAGGACTGACCCAAGCAAACTTTAGAACTTGCTCTGAAGGGTCTCTGAGGCCAGATTGCCCTTTGGCTGGTTGTCTGATGCTTGCCAAGGCCAGGTGAAGCTAGGGCAAGAGACTGAACCTTTGGGTAGGGTAGGGTAGGGTGGCAGCTTCCTCAGACTAATTAATGAGTGAATCAAGGCTGAAGCTTTCTCAGTCTATACGATAATCTGCCTCCAGTGTTGTTCTCATGTCCCTGGCCTTGGCTCATTCCAAGAATTTCGGAGAATTTCCTTCTGGTGGACACAGAGGACAATACTAGGCAGAGTTTCATCAAATGAACATCTCTTCCTCCAATCTTTGTTTTCCTGAAATTTTAAGTCCTAGTGGTTTGTGGTCTCTGACTCCTATGATGGGATTTTCCAGTGAGTGGTTCAAGTGACTTGGGCACATTCTGTCAGTGTGAGTGCTCAGTCCTAATGTTGTGTGTATGTGTATACACACACAAAAAGAAAAAGTATTTTAATTTAAGGAATTAAAATTGTGTGCGTGCACACACACACACACACACACACACACACAGAGTCTTTGTACTGGAGGGTGAGGAGGAGGCGATGCCTGGTCCACAACTCTTTCGGAATCCTCCCTTGCTTCTAATGCATATTCTGCAGGAGACTATATCTAAAGATGCAAGGTACTGCCACTTACCCCCAAAACCCTCAACTTGGTACCTTCTAATGGTCGTGCAAAGGCCAGAGCTGCTGGGGCAGCTCAGAAGACAGTTCCAGAACAGCTGAGAGGGAGCCTCCTGCTTTCTTGGTTAGAGAATCTTGCATCCTGGTGAGGTGAGCCAAGCCTGGGATCAAAGTCTTTTTCTGTCATTTTTCTGTCATTTTTATGATCCTCCATTCAGAAGATGCATGTGTATTCTGAAAATGTGTTCTTCGGCCTATCCCCATTTATATTTGCAGTTAGTGCAACCTTCCCCTCGACTGTGACATATGTTTTGTTTAGCTTCCAGGGCTGTTACCAATGTTTGTCCTTTGGCGAATTTCCTTGATTATTTTTTTTCAGAAGTTGAGAGGTGGTCGGGCACTGCAGGCACTGCTTTGTGCCACAATCTTGGTACAGAAGTCCTCTGTCCCCTGCTTTGAAAAGAGAGCCAGAGAGAGTGGAGCAATAGTTCGACTTTATTTCTTTTATTTTCTAAGGACTTTTGTTAAAATTGTGTCTTTTACTAGGAAAAAAAAAATGCCATTTCCTGCTAACCTTCTGTCATCTGCTGTTTTGCATTTGAATTTTTGTCCTCATTTTCAGTTTTGAGCAGCGATCCCTTGCTGGGAATTCTGAATCCCATGCAGACAATGTGATCGATGCACTGCTAGGTGTCTGATTTGGAACCAGAATGTTCAAGATGGAATCCTCTACGTTAATTAAGAGGACTAATTAATTAATTAGTTAATTAATTGCTGTTAATTCTCTTTTCTTCAGAAGTTGAATCAGGGGCCATTTGCCATTTTATCCCAATTACCCACACAGTTCCTAGCACAAAGTGGTAGGTCAACAAATGTGGAATAAATGCTTCATTCCAGCCAGTATCTTTGCAGGTGGCCTCCCCTCCATCTCGCTCTTTCCTGGAGACTTATCCCAGACTATTCCATTTTTCTGGAGTTGCCGTGGCCCTGACTACTCTCTTGAAAACTGACTTCTAGAAAACCTGCCTCTTCCATTGGGTGACAGCGAGGGAAGAAGGTAAAGGTGAAGAGAGAGACTAAAGGGAAAACTATTGGAAGAATATAGGAAGATGTGCTTTCCTCGACACAAAAATCTCTCCCTAATAATAGTCTAAGCTGGTGTCTTTTAAAAAACCATCCCTGTTTATAATCAATAATAAGTGATCGCCATAATTTGCAGTGGAACTAGATCACCAATAAGGTTTGAGGAGCAATACTGAAAACCATCTCGACAGAAAGTCAACTGCATCATTTTTAAGAGAGCACAGCTCCAAGCAATGCCGGATATTTAACAACTAATAGTGGGTTGATGAAACACTTCACTGTTATGCCCAAATATGACCTGGATACTTATTGGCAGAGATATAAGTCATTTGGGGGACTTGTAAATTCTGGTCTTTGACCTACAGGTCTGTAATGTATCAGACAGGTGATTCATTTGTTTGTATAATACAGAGTGAGGTCAGGTGGGACCATCCCTTCCAGCTACTTAAAATGTCAAAGGCCAAATTCTGCACTATGATGAACAGTTATCAGAACTCCTGAGCCAGCCTGTCAATACATTCCAGCCACTGTTTTTTTTTTTTTTTTTTTAAAGCAACATGCAGTTGTTTACTGGCTGCACACTATTATTACACCCCAGCCTCTTTGCTTTTATGTCTCTAGGTTTGGTCCATTATTGCAATAGCTTTTTTGTCTCTCTAAGAAAAGCCTTTTAAATTTTTTCAAGATTTCCACAGACAGGTAGTGATTAGAATATATTGTCAAATCTCTTAGGTTTTTTTTTTTTTTTTTTTTTGTCACATAGCTCACCTGCCAACTTGTTCTTGTTAATTCAGCTCTTCTGGCTCGTGCCTGTTTCTGCACTTAGTTGCGGGAAGATGAGGTGACTGAGGCTGAATAGAAGATATAGCAGCGGTAGCTGCAGCAAGATGAAAATGAACGCTATTTTCAAATCCTAAGCAGGGCGGCGGAGGCTAATAATTACATTAAAAAGGCCCTCTGTAGGTAGGTGCAAATAGGCTAGTCTAAACAAGTGCGGCTGTTTTAACATGGGCTGTTGGAGAGATGTCATTACCTGACGAGACTGCCACCTTTCACCTCCAGCCATTGTGATCCGTTAGGTCTCACTAACGGGAGAGCGAGGAACTTGTTTGCAGGGGATTTGTTGTCTCACGCTCAGAGGCAGCTGAGAGACTTGCCAAATGACAGGAAGACGCTTACATTCACAAGGTGTGATTGCCTAAGTGTTTGTCTGTGTCTAATTAGTTTGCCTTTGCTGGTTGGTAGCTCCACAGCCAGGAGGCAGATTGACTCTGCAGGCTGTAAGCAAAGAGGGCTGATTGGTGTTGTTATCATTTGTTTATTTAACCCTCCCTCGAACCAGGAAATGTTCTCTAAAGGAGAGCCTTTTAAAAAGACATTAAAAAAAAGAGGGAGAAGAAAAAAAGGAAGAAAACAGCTCTCACCGTGGAGGTGACACAGTCTCTCTTATCTTGTACTGGTGACATGTCAGTTGGCCAGTCGCAGAAGCTCTTTGTTTAAGAGAACATGCAGAACGTTTTAGTTGGAGAGGCTGGACCAACGATCCAACCCTTTGGGCTGAAGAGAAGATTAATCGGAGACCAGCGCTGCTTTGTCCCTCTTCAATTTTATAAACAACCGTGGAAAGGAAATCACTGGCCTGGGGCCGCTGCCGTGGCCGTGCTCACCCTGCAGAAAAATTCGATGAGAAGTTAATTTAAAGGAGGGGATTTGCCTGTGTCTTGTTGGTTGCCTTCCTGGATACGTTGGTGGCTCTGCTATAGCAGCTATTACAAACATTCCCTGGCCTTGGATCTTTTGGGTCTGGGAGTACCTTTTTAGTCCAGGCCCCAGGGAAGCCACGTCCCTATCCTCACCCTTCTGGCACTTGTCCTTAAAGCTGCCTCAAATATCGGCCAGGACTCAGGGGCCATCTTTTCAAGTAGGGTTTTTACAAGTAATCAGGTCTCCCAAAGATGGTACACAACATCAGTAAATACCCTCAGATCTTTGTTTAGCAAAAAAGATACAAGAATTGTTATTTTGTTTTTATGGGTCTGCTTCTTTCAATATGTTGTCAGCTCCTTATTAGAGGATTCTGCTTGCTACTCTAACATAGTAACCAGCACTAAGTAAGCCTTGGATAAACATGTGCTGGATGAGTGAGCAGGCTTATAGGAACTAACTATATTATACATTTATACTTCATTCTTAAGCTCATTTTTTTCAAATGTTGTTTGTTACCCATTAAAGCAGTGGTCCCCAACTTTTTTGGCACTAGGGACTGGTTCTCTTATGAGAATCTAATGCCCAGTGATCTGAGGTGGAGCTGAGGTGGTGATGCTAGCTAGCACTGCAGAGCGGCTGGAAATACAGATGAAGCTTTGCTTGCTCACCCACAGCTCACCTCCTGCTGTGTGGCCTGGTTCCTAACAGGCCGTGGACAGGTACCGGGACCCATGCATTAAAGGACATGGTCTGTATCTCGTCCACAAGGACAGATGACAATAATAGCTAACTTTTATTTATGCCCCAGGTGCTGCACTAACTGCTTTATATACACTTTCTCATTTAATCCTCACAAAAACTCTCTGGGATAGGTGCTAACATTATTTCCATTTTATAGATGAGTAAACTAGTCTCTGTGGCTCTGAGTAAACTGCCCAAGGTCACACAGCTGCTGAGTGGTGAACCTAGTTCTGCCTGACTTGCCTGTCTGAGCTTGTAAGTAGAAAAAATGCTGCTGAGGGCCTTGTGCGTACATTGAGAGCCAAGCGGCAGTCTTAACGACGCAACCAAAAAGCACTTCAAGAACGAAGCTCAGAGAGAGTGAATCATGTGCAAGGTGAAGGGATCAGCCGAGATTGTTAGGGCCAACTAGAATCAAGCTAATTAATAAAGCTTGTGCTTTAGAGCAAGTGAAGAGAGTTTTGTAAAATACATTCGTACCTCCATGGGCTCTGCGTGGGGCATTATTGTTCTGTGAAGTCTGATGTACTTCATCGAACAAAGGAGACTTCTCAAAGATTTCACATTACTGTCACTACGACCATATGTATTTACTTCTTAGTCACATGTTGTACTTTTTAATAAACATATTTGGGAGAAGAAACCGGCAGACAAAAAGCCCCAGGACATAAACCGAGACAACGAGCCCCCAAAGGAAGAGCTGGCATGGAACATGGTGGGCAGAGGCCATTCTCAGTCTCCATCTGAGGAATAAAATGACGCTGTTGAAAAGGTGGAGGCAAATGAGCAGTAGCACAAATGGCAAGAAGAAGAAATGTCAGGGCATTGAGGGGGAGAAAAAATTTCTCTGATATTATGAGTATTAGGTTAGTTTTTCCCCCCAGATCCATATCAGTGATTAAGTGATGTGAATAATTATGGAGTGAAAATGATTTTAAAGTCCCTCTTCTGTTAATATTGCCATCAAGGAAGGGCCAGGCATTGCTCTTCTCTGATAGCCATGCCTTTGCCA
>NW_011888803.1:11868650-11870534 GCF_000151845.1 Pteropus vampyrus
AATGTGACTTTCACTTTCTCTAACAATAGATCAAATGAATCCATGGCTACTATATTAACCTTTCTTTGTTTATCTGTAATGCATTTTTTAAAAAATGAATCAAAGTATTTTTTTAATTGTGTTAAAAATTCTGATAGTTTTTATCTGGAAAGAAGCTTGTTAGGGAGGTATGTAAAACTGGCAGAATGCCACAATAAACCAACCTGCCCTGGCACGTCTAAATGGATCAATGAATCATAAAAAAAAAAATCTCTGCAATAAACTGAGAGAAGAAATCAGTCCAGTCTACAGCCACCATAACCTGTGACTGTATAGTTCAAATTGAGTGATATTCATTTATTTACTCAACAGGTATTTATTTAATAGCGAATCTAAGATGAGAAATTAGTTCAAGCCCACTATTTCCACAAGTACCTCTAGACTTCATGGACGATACTCTGGAAGTCTCTGTCTTCCTGGGAATATATATTTAGCGCTTGCTCCCATCTCAAGCTAAGACTGACAGAATCCATAACTGATTCCAGAGCATCTTTAGGTGCGAGGTTTTAGTGAGGGACTAAAGAATAATGCCTGTGGACTGCCTGTGATTCATGAATGAATGGGTCATGAATGGCTTAGGTGGGATCCAAGAATTTGTTGTGAGTTAGAGCTGACGTGGACCAACAGTTATCCTTGGAAAGTAGTTAGGAACATGAGCTCTGGGTGGAAACTGTTTTTAAGGGTGTGAGAAGAGATAGTCTGTATTTTTTCTGCATACTTTAATGAGAGCTCATTGTGTGTCAGATCCTGATTAAAATGCTTTATATATGTTATGTAATCCTCGCCACCCAACAATCCCATGAAGTACACATTACACCTAGTTTACAAAGGAAGGGATGGAGACCTGGAGAAGTTACATAACTCGTCTAAGGTCACAGAGCCAAAGAGTGATCGAGCCCTGGCTGTCTCAGCTCGGGAGCCAGTGCTTTCGCCTTTACACATGTAAGAATCACCTGAAGCACTTGTTAAACACATATTCCCAGACTCCACCCTCAGTTATTCTGCCTATCAGTATGTCCTGCTGTGAGCCAGTGTTCAGCATTTCTAACAAGATTCCTGGTGATGCTGATGCTGCTGGATCAGGGACCATCATTGCAATTATTGCCAGACCCATACTATTAACCACTAGTTATAAGACTTTCTCTTACTTTCATCTCTCCGCCTCCTTTCTATCTTTCTTGCAGCAGACGGAGAGACAACCTTGCCTAGTTCTTTGAGTTTGCAAATCCAAGCTTCATCCTTGTGGTTCTTTAGTGAATCCAGCAGGTTAAAATTGTGCATTGCTTCGGTCTTCGTGTGTGTTGGGAGGCGGAGGGAGAAGTGAAGCAGAATTCATTGGTTTGTGTTCCAGGTTACAGCTCCAAGTAAATACACCTCATACCCCAACCATTACTTTGCAGAGCGCAAAGCAGGCCTGCTAAGAACTGGCAGGGCAACTGTAGGAACTGCAGCTCTGCTCTCCTACCTGCAATGCCACTAACAAAGCAGTATGGACATTGGTAATTAACCTCGTAGATATGCTTTGTGAATGACTCCTGAGTGCGGCTTAACCATTGCTTTTAGTTTCTCGCGACTGGAGAGTTCATGGATCCCTCAAGTGTACCTTTCAAGGTTCGGTATCCATTAATTTTTTTTCCTCTTGAAATCACCAGATTAAATTGGCTTTTCTGCAATTTGTCCCTGGTCTTTTCCCACCCACGTGTCTGTGGAGGTTTCGGAAGCAATGGATTCTGCAATCCTAGATGGAGGAGATAGTTCATTATTGACTCAGCATGGCCTGTCTCTTATGCATCTGGGTTTGAAATCCCTCTCCTGCTAAGCCAGGATGATAATGCTGACCTTCCT
>NW_011888803.1:11870584-11873928 GCF_000151845.1 Pteropus vampyrus
CTGTAGGAACTGCAGCTCTGCTCTCCTACCTGCAATGCCACTAACAAAGCAGTATGGACATTGGTAATTAACCTCGTAGATATGCTTTGTGAATGACTCCTGAGTGCGGCTTAACCATTGCTTTTAGTTTCTCGCGACTGGAGAGTTCATGGATCCCTCAAGTGTACCTTTCAAGGTTCGGTATCCATTAATTTTTTTTCCTCTTGAAATCACCAGATTAAATTGGCTTTTCTGCAATTTGTCCCTGGTCTTTTCCCACCCACGTGTCTGTGGAGGTTTCGGAAGCAATGGATTCTGCAATCCTAGATGGAGGAGATAGTTCATTATTGACTCAGCATGGCCTGTCTCTTATGCATCTGGGTTTGAAATCCCTCTCCTGCTAAGCCAGGATGATAATGCTGACCTTCCTCCTTGGAGATGACATAGGGATGGTAACTACTGATTGTAGAGCACACAGAAAACAAACAAGTGCTGCCCAAGGGTGCGATTATGACTCTACATCATGCCACTGTGGTGGCCCTCTACATTGGCTTGCATGTGTTAAAGGAAGGCACAATAAACCACACCCATCACACATACAGTAAAGAATTCATGTTCCTTCAGCCCTTCTTTCTAGTGTGTCCGGGTGAAGCCTTTCCACAGACAGGGAAGGACAATCTTTCCTTCTAAAACAGTGACACACAGAAGAACAATTTTTATTTAATGTGTAAAGAACCTAACTAAAGTTCAAGGATGCTTCTTGTCCAGTCTATGCATTTCATTATAATAAGTGTGTCTAGGAGAAAATATCTATCTTGCTCCTGTTGTGTGAAAAAGGGGAAAGACAAGTATGAAACTCAAAGACTGGCTGCACTGATGGGTTGCCTCTCCTCTCCCTCTCTCCAAATTGCTGTTTGTTTAATTTCCTTGATGTGGCTTTTACTTAATTACATTTATTGAACATCTATGATGTGCCCATCACTGGGCTAGACCCTGAGAGTACTCTAAGTTTACAGGGGCAGCCAGACATGAAGGAAGAGAAAACAGAAACCAGTGTGCTCAGAGTGATTCTCGAGATCTGGTATTGTGAGGAGCCTCCCTTCTGGCTGGTGGAGCTTGGAGATGAGTATATAAGATTCTGAGGTTAAAATTTTCCTTCTTGGATC
Source organism: Pteropus vampyrus (assembly GCF_000151845.1). Lineage (NCBI taxonomy): Eukaryota > Metazoa > Chordata > Mammalia > Chiroptera > Pteropodidae > Pteropus > Pteropus vampyrus. Next base: position 11,871,730 of record NW_011888803.1, read on the forward strand.
CTGAACCAGAAAATAGATTTATGTATGTTGGGCCTCTGATGAATTCCTAATGTGACACTGGTACACAGAGATGCAAAATTTCATAAGTCCATTCTATTGCGGCTTTTAAGATGCTTGCTGAACTGTTGGGTATGTGCTCTGAGCACTGGGGATGGGTTCCAACGTGGTGCTGGGTATTTAAAATATATTTACTCTTGGTAAGGCCTTTTTAAGTGGGCACGGTCTCACTGAGGGTTTAGAAGGCCTGGGGAATGGAAAAGATTGGGAAAATAAGAAAGGAAAAGGATGAAATAAGTATTGGGAATAAAAAGCCTGAAGAATCAAAGATGAAATATGGAATTTGGGGACTAAGGCAAGGATGCACCAATTATTTACTCTTTAAGGTCATCTCTTGTGAAAACAGCTCCATGCTAAGGAAAGTGGTCATCTTCTTTGGATGGTAGGAAAAGATCCCCAACCTTCCTTTAGTATGGAGTTCTAGTTATGAGGTCAAGTTATGTTATTAACCTTCTGATCCGAGTGTTTCTCAAATACTATACTGGGATCCTTCCCTCCCCCCATGTCACCAGATGCCTGATACAAATATAGATTCCTAGGCTCACTCACCGCAAACACTACAGCTTAAGATTTGGGGGGGCTGGGACCTCAGAATCTGTATTTTAATGAACACATGGTGATTCTAACACTTATTAAAATTTGAGAACTATTGATGTAAATTCTCTTTTGGGGACATCCTGTGTGGTTCCATGTCATGATTTGGATCTCATCCCTGTGTGTGTATCAGATGAGATGATGTGTCAGTAATTATTTTTTCAGATGGTAAAGTGCAATACAAATATTAGATATAACTATCATTAACTATTTTATATAATTTTATAATTGCATCATGAGCTGTTAGCTATCTAAGGCAAAAGATCCTTATAAATACCAAAACATCATTGAGTCTATAGTAATATACCTGTTCTAACCTGGGTATCTTAAACGATGATTTCAATGGACTTGTTAGGAAACTCTTTCCATCATAGTTATCGTTCTTTCTGACTCATATTGCTAGTGAAAGGTAATCCTGTGAATTTTGCTGATAATATTCATTTCTTTCCTAATTTCCTTTGGGTGGGCCTACGTTGTGGGAAGAGCTCAGATTTTAGAGTCAAACCAACCTGGGCTTATGACCTACCGCTGGGACTTACGACCTATGGGAATTAAACATGACATTTTCCTTTCTATCCCTTAGTTTTCTCATCTGTAAAATAGAAACTGAAAAGTCTACTTTATAAGGCCATTGGGAGAATTAAGAGTTCAGCTGACAGTTGTTGCACATAAACATTCAACACATTATTATTACTAGTTTTTAAAATTATCTTTTCCCTAAATTTGACAACTTAGTAGCAGGTTACTCTTTTATAATCTTGTCACAGTCCTGTCATGCAAAGCCCCCTGATCTCAGCTCCACTAATTTGCCATGTGTAATGACTCTGATGAAACAAATTGTAATTACGCTGAGAGATCACTCAGAACATTAGCACTGCTGCTGTGGCTTATTCCTATGCTGTCTTACTTGCATGCTAATCTTTAGCACCTCCTTAGGTGACCAAGTCAAATGCTTAGAACCATGTCTAGTAGTTTTGCAGTGACTAACACAAACAAGCACACAGAGGAGTTAGGTGACTGTGTAACCTAAAGAAAGTTATTTCTTCACCAATTTTCCCCACCTCTTTAATTTTGTGATTGATTTTCAGTCTGGTGGGAAAATGTAAATAAATAGTAGCCATATATCACATACATATAAGTATGTCCTTGGCCAAGAGTAGGCAACTTATATTATTCATTCTTTATGGTGGGAGTTTATAAAATTTCTTCAGTTTATGGGAATTGTTACAAAATCTAGAGAATTAACAGGAAAACTGGAGGAGACTTCTTCTATTTAGTATTGGTAAAATACCAGTTAAAGTGTACTTCTGGGTAAAATGAGTAATAAAAGTTGTCAAATCTAAAGTTGGTTGAATGAAATTTATTCTTAGTTTTACAATAGATCTTAATCAAGAGGTTATAGCTGTGAGGGCCTTCTTGACAAAATATGTATATATTTAAGTTTCATTGGTTGCAGAATTACATTAGATCTAACTGATGTAAATGTAAATTTATTCAGTGGAAAAAAACCCCACTACCATAATGCATTCATTTGCATGTGCAATGCCA
>NW_011888803.1:11873978-11896928 GCF_000151845.1 Pteropus vampyrus
ACCTCAGAATCTGTATTTTAATGAACACATGGTGATTCTAACACTTATTAAAATTTGAGAACTATTGATGTAAATTCTCTTTTGGGGACATCCTGTGTGGTTCCATGTCATGATTTGGATCTCATCCCTGTGTGTGTATCAGATGAGATGATGTGTCAGTAATTATTTTTTCAGATGGTAAAGTGCAATACAAATATTAGATATAACTATCATTAACTATTTTATATAATTTTATAATTGCATCATGAGCTGTTAGCTATCTAAGGCAAAAGATCCTTATAAATACCAAAACATCATTGAGTCTATAGTAATATACCTGTTCTAACCTGGGTATCTTAAACGATGATTTCAATGGACTTGTTAGGAAACTCTTTCCATCATAGTTATCGTTCTTTCTGACTCATATTGCTAGTGAAAGGTAATCCTGTGAATTTTGCTGATAATATTCATTTCTTTCCTAATTTCCTTTGGGTGGGCCTACGTTGTGGGAAGAGCTCAGATTTTAGAGTCAAACCAACCTGGGCTTATGACCTACCGCTGGGACTTACGACCTATGGGAATTAAACATGACATTTTCCTTTCTATCCCTTAGTTTTCTCATCTGTAAAATAGAAACTGAAAAGTCTACTTTATAAGGCCATTGGGAGAATTAAGAGTTCAGCTGACAGTTGTTGCACATAAACATTCAACACATTATTATTACTAGTTTTTAAAATTATCTTTTCCCTAAATTTGACAACTTAGTAGCAGGTTACTCTTTTATAATCTTGTCACAGTCCTGTCATGCAAAGCCCCCTGATCTCAGCTCCACTAATTTGCCATGTGTAATGACTCTGATGAAACAAATTGTAATTACGCTGAGAGATCACTCAGAACATTAGCACTGCTGCTGTGGCTTATTCCTATGCTGTCTTACTTGCATGCTAATCTTTAGCACCTCCTTAGGTGACCAAGTCAAATGCTTAGAACCATGTCTAGTAGTTTTGCAGTGACTAACACAAACAAGCACACAGAGGAGTTAGGTGACTGTGTAACCTAAAGAAAGTTATTTCTTCACCAATTTTCCCCACCTCTTTAATTTTGTGATTGATTTTCAGTCTGGTGGGAAAATGTAAATAAATAGTAGCCATATATCACATACATATAAGTATGTCCTTGGCCAAGAGTAGGCAACTTATATTATTCATTCTTTATGGTGGGAGTTTATAAAATTTCTTCAGTTTATGGGAATTGTTACAAAATCTAGAGAATTAACAGGAAAACTGGAGGAGACTTCTTCTATTTAGTATTGGTAAAATACCAGTTAAAGTGTACTTCTGGGTAAAATGAGTAATAAAAGTTGTCAAATCTAAAGTTGGTTGAATGAAATTTATTCTTAGTTTTACAATAGATCTTAATCAAAAGGTTATAGCTGTGAGGGCCTTCTTGACAAAATATGTATATATTTAAGTTTCATTGGTTGCAGAATTACATTAGATCTAACTGATGTAAATGTAAATTTATTCAGTGGAAAAAAACCCCACTACCATAATGCATTCATTTGCATGTGCAATGCCAGTTCAATCCTTCTCAGTTTTTTTTTTTTAACTGCTTTAACTCTCTCCTTCCAAATGCTGTCATTCAGGATAAAAATTGAAAGCAGCGAAAACATTCTAATTGAGATTTTAAGCTACATAAAAGATATAATTCTAGGCTTTGACTTGATTTCCTTATGAAAATGTCAGTTTCAATGCTGTATTTCTGATAGGAGCAAACTTATTAGAGTGACACTTAAATCCTTTCTCTTTAACTAATGGAAGGATGGGTTTTTCCATGTTATCAATCTCCAGTTTTATTGTAATTGCAGTAGTTGCTGTGAGGTTTGCCTTTTGTCTCTTTTTCTCCTATCCATCCCATTGCACATCCATTTTCAGGAAAATGCAAATAATGATTCTGAAAAAGATTTGAGCTCTTAGATTTTTAAAAGAACAATGAACCCAAAGCTGGTAGCCCAAGTTGCTCCATGGCTGTGACTTCACAGGGCAGTGTTAGAACCAAGAAGCTATGTGCCTGGACTCTATGAATAGAAGTTGTGTCTGTAGGTGTCACTTCATTTTTCAGATCATGGGCATTTCAGTGGAATTTTGGGATTGTTGCCCCCTTTTTAGAATGGCAGGGTCTGTAGGCTTGAGTTGAGACTAGGAATTCTGGTAATGCCTTGGTGGTGATAAATTCCACACTTCACAGAGGAGGAGCTGCCTCCCCCTCTTCCCACCCCTCAAGTCTGCTTATATGCCTCTTGATCTGTCCTTGCTACAGAGCAAACTTCTGGAGCATCTGCATGATAGGGTCTGCTGTCAGGCTACACTGGTCCTGGAACAGATAAAATACATTCAAACAATTCTTCTAAGATCCTCTTTGCAAGACCTGTTTCAGGGGGCTACCTGGCCCCTGCTTAGGAATCTTTCTGTTATTCCCTGCTTGACAGATGCATTCTTCTGAAGTGAAAATGAATGCTCCACCCTTTAGTCATAATGGGTTTGATTCATCTTTTCCATTGCTAGGACTTCCTGGAGGACCCTGTGTTGGTAGTCAAAGCCTTAAGGACATTCACAAAGGAAGGAAGTATGCAAACCTGAGAACAATGTCCTAAGTTTGACGTAACATGTTAAAGTAAAAATATCTCTTCCCCAAAAGAACTTTTCAGTTCTAGAATGAGTTTTAGAAGTTGACTCCCCTACACCATCCCCGATTTAGAAACTCTTTGCAAGTTATATACCTACAATTATTTCTTTATGGCTGCCTTTGGTTTTTATTGTTTCTTGTCCAGAATATCTCAACAGCTTTGCTCGATGAAAGATGGTACACTCAGCTTCAAACTTCTATTTTTGTGTCCTCCTATCACCCCGTACTTGCCTCTGTCATATTTTTCACACTATCTGGGAATTTGCTTTTGTGTCTAACTCTCTTCTGGTAGATTGTACACTCCCCAGAATGAAGGGGCAGCTCATTTTCCTGGGAGTATTTCTGGCCTTAGCAATGCCTGGAATTAGGAAGTGTGTCAAAACTGATGAATGAATGAATTAATGATTAAATGCATGAGGCACTGTAATAATTATTAGCATTTTTAACTGTTAGGCATTTGGGGTGGGATTTGGTACCTGAATACTCTTTCCTTCTAGGGCACACTTGGAAAGTTATGTACAGAGGGTATGGAAGTTTAGTGGCTTTTATTGGAATCAAGGAAAACACCAATACAACTCTCATAACCACCCTCCAAGTGAGGGGCTTCTGTGATAAGTGGGATTGGACTCCTAAATAAAGGTTCATATGCCACCCTTCTACTCACCTATGCAGAGCAAAACCCAGGTCCACATAGCCAACCACTGGCTGGCAGGGACCTGGAGCAGGTAGCTAGGAGGAAGGCTGGGCCTGCAGAGCAGCCCCGTCTTGGGAGCAATACCCAAGGGCACAGAAAGTAGGGGATAGGCCATTGGGTGTGAGTGCAGAGAGAGTGTTGGACTCTGCTGTGGAGGAAAGAGTGGGCCTGGGCTGGCCTGAGAAGTAAGCCAGTGTAGGAAGGGCATGCCCTCATCCATATGGATGTATATCACCTTTCTTTGTCATGACCTGTGCGTTAGTGAAATGTGCCCCAGTAAATGTCAGTTTGGCAACTATGCTGGTAGGGAGGAGCTAAGAGAAGCTGGAGGAAGATAATTTCCTTCCTCTCTTCACTGAGGCAGAAAAGTGAAAGATGCAGGGAAGGTGTTCCCTCCCTTTCATAGATAAAACCCAGCATGACAGATTTCTATGGCCTTCAGAAGTGACTCTAGCTGCCTGGAAGGGTCAGCACTCCTGCAATGAATACCACATTTCCTCATTTCAAAAACAGCTTAAATTATAAGGCAATTTAATAATAGCTTCTAAGGAAACAGAAACACTTCCATGGAAAATGTTCATATTAGTGCTTGCTTACTGACTGATCGATTGTGCTGCCCTGCTTCCCCTTCCCTAGGGGAGCTGGTAAATTTGGCAAAATAAGCTCTGCCCAGGGAAATTTGGTGGTAACACACCAGGAAGATGAATGTGCTGGGGAATCTCTGCAGAGGCAAGCCTGGTCTTACTTTATGCAGCAGCAAAATTGACAAGGTGCTCAGGCATCAGAAAAGGCACACATTACAGCACTTGTCCTTCAGTGTATCCTCTCTTCTTATTTACATATTTCCCATAAAAGGTACATCTTCAGAGTTCAGCTCCTAAAAGCATACATGCTAATTTTTCTACAGATCTATTATGTATGAATGAGAAGAGTCTATTCTCTTCTTGGTGTGCGGAGGATTTGTGCATGTAACCCCCCATTAGTGTTAATGGCAGATCTATGCATAATATCCCTAACTCCCAGAATCCAGGGCGCCTGACTAAGCCACATGCAATTACTTACACACACAATGACAGGGAGCTGATACTGGAGCTCAGGAAACTGTGTTCGGAGGCTAGATTTCAAGTTCTCACACTTTAGTGGTCTATATTTAAAAAAGAAGTGTACAAAGGATGCGACTATAAGAGATTGGCTTACCTTAAAACACCTGTAAAACATTTCATGGCTTCTCTTTGTTACGATATCTCTCTCTGACCTATAATGCTGAACTGGTGGAAGTGAGGGACTATATAACTCTGTAGGGTGCCTGGCTCAGAGAAAGTGTATAATACTTTTTTGGGGGGGTGGGGGAGGGGGTTGTGATTGAATAAATAAATGAATGAACAAAATAAGTCTTTCTTAATAGGCTTGAAGACTCTCTAGATTTGGGGTTTAGATTTGCCTTTGGTGTTCTCAATTTTGAGTTTGGAAGTCATTAATTGCTGCTATGTAACATGTTTCCTAGATGCCAGGAACTGTTACAATGAACCCTCCAAACAGCCTTATTACAGTAGCCCCGCCTTATCCGCAGGAGGCATGTTCCAGAACTACCAGTAGATGCCTGAAACTGCACCCTATATACACTGTTGTTGTTGTTTTTTTAATACAGTTCATAAATACCTTTTCACTTAAGGGAAGCACTTTACGGCTTCTCTTTGGCATAATCTAACTGCCAGCATCACTACTCTTGCACTTTGAGCCACTATTAAATAAAATTTGTGTTATTGAACACAAGCACTGTGATTCCTCGATAGTTGATCTGCTAATCGGATGGCTGACGGATGGGGAGTGTATACGGCGTGGATACATTGGACAATGATTCACTTCCCGGGAGGGACAGAGTAGAACGTGCAAGATTTTATCACAGTACTCAGATTGGCCCACAATTTAAAACTTATGAATTGTTTATTTCTAGAACTTTTCATTTAATATTTTCAATCTGTGGTTGACCACAGGTAACTCAAACCATGGGATGTGAAGTAGTGAAATTTACTTAATTTGGAGATAAGTGAACTAAAGTTTGGAGAGTGTAAGTTACTTGTCTAAGGTCTTACAGTCAGTAAGAATTAGAACTAGAACTTGAACTTGGATCTTTTAATGATAAAATGCATATTTTTTCCTTTACAACAGCTGCTTACTTCTCTGTTACATTATCCTATCCCCTCTTTCTTGAATACTTTGCTAGCCTCTAAAACAATTAGTATGCCTACTCCCATGCTCACTCATTTATACTCACGCCTATGCTGGTCTAAATATAAAAATCTACATTTATGTTCAGGTAAAACTGCCCCCTCCCTGTCACATCTTATTTTATTAAGAAGACACATTCTAGAAAGACAATAATATCAGCTTACAAAAAGCTAGAGGACAGTCCAGATAGAGCCTCAGTGGCATCAAATTCCACAGACCTGGATCCCCCCAACTCAGTCCTTATTTCTCTCAATTATACCAAAAATGTGAATTCTGTTTGAAGAACAAGAAAAAGCCATTGTGGATAAGTAAAAAAAAAAAATGATGATTTAAGAGCCATTGTTTCTCATTCTCAGACATAAAGTATAGCTATCTCTGGCACACTAACAGTATACTTCTCCATTCTCTGAATGGACTTTTAATTCCACAGACATGGATATATCAAATTCTCCTATGGCATAATTGTCACCTTAATTTTTCGCTTGGCCAAAATCGGTCTTTACCTTATAATTTTAAGAGTAAAGGGATTTTTGGCGCAATTTGAATCTGTGCATTAGCTTTGCCTAACAGTATGATTCATATGATACAATTCTGTAATAAATTAATTTAAATATAATTCTATAATAAATAAATAATAAATATAATTGATAGATATTAATATTTGGGTTGTCCTCATTATCAAATTATAATCTAGTACCCTTGATACTTTCTGAACATGTAACATAGAGTTTATAAGGCTAGTGTGTACTGAAGTTCTGACGCTCTGTGATAATTCACTGTGGTTGTATTTCCAGGAGTTCAAATATCCCAAGCTTTTCTCACTCTGCTAACGGTTTCTGTTCCACATATTGCAGAAGCTCAAATCTTTATCATGGATTCAAATGAACTATTTGAAAACACTTGGTAAATTATGAAATAGTCAAGGAATAGGGATAATCACTGTCACTATGAAATAATTAGAACACAACAGAAAGGAAAGATAGAACTTACTGCTTTTTACTTTAGTAAAAGCTGGCTCTGATTTTTTTCCCAGGGCATACTAAGTTTCGTAGTTGTTACAGAATCAAAAGCTGTGTGATTCCAAACACCTCATTAAATCCAAGTTTACTGTTTTGCTTGGATTCACTGTTGTGAAAATCATAGCTTTTTATTTAATATTTTTGTAGCTTTTTGAGCCCAACTTTGGGTCTTTAAAAATTATGTTTTACATATGATGTAGTTCAGGAAATTCATAGCCTTGGGAAAATTTGATAGCTAATGGAAAAATTATTTACTTAATAAAACTAGTAATAATGAAGAACTACTATTAAGATAATAGAACAATCTGTGATAAGTGGGGAGTTTCCTGGTAGTTAGCAAAGCACATTTGTTTGTATCTTATTTTACCAAGAAGATGTATTTTGGATTAGGAATACTATATAATATTTAGAGACTAACTGATGAATAAGAAAGGAATATTTCATTTAAAGATATGGAAGGCAGAGAGAGTATAAGTTTCTTTTGAAACGAAAATTTTTTTTCTCAAGAAACTTTGCCTTGATGCTCAATTTTAATGTATGCAAAGGATCTTACATAATACCAGAGACTTGAATAAATACAAAACCTTTAAATTTTCTATTATATGCCTCCACTTACCTTCTCTTGCTTTAATTTCTGCCCATGTGAAATGGTTCTGGGTACCCTAGAAAGGAAAAGGATAAATTCACTGTAGGATGAGCAGTGCCTGAGATCGTTGTCCAGACACCTTTATAGATTTGCCCAAGTCAGCTGCTAGCAAGCACCTGAGCTGTGGCCCATCAAAGTAAGTCCATAAGGCAGGAGATTCACTGACAGTCTTAACTTCATAGTTTCACTATTGAATGATTAATGAATAGACATATTTTATGCAAAGCAATTCAAAGTTGCAAGATAATCACTTCAGTAAGATTAGAATTTTATTTGACAGTATGGGGAGAATGAGAGAGAGAGAGAGAGAGAGAGAGAGAGAGAGAGCGCGCTATTGCGCTGTTCTTTCTCTGGAGAACCAGTTTGTTAATTACTAATATACATTGAGAATGGTGTTTATTAACTTACTATGGAGGAGAAACTACTACTTGTTGCTGGTGTATTCATCATAATGTGTGAAAAAGATCTGGACTGTTTAAGCCAGAAGGAAAGAGTATATACTGAAATGTGGGGTCTCAGTCAGATTCTCAGACAGTAAAGGAGCCTACTTAGAATGTCTGACACCGTCAGCCTATATGCATACATAATTGTGTGGAAACACTTGTTTGCATGGGGGTTGCTAGATAAACGAACATACATTTGTACACTTATATTGTGAAAAGCAAAAATAAAGTCTGTGAATCACTATATATAAAGGAGAAGGGAGGCAAACATGTCGAGGCGTTTTTTTTTTTGGTCTGTGGTTCTGATCTAGTGAGCAGAAAAATAGCCCCCTCTCCCTATCTACCTGGCTGTCTTTGTGTTTCTATCACTTATTTGTGAGTTTCTGAATGCATCATGTTATTAGTTGGCTATGTTCTTTAGCTACAATTTACCGTATGCTGAATCATGACTGGGCGGGGAAGAAGTCAATGTGATGTCATATCTTGGGAGGCATCAGTCAAAATATAATAAGAAGAGTGAATACTGCCTCTTGTTTTACTCTAAAATAATTTTATATCCTTAATGATTTTCTGCTTCCTTCAGTCAGTTACTCTGAGTTGTGTTGAGCTCTCTGACTATAATTACAGATTTGTCTATTTATCCTCTCAGTTCTTACTTTTGCTTCAGGTATTTTGAAGCTCTATTACTAACTGCCTATACATTTAGTGTTGTTTTGTCCTTTTGAGGAACTGGCCCCTTTATTATAATGAAATGCTCATTTTTATTTCTTTATCTACTATGTCTGACACTAATACAGTTATTCCAGCTTCTTCCTTTCTTCCTTCCTTCTTCCCCACCTTTTGTATGTGTGTGTGTTTACATGATATATCATTTTCTGTCTTTCTATTTTTAACTTATTTATGTCTTTATATTGTTAGAAGATTTCTTATTGACAATATATATTTGAGTCTCACTTTTTAACTCACTCTGACAATCTCTACCTTTAATTGGAGTATTAGACTATTTACATTTAATTATCAATATTGCCAGATTTAAACCTACCAAATCTGCTTGTTTTCTATTTGACTTATCCATTCTTTGTTCTATTTTCCCCCTTGCCCTGCCTTCTTTTGGTTGTAGGATCAAAAGGTGCATGATTTTTTTTTTTTTTATTTCCATCATTGGCTTGGTAACTATACATTTTTGTTTTATTTATTTATTTGTAGCGATTGCTCTGATATTTACAACATAATTTTAAACCTGTAAGAAACTTATGACAGTCTAGTTCCATTTCTATTTCCTCATCTTTTGTGCAATTGTTATATATTTTAATTTCTCATGTTATAAACCACACACTATATCATTATTTTTGCTTTAAACAATTATTTATCTTTTAAAGATGTAAAAGTGAGAAAAATGTCTTTTATATTTATCTACTGCTGTGGTCTCAATGGTTATGTTTCTTCGAAATTCATATATTGAAACTTAACCTTTAAGATGATGGTATTAGGAAGCAGGGCTTTTGGGATGTGATTAGGTCATGGGGGCAGAGCCCTCAGAAACAGGATTAACAGCCTTATAAAAGAGACCTAGTGAGTGCCCTCATCTCCTCTGCCATGTGAGGACACAGTAAAAAGGTACCATCTATGAACCAGGAAATAGCTTCTTGCCAGATGCCAAATCTGCTGGTGTCTTGTTCTTAAATTTCTCAAACTCCAGAGCTGTGAGAAATAAATGTTTATTGTCTATAAACCTGGATTATAATACCCAGTTTATGGTATTTTGTTATAGCAGCCCAAACTGAGTGAGATGCCTACATATTTAGCCTTTCTAGTTCCTTTCTTTCCTTCGTGTATGTTCCAAATTTCCACTTAGTATCATTTATCTTCTGCCCGAAGAATTTACTTTAATATGTCTTATAGTGCTGGTCTTCTGGCAATAAATTTTCTCAGATTTTGTTTATCTGAAAAAGTTTTTATTTTGCTTTCATTTCAAAATTTTTCTCACTGGGTATATAATTCTATGTTGACAGTTTTTTCTTTCAGCACTTTAAAGATATCAATTCACTGTCTTCTGCCTTAAATAGTTTCAGACAAAAAGTTTAATATTCTTATCTTTCTTCTTATGCTTGTTATGTACCTGTTTTTCTTCTGGGTGTTTGTAAGATTTTCTCTTTATCACTGGTCTTAGGCAATATGATTATGTTGTATGTTAGTGTGCTTTTCTTTGTGGTTATTCATTTTGAAGTTTGTTGACCTTGGATCTGTGGGATTATAATTAAGATTAAATTTGGAAATATTTTGGCCATTATATGTTGAAATATTTTTTTTCTAGCCCCACTCTCTTTCTGATATTCCAATGATGTGTCTGTTAGACTACTTGATTGTTCTACAAGTCATTGGTGCTTTGTTCATTTTTAAAGTCTTTTTTCTGCCTGTGTTTTACTCGAGGTCATTTCTATTGCAATTTCTTTAAATTCGTTGATTCTTTTTTTCAGTGTCCAATCTGTGTGCTGTTATTTTTATTTGAGAAATTTTAGTTTTTATTACTAAAAGTTCCTTTTTAGTAATGTATTTTTATTTGAGAAATTTTAGTTTTTATTACTAAATGTATTTTTATTTGAGAAATTTTAGTTTTTATTACTAAAAGTTCCTTTTTAGTCTTTTAAAAAGTACCTTCCATATGTGTCTTCATCATACTCATGTTTTCCTCCATATTCTTGAACCTATAAAGCATATTTTTAATTTCTGTTTTAATGTCCCTATCTGCTAATTGTATTTCTATCACTTCTCTGTCTAAATCTAGTAACTGGTCTTTTTCTTCTAATCGAGTATAATATTTCTTGCTTATTTGCTTATCTGATAAATTTTGATTAGGTGCCAGCAATTATGAGCTTTTTGTTGTTGGGTGTTGACTTTGGTTGTATTCCTTTAAATAGCATTGGATTTGTTCTGGTATGCAATTATGCTACTTGAAATCAGTTGGATCCTTTTGGGGCTTGCTTTAAGCTTGTTAAGGCAGGTGTAGGGCAGCCTTCATTTTGTGGGTAGTTTAATTAGACTACAAAGGTCATACCCTCCTGATGATTCTGCCTGGTGTCCTGTGTATTATGAGGTTGGTCCACTCTGTCTGGTGGGAACATGAAATGAGCTTTGGGAATTATTTGATCTCTTACTTTCCAGAATGTTTCTCCTGGGCTTTCCTCCCATATAAATGCAGATTGGTCCTCAGCCCTCTGCATATCCATAGAATCCTCCATTCTGCAGCTCCTTCCCCCCTGATTTTCCATCCCATAGGTTACAGCTGTTTTACCTTCTTGAGCTTCCACACCTCTCCACCTAAGTGAGACCTTTGGGCTTTATTTAGGTACCTTCCTTGTGTTGTAGTCTAGAAACTTTCTCTAGGTAGTAAGCTGCAGAATTGTAGGCCTTACCTTCTTTGTTTCCCTTCTCTCAGGGACTTTAGTTCTATACTGCCTATTTTCCAATGTCGAAAAAAACTTTGTTTCATAGGTTTTGTTCATTTTTCTAGTTGTTTAATATAGGCGTCTCTAGTCAGACCTAGTGATTATTGTGAAGTAAGCATACATATTCAATGAAGTAATTATATATATAGTTAATACTTAAAATATGTAAACTATTGCTAATTTTCTCTGTTGCTTCAGAAAGCAGATCTAGGACCAAAGGATAAAAGGATAGTTAGATTTTCTACCATAGTTTTCCAACAATGGAAATAAGCAGGAATCAGGTTTGGTTGTTGTTGTTATTGTTGTTGTTTAATTGTAGGTAGTAATTACATAGGCTACAGAAGAGAGACTTTCTTATAAAGTAACTCCTCATTGCAGGGTTGACCTCTATTTTTCCTCCAAGATTTCAGATTCCATGATACTTCTAAGTAATGTGTGATAGCGAAATACTATTAGTTACAGCTGAAGTTGAGATCGGTTCACGTGAATCCCATGTTAGAGACATGTCCATGACTAATCTTTAGAATTGCCTCTTCAATTATAAAAACTTCGATTGCCTAAACTATCCATGAAAATGGCTATGTAAGAGATTAAAACTTAAAAGATTGAGTGAGAGAATATTTGCTAAGTGTAGAATCTACAAAGATTTTGTTCTAAATGTGTCTACTTGGACAATATTTTTGTCTTTGAATGTATCAATATTCTAGCCATGATAAGATCAGTGATTTCACTCAAAGGGTAGAAAAAGACTAACCAGCCTAAAGAATTTCCCCAAGCAGTGCTTTTACAATATCTCAATGAGATAGTGGGAGATAAATTAACTGAGTTCCTGAAAAACAAACCAGATTCTAAAGGTAAGTTTTCTTTTAAAAATTATACAGTGTTGAGTGAAAAAAGTAAAAAAATAAAGTAGAGGTGGGATGTTTTGCATACTATTATCTGGACTTAATGAATCTCCATTGCTTGAGCTATTTGAGAAAATTTCCTAGGTCCATATCACTGGTTTCCAAAGTTGTCCACTTAAGGAGGACATACTCAAAGTAAACTTCCAAAGGCCATTTGAGTTCTAGGAGCTTGTTCTTTAGACTTTGTCTTTAATTTGCCTAGGGAACGCTTTGGAAAACTGATATGGGAGAGGTAGGAGTTTCACAAGCCCCCATTCTGGTTCTTATAACCCATCTTTCCCAGACTCTTGATGTTACAAACTGGGAAACTGAGGTCCTATGAGATGGCGTGAGCTGACCCAGATCACAAGCTAGTTATGGGGAGAGCTAGGCCTACTATCTCTTTTAACAAATATTTACTAAGTACCTAGTATGTGCATTGTATCTAGTTCAGTGCTCTTTACATTACTACAAGCCATCCTTCATGAATTATAATAACATGGAAAAAGCTTATTAGGATTTATAACTTTTTTTATTTATCTTTGGAAAAGAAGCCTCTCTGAACTTATCATTGAGATGTGTTCAAAGAAATTCAGCAGCTGTGGTGACAGGAAAGAGTCCTAGTCAGAATCAGCAGTGAGTGGCTTTATGCCAGTACATAATGCGTTTCTACAGAGAAAGAGATTTCCATACAAAAGTGGGACCAGAGGTCAGGGACCAAATAAAACGGTCAAATGTGAATTAAGAACAATTAATGTGTCTGGGCACAAATTAATTGAGTTCTTACCTGATAAACAGTCAGGTCACAGTGACACTTGAATTCAACATTGCAACAGCAGGAAAATAGAGGGCGTTGAATTGGTTATATTATTATTCAGAAGAGAAGGGATGCTGGTGTTGTCAAGTACAAACTCTTGTCAGATGCCTTTATCTGCTCAGATCTCTGGTTACTGTTCAAAGTTCAACTTTCACGAGATACGAATCGCACAATTATGTCAGCTTCTCAGGTTCAATCCAGACAACATCAGAGAAAAAAGAACCATGTTCAGTAGAAATAAGCAAAAGCTGTTGGTACTTCTGGAGTGGAGGAGAAACAACAGTGTGCAGATGTGAGACAAGACAAGTGATGCTACCTAGAAAAACTACCTTCTGATATGCCGATATCAATGAAAATTTTCAGAACTTCTAGGCAACAGAGACAGCAGTTTAAGGTGCTTTATTAAAGTTCTCACTGTTGTTTCTAGGGAAAAAAATGTCCAGTCTTTGTGAATTAGAATCATGCTTGTCTGGCCATAAAACAAGGACTTCTTTTATACATGTAATGCCTTTGGGCAAATTAGGAAGAAGTGCATTACATAAAAGGCATCTCTTTTGAGTGGATGAATTGTGAAGAGGTTCTGCTTCCTTGAGTCTGCAGCCTAGCACTGGGGCTCAGGTCATGGAGACCAGAGGGAGGGCTGGATTTGAGCCCCACCTTGACTCTTTGGCTGGGTACCTTGCACAGGGCATAGTTTTACCTAGAGGTTCTCCCTTGAAACCTTATAATTTCCTGAATTTCTTTCCTGGTCACTATAAGCTATCAGGGGCCTTTTGTCAGGCCTGGGAATTATTGCAAAGATATGAGTTAGCAGTTACCTAAGACTTCAGGTCATGGAGCAGGTGGGGGTGAAGGGGAATCTAAAAAGACAATGTCTGTGGACAAAGGTGGAGCTGAGGGCCAGAGGATCCAAGTGAATGCCAAATCCAAGGTCAGTGGTCAGAAGGGCAGAAACTGGATTTAACCAGAGAAATAAAATGAGAAAGGCACGTTCTGAAGGGAAGGTGGCAGGTGGGCCTGGATTCCTGAAAGGGCAGGGCCTGTCAGTATTCGAAGCTGGATTGGACAGGGTGTCAGCAATGTCTATCAGTGAGGTTTCCGGGGAGGAAGACAGCTAGAAGTACTGTTTAGCTCTGGAGCAACACTGCCTGGGGCCCAAATCCTAACAAAGCCCAGGCTAAAAATTCAGATTTATTCTTGACTTCTTTCTCTAATGTCCCATATCCAACTCACCATTAAATACTGTTGATTCTATTTTCAAAATACATACAGACTGTAACAACTTTCGCCATTGCCACTCACTACTAATGTCCAACCCATTGAGAGAGTCTGCTAACCCATCTCTCTGCTTTTGCCCTTGCTTCTTTCATGCCATGAGTTTATTTTCATCATACATCTGTTGTAAAGACTCTTGCCACTCCTCTGCTCAAAACCTTCCTATGGCTCTCGTCTTGCTCAGAGATAAACACTGAGTCTTTACAATGACTTACCAGACCTAAGTAATCTGAACCCCTGTCCCCTTGGACCTCATCTCAACACACTCTCTTGAATATGTCACTCAAGCCACATTGACGTGCTTGCTGCTGCTTGAAGAAAACCAAGCATGCTTTTGCCTCAAAGCATTTGTGCTTTCTGATCCCTCTGCCTGGAACACATTCCCCTCAATCACTTCCTTCAAGTTTCTTTTTCAAATACCACCCGCAGGAGGAAATCCCCAATTAGCCTATGTAAAATAGAAACTCACTATCTCCTGCACTCCCCATTTCCTCTCTGATTTACTTTCCTTCTTAATAATTCTCAACTTCTGATGTAATATATATTTTAATTTTATCAATGTAAATTTATATGCAATTAAATGCACAAATTTTAAGTGCATTAAGAGTTTGTTTTACTGAAGAGTAGTATCAATTTTGTAATTTTGCTACAATGCGTTTACCTACTCATCTTTTGATGGACAATTAGGTTGCTTCCAGTTTAGGGCTACTATGAATAAAGATGTTATAAACTTTTTTCTACAGTATTTTTTAGTCATATATTTGATTTTATCTTGAATAAATAAAAGTAGAATTAAACATATATGATACATATATGTTCAACTTTATAAGAAACTGTCAAAAAGTTTTATAAAGTAGTTTTTCATATTTACCCTTACCAGCTATGTATGAAAGTTTCAACATTTAGTTTTATCTATCTTTCTAATTTTTGCCATTTTATTGGATATATCGAGATGTCACATTATGATTTTAATTAATTTCCCTGATTAATAATAATGTTGAACATCTTTTCATTTGTGTATTGGCCATTCAAATGTCTTGTTTTGTAAGAATCCATTAAAATCCTTTCCTGACATTTTCATTGAGTTGTCTTCTTCTGTTGATTAGTGAGAATTCTTTGTATATTCTGCTTATAAATCCTTTGTTAGATGTATGTGTTATAAATAATTTCCCCACACTTGCTTTGCGTATTCATTTTCTTTTTGTTTTGACAAATAGAGCTTTTCGTTTGGTAAGGTTCATTTTGTCATTTTAAGTATATTCTAGTTAATGCTCTTTAAGTTTTGCTTAAGAAAATTTTACTTACCCACGATCATGAAAGTATTCTCTGCATTTTCTTTTAGAAGCACTGTAGTTTTTACCTTTGTGATTGAGTCTATGACATATCTCAAATTAATTTTTGTGCATAGTGTGAGATAGGAGTTGAAATTCTTTTTTTTTTTTTTTTCACATGGTTACCTAGTTGTTCCTAAGTCATTTGTTGAAAAGATTCCTTTCCCCTCTGAATTCCTTGGTGGCTTTGTAAACCATCAATTGATAATATATATGTGGGTCTTTTTGTGTATTCTCTAGTCTGTTCATTCTATCTATTTGTCCTCCCTATTCTTTATTGCTTACACTATGGTGGCTTTATTTTAAGTCTGCAAACAGGTAGTGTAAATATTCTGTGTTCTTTTTCAAGATCATTTTGGTGTTTCACATGAATTACTTATTCCTTATTTTATTCCTTATTTATATAAATTTTAGTGTCAGCTTATCAATTTCTATACAAATGCCTACTTGAATTTTGATTTCAATAGCATTGCATGTATAGATCAACTTGGGGAGAACTGAAACTTATATTAGTTTGTTTGGGCTGCCATAACAAAATACCACAGACTGGGTGACTTAAACAACAGAAATTTATTTTCTCAGTTCTGGAGACTAGAACTCCAAGGTCAAGGTTTCTGCAAGTTTTGTTTTTGTTTTTGTTTTTGTTTTTTTCCTGAGGCCTCTCTCCTTGGCTTATAGATAGCTACATTCTCATTGTGTCCTCACATGGTCACCTCTGAGGTGATGTGTTGTCTGTCTCCTAATTTCTTCTTGTAAGGACACCAGTTACATTAAATTATGGCCCACCTGTATAACTTCATTTTACCTTAATTACCTCTTTAAATGCTCTATCTCCAAATACAGTCACATTCTCAGGTATAGGGGGTTACATCTTTAATGTTAACATCTTAACATTAAAACTTTCAGTCCTTAAACACAGTATATCTTTCCATTTATCTTTTTTATTTAGTATTTTTGTTTATCGTTCTTTAAAAAAATCTTTCAATCAGAGTTGACATTTGATATTATTTTATATTAGTTTCAGGCATGCAGTATAATGGTTAGACATTTATATAATTTATGAAGTGATCCCCTTGATTAGTCTAGTACCCATCTGGCACTATCTATGGTTATTACAATTTTGTTGACTATATTCCCTATGATGTACTTCACATCCCTATGACTATTTTGTAACTACCAATTTGTTCTTCTTAATTCCTTCACCTTTTTCACCCAGCCCTCCAACCTCCCCTTCCATCTAGCAATCACCAGTTTGTTGCTCGTAGTATTTTCTTATACTCCTTTGTATTTCTGTAGAGTCAGTTGTTACTTCTCTTTTATTTCTGATTTTATTTGGGCCCTCTCTCATTTTTTCTTGATGAATCTGGTTAAAGGTTTATCAATTTGTTTATCTTTTCAAAAAACCAGCTTTTGGTTTCATTGGTCTTTTGTATTGTATTTTTAGACTCTCGTTTATTTATTTCTGTTTTGATTTTTAATTTAGGTTATCTTTAATTTCTCTCTGTGTTTTGTAGCTTTCAAGGTACAGGTGTCGCACAAATCTTGGTAATTTATATGTAAATATTTGCATTCAATGTTTTGGGTGTGACCATTAATAGCATTTTTTTCAATTTCAATTCCTAACTGCTAATATATAGAAATTCAATAGATATTTGCATGTTGATCTTGTAAACTGATACTTGCTAAACGCACTTTTTCGTGTTGCTTTTTTTGGTATGCGGATCCCTTAGGATTTTCTACATACATAATCATGTTGTTTGTGAATAAATACTGCTTTATGCCTTTGTTTACAGTTTGTATGCTTTTATTTCTTCTTCTTGGCTGGCTGCGGTAGCTAGGACATCCTGTACAATAGAATAGAAGTCATGAAAACAGACATTCTTGTCTTATTGCTGATCTTAGTGGGGGAAGTATTTAGTTTTTCACCATTAAATAGCTGTGTGTTTTTTATAGATGCTCTCTATCAGCTTGAGGAATCTTTATTATTACTTTACTGAGTTGAATTGTGTTTGCTGATGTTGAATTATGTCGTTAATTTTTTCGTGTCTACTGAGATGATCATTTGGTTTTTCTCCTTTATTTTCTTAATGCAATAAATTGAATTGATTGCTTTTCAGTGTTAAACCAAATTTACATTTCTGGGACAAGCCCGATTTGATCACATGGTATTACTCTTTCCAAATATTACTGGATTTTATTTACTAATATTTTGTTAGAATTATTGGCTTGTAATTTTTTCTCGTAATGTTTTTGTCAGCGTATAATGTCAGAGTTTTTGACTTAAAAGAAAAGCTGAGAGGGTTCCTTTATTCTTTACTTTCAGAAAGATTTTTCTGTGATATTGGTAGTTTTTATTTTAAAAATATTTGATAGAATATGCAAGTAAGTCCATCTGGGAATGTTTTAAATTATCGATCCCAGTTCTTTAACTGATATAGAGATAGTTATATTTTCTATTTTTTCATTTCTGCTTCAGTAAGTTGTATCTTTCAAGGAATTTTTCCATTTTATGTATGCTGTTAAATTTAGTGGCATAAAATTTTCACAGTATTCCCTTATTATCTTTTAAGTGTCTGTAAAATCTGTAATCATATCTCTTCTTTTTTTTTCATGATATTGTTTACTTGTGTTTTATCTTTCCTTTGAAAAATAGACCTAATTTATTTTTGAGAAGTTTTATGTTCACTAAGAAATTGAGTGGTAAGTAGAGTTTCCATACACTCTTTTCCCCAGTTTCCACCTATTATTAACATCTCGCATTTGTATCATTCGTTTGTTACAATGATGAGCTGATATTGATATAATTAGTATTTACATTAGGGTTCACTCTATGTATTGTGCATTCTATGGGTTTTAACAAATATATAATGATAAGTATCCATCCCTAGAGTATCATACAGGGTAATTTTGCTGCCCTAAAAAAGCCCTGTGCTCCACTTATTCATCTCTTCCTCCCTTCCTCTAAACCCCTGGCAACCACTGACCTTTCACTGTCTCTACAGTTTTGCCTTTTCTAAATTGTCATCTATTTGGGGTTGTTCAGCATACAGCCTTTTCAGATTGGCTTCTTTCACTTAGTGACATGTTTTTCCATGTCCCTTTGTAGCTTAATAATACTTTTTAAAAAAATTTGTCTTTCTAGAAGCTTATCAGTTTTATTAATCTCAAAAAAAATTGTGGTGATGTTTCTCTGCTTTACATTTCACTATAAAACAAAAGCACACTTTTTTTGAAATAAAAGTATGAAGAATTGATTTGCTTCATATGGTTCATTTTGATAAATGTTCATTGTATACTTGAAAAGAATGTGTGTTCTGCTCTGGCTGGGTGACATATTCTATTAATGCCACATAGGTCAAGTTGATTGATAACATTATTTGAGTTTTCCATATCTTTACTGCTTTTCTGTCTACTTCTCCCACTATAATCATGTGTTTATCTCTTTCTCATTTTAGTTCAATCAGGTTTTGCTCCATATATTTTGAAACTCTGTTTTTAGATACACAGTCATTAAATATTTTTTATGTCTTTTAATGAATTGACCCACTGTCACTATAAAATATCTTTTTAAAATTTCCAGTAACATCCTTGTTTTGAATTTCATTTTGTCTGATACTAATATAGCTGAATCAGCTTTTGCATGTTTACATTTGCATGGTATATCTTCTTGTATCCTTTTACCTTCAACCATTTCTATCTTTATATTTCAACTACACCTCTTAAATTTGTATCTTTTTTCCCTTTTATCCAGTTTGACAATCTCTGATTTTCATTTGTCGTGTGTATCATTTATATTTAATGCAATTATTCATATTGCTGAGTTAAAATCTACCATTTTGCTATTTATTTTGTATTTGTTCCCACTGTTCTTTGTTCTTTGTTTCTAGCTTCTTTTAGATTAATCGATATTTTTATTATTTCATTTTGTCTCCCCTGTTAATTTTTAGCTATTCTATGTTACTTTATTCATTTATTTTTAGTAGATGCTCTGAGGCATTACTAAATAGTTCGTAACTCACTCACAGTCTATCTTAAATTGATATCGTACACTTCATGTTTAATGTAAGAGTCTTAGAACAGTATCTGTCCATTACCTCCCTCCCTTCCTTTGTATGATTGTTGTTAAATATATGACGGGTATTATTAATAGGTTACTAACCCCACACTACCTTATTATTTTTATCTTTTAATTAAATTAAAGAAAGAAAATAGTCTATTACATTTTCACACAATTTTACCATTTTCTATGTTTGTTGTTTCTTCTTGTAAATCATTCTGTCCATCTGGCATTATTTCCCTTTAACCTAAAGAACTTTACCATTTCTTGTAGTGTGGCTCTGCGGCCTATGCATTTTCTTCACTTTTGTTTGTCTGATTATGTCTTTATTTCACCTTCGGTTTCAAAATACATTTTCACTGGATGTAAAATTCTTAGTTAAAACTTTTTATTTTTTTCTCAGCAATTTAACGATGTAATTCATTGTCTTCTGGCTTAGATTATTTCCGTTTAGAAGTCAAAAAACATTCTTTTTTCTCCCTTGTAATGTGTCTTTTTTTTTTTTTTTTGGATGCTTTTAAAGATTTTCTTTTTATCTTTTTTCCCCCCTGCAATTTGACTATCACGAGTTTTGGCATAGTTTTCTTTGTATTTTTTTTGCTTGGGCTTGGTTGAAGTTCTCACATCTGTGGGTTGATGATTTTCATTAAACTTGCAAAAAATGTAGCCATCATTTTTAGAGTAGTTTTTCTGCCCCTTCTCTGTCTTTTCTTACTTTCAAACTCTAATTACACGTATACTTTTCTTGACACATTTAATTATGTACTATGGAGAGCAGGTATTTATCTTTGCTAGAATAGGAGCATTTTGAAAGGTCAGCCTCTTGTCTTATTTTTCTATATCTTCATAACTTCACACAACTTAACATATACATGAGAAAAGCTCAAAATATATTTGTGGAATTAATGAATGAATAAATGAATGGTAGTAATAAGTATTTATTGACTACTTCCATGTGCTATCTTTTATTTTAGTTACTTTCATATGAATCACTCATTTCTACCTCACAACAATCTTGAGAGAAAGAGTTAAACTGAGGCCCAGAGCTCAACAAGCGTGCTCAAGTTTATATAGCTCACAAGTTGAGAGCTGGCATTGAAACCAGTGTTGAGACCTTTTTTTGTGTGATTAATGGAGAAGGAGAAAGTGCACAAAATTGTCCTGTACTACCAGGCTTGAGTCTGCCTTTTATCCTGTACCGTCATTCATTAATGAGAGGAAAATAAATTGTGGGCAACATCAGGAATTGAAGAAGCAGATGGCAAGATGGCCTTAAGCTGAACTGGGCATGCCCAGCAGGGGTCTGCTCCAACTGAGATGGGCAGAGAGAGGGTAAGGCTGGGGGCAGGTGCCCCATTTGCACCTACTCATGCAGTATAAGAAGATGGCAACAGCTAGCCATCCCCGTGACACCAGGAAACTTGTTAGCTGCTGTTTCTTACCTATTTTGGTCTCTGCAAAATTGATCAATTTTGGCCTCCACTGGGAGTGACTTGTAAGGGCTTAGAAAGAAAGAACATTGCATATGAATTCTCAGGGAAAGCACTTCTAGGCACTCCATCAAGGTAAACAGAAGCAGCATTTTTAGTTTATTTTTTATTCGGTGCTTCCTGTGATCCTGGTAATTTCTGCTGGAGAAAGGAGTTACCTCTTGCCTTAAGAAGAAAATGATGATTAGCTAATTATTTTTTGTTATGCCTATTTTATGCTACTATCGACCTGTCTAAAATCTATCTTTATTTACATCCCCATATCTTCTATTTATTCATTGATCTATTTATCTAATTAGCATCTATCTCTCTTTGCTCTTTTTAAAATTTATTCTGCTTTATCCAAATCTCCCATATCCCCATTCCAATTTATTACTTTTAAAATATATCTTGTTTGTGTACATTTTGGACAATGTTAACATAATTTCAGGTATTGAGGACAAGTGAGGAATCTGCTTAAGTCCTTAGGAGAAGCTAAAAAGACTATTAACAACCCAAGTCCATAAAAAACATCTGTTCCAGTCATGCTGGTGATTTTTTATTAGTCCTTCAAATCCATAATAAAGATCTCTAGAGCAAGACAAATGTTCTAGTAGAGTGCAAGTTCCAATTTCTTAGCTAACCTGATTTTGTTGACTCATACATATGCATGATTCAATGCTGTTCCCGAATTTAAAAAAAAAAAAAAAATTAAGCTAGGGAAGAAAAATTCTTTGGGGCTCTACTTCCTTTTTATATTATTTATATTCCTTGAAATGCCCTTGAAATTTTATTTGCTAAGGGAAGCTAAACAAATAATTGCATACTAAAAGGGAAATGAGACTAGCAAGCTAGATAATTTGTAACATCAAATATTCTTTTTCCATGCTTAACATTTTCTCTGTGAGGAAACATGAGGAGTAAACAGACCAATGTATCTTAAATGCAATAACTAGTAACAATGCCAAATGCATGAAGTGAAAATACCTCAGGATATTCTTTCACCGTTCTGCTTCATCTGAGCTGAATGCAATATGCTATAACAATAATAGGAGTCACGCTTGTCATATTTTCCCTGATCTCTAAAGCAGGATGCCAATGCAATAATAAAGCATCTTGCTTCTCTTTCTAGCTATCAATGTTATTTTTTTTTGTTATTGGGGCCTATTACATACTTTGAAAGTTTTCTCTGAAAACAAACTTGACAGTACTCTGAAGCCAATGTAATTTGACAGACAGTAGCACTTAGTTTGAAATCAATCATGATCACGAATGGAAGGAGTGAGTAAACATTTTAGACATTATTTGGAATTTGCAGAATCATTCCTCATGGGAAGGCAAAAAGACAATGTGGGTACAAAACTTAATTTCTCTGATGTGACACTCAGTGTCTTCCTTCATCTCTACCATCAGAAGAGTTTGCATGGCAAAACATACTTCTCATTGACTACAAACTGAGAAATGTCTTGAAAATGAAGTATCATAATTTAAATGAGGAGATTTAAATTAGGGAACAGCTTGATGTCCAATTTCAGTTTAATAGACTGTCTATGTTTCTGTTTCCAAATATATTTCTCTATTACTATCAGAAATGACTGTTTTAACACTTAAACTTCATGGTATGATGGGAGTTCTGAGTGCTAAAAGAACATTAAGGAAGGAGTCAATTTCCTACTTGGTATTGAGTATCTGCTCCTAAATTCACACTCTGGTCACCAAAATAGAAGAGTTTAGAGGTGGAAGAAAATGAAGTAACTAGAGTAGAGAAAGGAGAGGTGGGAGAATGAGACCGTCAGACTCCTTGGCCTCCAGAACCGTTCCCCGGCCCAAATCGTTTTTCCAATAAGGTCTGGGAACTCATTTGCTCTATTCTCCTTTAGTTACTTCTATCACACACCTTGCATGTATTGTACACTTTCTTTCCCATGTCACACTTCTGGTTAATTATGTTCACATTCACCTCCATATACCCATTG
>NW_011888803.1:11898233-11907630 GCF_000151845.1 Pteropus vampyrus
ATTTTCTTGACTGACTTATTTGGATCTTTCCAGCAGGCTCTGGTAAAGCCTAAATACATGAGATAATTTCCACAAATGAGGTTATAACGAAAGATGAGGAAAGGATGCAGATCCCTTACAGGCTCTTACAATAGTGAACCTTAGTCTGTAGTCCTGCCTTCCTCTAAGATACTGATTGAAGCTGCTGCTCGCCACTAGCACATCAACCCCTTATTCCCATGTAACACAGGCTGTGGGAAAGACTGGTTAGACTTTTCCTTCATTCTGGCCCTGCTTCCCACCAAAGATCTTGAAAAAACCATTGAGGCAGAACAGACTTGAGGGATTATCCTATCCACACTGTGTCTTGAGCAGGAGAGATAATCTGTGAGAATATGCCACATAAATGCTGGGAGAATTGGTTAACTATACAAAGAAAAAAGTATAAATGTAAAGTAACTGGCCCAGTGCTTGTCACAAAATACAGCACCTAATAAATGATAATTCTTTTATGCATTGTGTTGTGTTACACACAAAAAAAGATCATTTTGGGGTATTTTCTCAAAAGACCAATGAGATTATAACACGTAAATTACCAAACAATGTCTGGCATTCGGTAGACAATCAATATTTATCTAATTTGACTATACCTTTTCCTTTGCTCCAAATCAAACGATTATGTCAGGGCAGATCTGGGTCTCTGGGCATCCAATTAAGTGGTCTCTATACAAGTTGTTTCCTTTCTAGAAACTTTAATTTCAGGATTTCAAAATCACTTGTGGAAAAAAAAACTATTTTTAAACTAGAGAAAGATTTTTAAAGAAAAAGTATACATTTTGTTCAAATGTATTATAAATCAGAGAAACATTCATTGACTTTAACTATATTTATTCAACATATCTGCTGATTGCATGTAATTATTTGTGGGAAACCAAAAATACATTTCGGTTCCTACTTTCAAAAAATTTACTATTTTGAGAATTGGTGTCTACCCCCAAAATCTCATAGGGTTTTTGTCATAATAAAGTGAATATATAAGTAAAAGTGATTTGTAAATGAAAATCAAAGGCAAATTATGTAGACATGAAATATTAAATGATAATATAAAAACATATACTTGTAGATATTACTAAAAGATGTTAACATGAGTTAATTCACTGATTCTTTCTTCAACTATGTCTAATCCGCTTTTTTAAAAGCTTAACATATATTTATTTAATGAAAATATTATTGATCACACAGATAATTTCCATACTTTTCTTTGAAGAAATTGCCACAACGAGCATGTCTACAGTAGGGTTTTTGCTTTTTTTAAAATTTGATTCCTTATGATAAATTCCTAAGATTAGAATTACTATGTGTCTAATATGCTTTTTAATCCATTCATTAAATTTATAATTATATTCACTGTGCTTTTAATTTCTACAAGTTCTATGTCTCTCTTTTTCTAAAGTGCCTGCTTGGTCATTTTTCATAGTCTTTTATTCCTTAGTCATATACTTATTTCATATTCTGTAGCTGGTCATTTTGAATATCCGCCATCTTTGCAGTTCTGTCCGATTATTTCCATAAATAATTATTTGTGGTAGCTTGATATCTCAAATATGTGTGCGTGCATGGGTACATGTATGTGTGTTTGTGTATATATGAAAGAAAGAACTCATGATCCTTGGAAATATTTTCTGGAGTATCATTTCCCAGAGAGGATTTGTGTGTGATTCTGCCAGATCCTCAGAATGCTTTAAACCAAATTCATGATTTAGGCATTTAGGACCATACCATTATGTGAATTCCAGCCCCACACCCACGTGAAGACTGGCTTGTGGTTACAAATTCTCATCGAGATTTTTGTCTGCTCTCCTATAATCCAAGACTGAGATTGGAAACTTTTCTTAATCATCTCCTCATGGTGGGGTCAGAAAAATTTCATGTTTATGCATCAAAAGTATTGCCTTTTGTGTTCCCAGCTTTATGGAGGAGGGTCTCTGATGCAACTCCTACTTTTTATGTGGACTAAGCATTTTCTCCTTTAGTCCATTGGTACCCTATTAAAGCTGAAGCCACGAGCTTTATTAGGTCCTTATGTCATTTGTCCAACATGACCTGACCTGTGAGGACTTCACTTATTTTCATTCTAGTTTGGCTATAGCTTGAAAAATTTTTTAATTACCAACATTTTTATATGTCTTTTCCTGGAACTATTGTTGAAATGAGTCTCGGTAACTTGCCTTTCCATCGACCGTCATACAGTATTTTCCTGTAAAAATAAATAATGCTCAAACAAAATGGATATTATTTCACCTATAGATGTCCCCTAGTGTTGGAGATTCAGGGTGCTGCTCCCCCATGTTCTAACCAGCAGGAAATGGGCTCAGGAAGTCAAGTAGGTAACAGAGTATCCTTACTAGTCAGGCTCCATAATTTTCAGAATTCAGAAGTTGCATGGAAGTTTTAGACCGTCCTCATAATTTCAATGATGGCAGAATGGAGAATCTGGGAGAATGTGGATCTTGATTCTGATACAGATCATACTACTAATGAAGAAAAAGAAGTGGAATGAAGCCTGGCCTTTTTTAAAGAATCCTGAGTGTCAGAAGATAGAGTGCATTTCCTGCCAACTCTACTTATGTGACATATGGCCCAATAAATATGATGCTCTCTGAAAACAAATAAGCTATTTCTGGGGGGGAAAAAAAACAAGAAGTGAAGAAATTAATATATTGTTCTTGCCAGCAAGTCTCACATGAGGAAATAAACAGAAATCATCTATAAGGCGAGGGAAACATGGAGATAGCAATAGCGTTTCTCCCTACATTATTTATTTAACTACTCTCTTATTTTCAGACATTTAGATTATTTCCAATTATTTGTACTACAGTGAATATGTTTGCTTACCTCTCTGACTATATCTTGGGTTGTTTCCTTAGGGTAAATTCCTAATGTGGACTCAGGGTTCCAGGAGAAGAGCGTGGTTAAGCTCTTGGTATGTATTAACCAAGTGTGTTTCACAAAGGCTAAATGATCTGATTTATATTCTACCAAAATGGTCTCACCATATTATGCCAACATTGAAAATGACCATTAAAAAGGGTTTTGATAAATAGATTTATGAACAGGGTATTTAATTGTTTCAATTTAAATTTCTTTTATTACAAGCAACGTTGTCTAATTTTCATGTTTATAGGCTATTTATATTGTTTGTATATATCCTTTACCCATTTTTATCAGTGTATTGATGTTTTCTTTTTGATTTGTGATATAAGCTACTTTATGCCATATGATGACAACCTTTTTCCACATTTGCTATGTGTATTTTTCTTCAATTTGCTCTCCGCCTTTTAATTGTCTTTATAGTGGTATGGCGGATATTGCTGTTTCTACCTAAATTTGTTTTCTCCTTTTCTATAGTCTAGTATAGCTGGATGTTGGCTCCCTAGCTAGAGACTACATGTTCCAACCTTCTTTGCAGTTATATGGAACCATGTGACTAACTCTTTGTCGATGGGATGTGAGCAGAAGAGATGGTTACCATTGTCTGACCAGGCCTTTAAGACAGTGGGAGTGCTTCATTCACACTCTTCCCCCTGTTTATCAGCTGGAAACCCAAATGTGGCACAGGCTCAGCTTAAACCACACTGGAAACAGTAGTGCCTTAGAAGATAACAGAGCAAGGAATTGGAAAGAACTTGGGTGAACCTAAATGGTACACCTTGGACTCAGGTCGGAGCATATAAACTGCTTTTTTTTTTAAAACCATTATGTTGTTGACTTAGTTACAACAATCTACCCTTACTCCAGTGTGTTTTATCATATAGAAGTTAATTTTTTAAGCTACTGAACTTTTTCTTTATGGCTTTCCTCTTTGCTTTTACATAGAAAATTCTTTCTCCAGCCAAGATCTTCTAGTATTTATTAATTTTCTAGCATATTATAGTATAATTTCAAAAGTGTAGTTCTTTAATCCATTTAGAATTGGTTTTGATATAACATGAGGTAAAGCTGAACATATTTAAAAAAATTTATCTACTTGTTTCAACACCAATTATTGAATTATCTCTCTTTTCTTCATTGCTTTATGGTTCCATTTTACTTTATGCTTATAGAGATTATTATTTTGGAAATATCTATTCTGTTTCAGGTAATGAAAAAATTCCTTTTTTCATTATTGTAACAGTAACGTAATGTTTTAATTATTATAAGTTTGTAATATAACTTGGTGGAGTAAGTCTTCTTTGAACTTGTTTTTCAAAATTTCATTGCTTTTTTTTGTACATTTGCTTATATTAATTCACGATCCTGGGTCAAGTCCTTCCCCTTTCTACTCTACACCAAATTAAAGTCTCATTAGAATTTTTATTATTATTATATTAAACTTCCAAATTATTTGATATGTTTACAATAGTGAATTTTCCTATCCACTTAAAATAACATGTCATTCCATTTATTTTTATAAGTAAATAGAACTTTATAATTTTCTTCATACAACCCCGTACATCAATTTGTTGTTAATATAAACAAATATATTAAGTAACAAATATAATTAAATATGTTTTTTAAACATGAATTGACTTCTATTATATTTTCTAAATAATTATTCTGATATATTAGAAAGCTTTGCTTATTGAATATTTATCTTGTGTGTGGCCTGTTTAGTAACTTCACTTAGATCTCAACTGGTTTTCAGCTAATTCTCTGTACACATTTCTATTGTGTTATGATAAAGCCTCTCAAGTGAATTCAGTACAACTGCTGACTTGATTTTATTCAGTGACAATTCTGCTCTTTACTGCTTCTAATGTAGGTCTTAATACTTCTATTTCACTTTTAGTTTCTTTATAATCTTTACTTATTCCAGCCGGATCCTTTTCATCTTGGTCCATTAGGGTTATAATTATACCTTTCTCAGATCCTTCATTGAAAGCATTGTTTTGGGGATAAGGGGACTAGAAGTTTAAAAAGGAAGATGATTGTACAAAGATTTTTAACAGGCTTTTTAAATAACACAGTGATTGGAATCATAGAATTCTTAAGTATAGGAAACCCATATTATTGATATGGTTTACTTGTTATAATTTGTACTTTATTATATATTTTAAGTCTAGCAAGATTTTTTCTCAGCTTGTTTATGTTTATTTAATATGCTAATAAATAGGACATTATTGTATTTATACCTTCTAGGTAGGCTAAATATCATTCTGCTAACTATGTTAGTCAGGGTCCCAGTGGGACAGAGATGGTAGGCTCTAATTTGGTAGTTTGAAGAGAGTCTAATAGAGGGACTATTTATAAGGATATTGATGAGGAGCAGGAAAAACCCAGAAGGAATAGCACCAGATTCCAGAGCTAGTGAACCCCACCCCTCAACGACCAAGAGGAAGAGTGGTCACCAGAACCCAGGAAGGAGAGCTGTGTGGAGAGGGTCTCCTGACTTGTGCTGTGCCTTCAGTTGAGGGACACTCTTGTATAGCAGGAAATGAGTTTGGGGTATAAATGACTAGCCTCACTCCTATCTCTAGATCTCCTTCTGGTGCACCCTACTGGCCAAACTTAAATGGAAGTCAGAAGACAAGGGATTTCATTAATTAGGCCATAAAAGTCAGCTCCCAGGAGCCTAGACCAAGGTTGAAAAAGGTAAATCTAGAAAGGCAGGCCAAAGATATCACATACATTGATCAAAGAATCCTTGTCTTTTCATTGATTCAAACATTATTCCTCATTCACTGGTCAGGCCTCTATTTGGTAAATGCTCTGGATGGAAACAATTTAAGATCAATAGTGCATTTTGTGAAGAAGAGAAGAGAAAGATAGCTTAGAAGGATAATTCACAGGAAGTAGCTGAATGGAACAAAATGTTGGAGATTGCAGAAGAGATGGGTATATAGTTAAAATATGTATGGAGCTATTCTCTGGGCAGGCTTAGAAAGCTTCTGCAACATTTCATGGTTAAAGAATTATAGTGCCAATAAAAACTCAAATCTTCTCTTGTACATACCAATCATTTAAGAAGATTTGAGTGCATAGAACAAAGCAAAGTATGGTAACATCACCCATTATCTTCCATTGTTTTTCCCAAGGAAACTTGCACGATTTTCTCACTCACTTAGTCCAGAAAAGTGCTAGACCAAAAAACCCTTCATTTTTCTTTATACTGCCTCTCTTCTCCCAACTCTGTCTCCTGTACAATACTTCCCAATATGTCACATTTTTCTCATTTCACATAGCCCCTTGGGGCATGCACATTTTCTTTTATTTTTATTGATTTTCTCTGTAGAATCTTCCAATATGACTTTTGCCCTTCCTTTTTCAGAACACCGGGGAATGGAGATCAAGTAAGTAACTTCTGAGTCAAGCAGAGAGAGGTGAAAGCTGTAAATAAGTTAATAACTTTTTCACATCTTCTCTTTTCCTTTGTCTTCCTCCTTTCCCTTACTAAGAAGAGAGAGGAAGGATTTATGAAAAGGCTGCCAGAGTCTGCCCCCCTACCTGAATTACTGTGCCAGGTTTGCCCGATGGTGGGTAGAGCACTTAGGAATTCCACTAAGGGAAGAGCATTTGCAGAAAAGTTGCTGTTATTGTTATGTTTGCATGGTGGAGCTTAGTATCCCCAGAGAATAAGCCTAGAAAGGTATGTGAATTCTTCCCACAGGTGTTTGAAGCCTACTTATTTGTGTGTGGAGATATTCTTTGTCAGGACAAATGAGCAGACAGTGTAAGGGGCCATGGTCTGGACTGGGAGTGGGTAGGAGGTTATACCTGCTGCCCAGGATGCCTTCTGAGCCCCCAGAAACCCACCTTGGGATGTTTCCAAGTGTTACTAAGAGTACACCATTTCCAGTGGTTTGTCAAGGGATATGTGTGGTGGCAGCATTACGTCTTTCCTGGCCTGCCAACCTGATTTCATGGAGTTTTTGAAAAACAGTCCCCTCGGGAATCTTCATGGTTGTCTTGACATTTGGGATATAAAATATTTGCCATGTAACCTTTACATTAAAGGACTCATAGCTAGGGAGAAAAAAAGCATATTTATTTGCCTCCATGTGAACATTTGGGATGTTGCTCAAAGGGAATAAATGAAAAAAGGACAAGTAGAAATGTAGAAGAAGAGAGAAAGAGAAAAGAAGTTAAATGTGAGAATGAATTTCATCTGCTGCTACTTATTTCCCACTTTGAATTTGGGGCCTGGGCAATATTTATTAAATATGAATATATGATTTGTTATTGGCCTAGTGAGAGTTTATCCTTCAAGATCTCTGCTGAGGCCAGGGAGCTGAGGAGGGAAGTTGGAATTGGAGCATGGTTAGGTTATAGGGGAAACACCTGCCTGCTCACCATTCAGTTGTGCCCTCTTTGAACATCCCCATGCAAAATTCCATGAGATAAGTGGTTCTGAAGAGATGCGACTGGGGAATGGTTGGAGGCCCTCTCAGCTCTGGAAGACTTGTAAGGTGGAACAGAGCCTTTGAAAGGTCATTCAATGTGATAGCTACTCTTACCACCTTCCTCACTAGTTTATCAATTCCTTGAGCATAGAAACTATTTTGTTGATTTTTTTATTCCCCCACAAAATCTTTTTGGAAAGAAAATTCTCAAGAAACCTTTGAGTGACAGAATCTGAAAAAGAAACATGCCAAACCATAGTAGGAAACAAGACAACTTCCTCATGGCTCCTTGGTTACTTCAGATTTTTGTAGGACTCAGAAGAGCAGGAATTGAAAACCAGAGTTCTCACCTCTGACCATACTCTGTCTACACCAGGGCTTTCTTCTGTCTGTATTCTCATAGTTCATCTGGGTTTAGAGGAGAAGGAAGATGGAAGGGGGACCTCTGACTCCTTTATTCCTTATTTATATGGACTGATTCCACTTTAAAATGTTTTTCTCATAGTTTTGTATAATATTTATAAAAATAGCAACATTAACCCCCTCTTCTCCATCCCTCTGAGACTTTTCTCTTTTTGACATGGCAGGTTGACCACACTTATTTCTCCTACCCGAATTTTCCATTAAAATAATACTCAAAAAATAAAACCAAAATTATATAGATCCACAGGGAGAAAGATACAGGAAAGGAGACAACAGCAGACAAGAGAGGCTGTGACATTTTTAGAAGATAAGAAGTAGAGGGAGAGTGGTAAATGGTTCAGCAGAGCAGAGGAAATGAATATACAAGTAGTTGCAGAGGATAATACTAGTAAGAAATGAGCAGATTCACTCTATAAGACCCCAGAAAAAAGTCGGGATTGGAGACCAAGTACTGTATAATGTAGTAAGAAAATCAGAGGATGGAGCAGAAATCGGGAGAATTAGTGGAAAGTTAGAATATGGAGAATTTGGACTCCTAGGCCTACTGCCCAGGCCAGAATAGCCAAGAGTCTACTGCTCACCTTTACCTCTTGCAATCCACCACCCCTCCCCCACATTCACCACAGAGAGCAGAGATTTAATGTCTGGAAAAACCGAACCAGGAAGGCTTTATTCACATCAGAGGGCAAAAGATGTGTTGCAGAGGAAAAAAGCTGGAGGGGTCGGGGGGCGGAGGTATGTAGTGATAGTTTGCAAGTAGTAAGGACCTTGGCATTCTTTGCCTACCAGCTCACAGAATAGGTGAACCCAGATAAATACAGCACCCAGGCAGGAATCTAGAGGAGTTTTCTCTTAGAAACTGAAAAACCCCAGAGAAAAGGCTTATGGATGTTGACATCCTTCAACTAAAAATTCCGCACCACTGACCTCCAATGAAGCCTAATAGTTGGAAAGGAATATTTCATAATCCATGCAAAGTCCATGCAAAGGAATTTTCCATAATTTTTATAGTACCTCATTCTTAAACATGGACAGAGGGTCAAGGATTCCCACAAATCTGAAGAACACCTCCAACATAAAAGAGAGATACTAATATATGGAAAATATAAGATAGAAGTTATGGCCTTTAGAACATGAGGCTAAGGGGAGGCATGAGATGGAGCAGAAGTATAGCTCTCTTTAGTTATAGTACAAAATGGGCAAGAACTTAGTGATTCTCTACCTTGGGTGCACCAGAATCACCTGGGAACCTTAAAAATGCTGACGTCTGGGCCTCACCCCCAGAGGTTCTAATTTAATTTGTTTTGGGTGAGGCCTGGGTACTGAATGTTTAAAGACTCCCCAGGTAGGTCTGATATACACCCAAGAGTAAGAACTGCTGTTTCAAACTATGAATTTATTTTACTTAGATTAAATAATAAAAAGGTAATTATTATTAAGATGTTATACTGCTTAAGAAAAAAAGAAAAGGAGAAAACTGGCCTACAGGATCAAATAGCTCTTCAGCCTGACACTCAAGGTCCTCCCATCTTCCTCAGCTCAGCTTTCTAACTTCATTTCCCATCACTCAGTGCCCATGCCCACCCACACACCTTTACTTTCCTTCCTTTGCTTTG
>NW_011888803.1:11908650-11935176 GCF_000151845.1 Pteropus vampyrus
GCTGACGTCTGGGCCTCACCCCCAGAGGTTCTAATTTAATTTGTTTTGGGTGAGGCCTGGGTACTGAATGTTTAAAGACTCCCCAGGTGGGTCTGATATACACCCAAGAGTAAGAACTGCTGTTTCAAACTATGAATTTATTTTACTTAAATTAAATAATAAAAGGTAATTATTATTAAGATGTTATACTGCTTAAGAAAAAAAGAAAATGAGAAAACTGGCCTACAGGATCAAATAGCTCTTCAGCCTGACACTCAAGGCCCTCCCATCTTCCTCAGCTCAGCTTTCTAACTTCATTTCCCATCACTCAGTGCCCATGCCCACCCACACACCTTTACTTTCCTTCCTTTGCTTTGCGTTCATATTTCTCATTCCATTTTGAGTATTCTTGTATTTGATTACTTTTCTTTGCTTATTGGTGATAAAACTGTCCTTAAATGTCCTGTCCAAGTTCACTCTGCCATGAACACCCAGTATAAACACCCAGCATAGAGATTACTAATCTTTATTATGAATTTCTGCCTCATTGATTTTATAATAAATGTCTTCATTGCTATGGACATCCAAAAATAGCTAGTAAGTCCTGTGGCCATTCAGGTTTGTCTAAATTCTTAAATCTTGGGATTGTCTGAACATACCTTTTTAATAGCTTCCTGTTTACCACGAACATTATTAACATTATTTTCTTTAACCTTCATGGCAACTATGTGAAGTGAAGTATCAATATCCCTATGTTTCATATGAAGAAATTGAGTTTCAGAGAGATTAAGTGACAAGACTGGTGTCATCCAGGCTGCAGATGGCAGAGATGGGAGTTACACTCAGGTCGTTCATGTCTGTTCCAGTTCCAGAACAACACCTCTGAGCTTGTTCTGAGATTAAATGGACAAATTTCTTGTTTTCCTAGTAGATTGTTAATATCTTGAGAATGAGAGCCATATATTATATTTTAAAAATCCAACAATTGATGCAAATTCATTGTCTTGCACACTGTAGACACTCTACAGGAATTTGTTCATTTGATTGTGGTAATAATAATAGAGAGAATTTATTGTGCCAAGTCTTTATAGGGATTACCTCAATCATTACAAGAAGTATGTGAATTGGTACAACTGTTATTCTCATTAATCAATAGCCAAGCTTGAATATGTAAAGGGACATGCACAGGGTCATACAGCCTGTTACGATGGAGCCGAGACCGAAACAGAACTGTCAAGAGTCCAGAGCTCAGAATTTCCTTGCCTCATTTCTTTTCCAAATGAAGTCACAAAAAAGCAGCTCTCACATGAAGGTTTCTCAATCAGGATTTACAAACATCATTCTTTAGATTTTCCGAAGACACAGCTGGGAGTGAAGGCAGGACAAAGTGTTACTGATCTGGTGGATAGTATTCACCATGACAGGCTCAGAGGACTATTTGAACCCAGACCCACACAAATTAACAAACCCATATGTCAACCTTTGTCTGGCAGTCCATTTCTGCTTCCTAAAAATAGCTCAAGTTCAAGAAAGCTAATGTATTTGTCAATCGGAACTTTGAATCTCGTGAAAAGGAAAAAAAAAAATAACCTGCAACCAACATTTGAACCTTGTCCTCAAAAGCTTTAGAAAATAAACATACACATACCACAAACATACATATACACACATTTTTTTTTTTGTCATGTGGCAGCGGTTGTGAAGTAAATATATCCCACTGCACTGATCTTACATCTTGTCACATTAATGTTTCAGAGCACTCAATATAAATATTAAAACTAATAGCTTCACTCTTCAGCTATTACTCCTCCATCCTCTGAAATCATCATAAAACTTTCAAAGCCTTTTAGAACATTTACACACTTGAATCTGATGGTGGGGAAAGGAGATTCACACAACGCAGCCCATAAGCTTAAATAATAGTGAAGAGCTGTTTATGGAATATGCTTTATTTATTCATCATTTCAAGTAAAGTTTCCATTTTGATGGAGGGGGGAAAAAAATCAAAGTATAGCTGTCAAGGGAGAAGACTGAAGTATTGCTTCTCTATACTGAGGACGTGAAAAAAAAGAAGTCCATGAGCATCTCAGTCCAAGGTCAATCAATGCTAAGACCGTGGGTACGTAAACAGCTAATGGATTGTAAAGACACATACCGGTGTTATGAATTTTTAAAGAGCAACTTTTCAGCACAGAACCCCATAAATCAATGATGACTTATTGGCTGGATCAATTATGCAAACTTTTAAAACATTTAATGACAGGTAATGAACAGGCCTCTGGAGGATAGCAGACAACAACCGTGTTTTAGAGGTTGTGGTTACATCTGTTTAAGCGAATTAGGTAGAAGTAGTCATTGCTAGGAAGTAATTAAAAGTTAAATCTAAGAGTTTGTCTAAAGTGAAAGAGAATAATTATTTTAGTCTTCATACCTATCTTAAAGAGCTAGCAAAACGGATTTTCCCCTAATATATTTATAGGTAGTTCAGGTTGGTTTTAGATCAGGGGCTTCTATTTCTAAGAATTTGTTTGGAGATTTTCTGGAAAAGTAATCTGAGCAGAAAGGAGAAAGATAATTTTTGGAAGAAGAAAAAGTATAGCATGAGTGATGACACAGATCAGTTCTTATAATTATTTATTTTAAAATTAACTTTAAAAATCAATTGGAAGAAAAGACAGATAGTCAGAGATGGGGTAATACTGCAAATTTCTGCTCAATCTAGAAGCAAAGGACAGAAAGCTAAGTGTGGGTTGACTAATTCCACAGAAAGCCTCACATCATCACTTGTGGCATTATAGTGATTTAATCACAAATTAATATAGCGACCCAGTGAAAGACGAAGGACTTTGGAGGAAAGATTTCTGAATGTAATAGTTCTTTAGACTTTAAACATTGATTTTTCTTATTGTATAACTTCAGATAAGTCTTTAGATTATGAAAAAGACAAAAGTTAAACATGCCATTCAGTCCTAAGTATGGTTCTTTAAGTCTAAGCCACTGACGTTGATGCTGCATTTCTGTGTTAGCATAGTTAAAGAATCACTCTGACCAGATAAAGTCTTCTGACTGAACCTGAAAATACTAAAAGTTCTGATATTCCAATATAGCTCTCTCTCATTTTACTGCTCAGCAGAAGGATCATAAAAATGAGAAGTTTAAAGTAAATTGGTTATAAAGTGCCTAAGTTCAAGTATCTCTGGCTTGGGATTGTTTTCTGTGCCAGAGGAGCTCCCTTTGCATTGTTGCTAGGTTTTCAAAATGCTTTCAGTTAAGTGGAGAAAAATGAAATCTTAAACACATTACTGATTTTTTAATATTTCATTTACTCAAGAGGTTTGCTAACTATCAAACTGATGCAAGGAGCTTGAATACTTTGTGCATGTTTGGTAGAGATAGACTTCCGTGGTAGTGAAGATCACAAGAGAATTTGGCACAATTTCTACCCCAAACCTGTGATATGTACTTACTGTCATATGGCCAAGTAAAATGAGTCAAGTACTGCAGTATCTGGATCCTTTGTTAAAATGTATACGCCCTACTCCATGTTGATAAATAAACAAGAGCTCAGGGTTAAGAGGTAAGAAACTTGTGGGTTCAAGTCCAGGACATTTACTGCCTATATCATGTGAGGCAAGTTTTTTAACCTCTCTTATTTTATATCCACATCTGTAAGATGGGTAGCATAATTTCTACTTTGAAAAAAAAAAAAACCACCTGGGATGTAGATACTCAATAATGGCAGTAGTTATTATCCGTCAAATCCGAAATATCCCTGGGAGCAATAATTATGAAATAACATCAAAACAAGAGTTGTTGCTAAATTCAAGGAGATAAGCATCCTTCTACAAAAAAGTTATCTTTTAGAATAATAATAGCTGTTAACACTGAGGTATCTATCACGCATCAGGTGCTTTATCTGCACTAGCTCATCCAAGTCTGTCAACTATTTGCAGCAGCACTATTATTACTACTTTACAGATGAGGTCATTGTATCTCAGAAAAAATTAACAGAGTTGCCCAAAGCCACTGAGGCATAAAAATGACAGAATTGGTATTCAAAAGTAGATCAAACTGTGTTTGGCTAGAGTCCACTGTTCCACAATGCTGAGCTTATAACTGGCTAAAGTAAAACAAGGAAATGAAAATACTATACCCCAAATTTTCTAATTAATATACATGGCTCTTGTAGAAATAAAAAGGATAAGTTTCACTATAGTGAATGTCTCTCAGTTGTCTGGGAAAGCAAATAAGGATTGCAATAGCGGTCATGAGGTTGAAATTTATCTTAAGTTTAAAGGGACAAGAGGAAATGGTGGACAGCTTAGTGCACAGTCTAGTGTATATGACTTACCAAGTAATTCTATGAGACAGGAGTCGTGCTGTGAGTAATAAATGGTCTGTTTTTCTGACCCAGGGGTCTTGTGTCTTCTGTCAGTTTTTGTATATAAAACTATGGCAGGCTAACTTGTTAGCTCCCAAGTAGAATAAAATCTTAGAAACTTCACAGTTTCTGACTTAACACTGAGGGGAAGCGGTCATAACTGTCATACTTCCATATGGAAGAAAACATCAGAAGTGTCCCTTGGTACATAA
The DNA here is from genome assembly GCF_000151845.1 of Pteropus vampyrus. NCBI lineage: Eukaryota > Metazoa > Chordata > Mammalia > Chiroptera > Pteropodidae > Pteropus > Pteropus vampyrus. The sequence goes on from NW_011888803.1 coordinate 11,913,223, forward strand.
GTTCTCAGAATTTCCTAGCAGAATGAGGTTTGGGGAGTGGGATGATGGAGACAAAACTTTCAGAATATCTTATGCTTGGGCCTAACATTTTCATCAAAAGTTAAAGTGTAATACAAATTAAAACCCAGTAAAATGTTATTTCACATTTATCAGAAGAGCCAATATGAAAATATGGGCCACACCAAGTAATGAGAGGAGATAGGGCAATGAGGACTGCACATTGCTGGTGGGACTACAAAGTGGGGCAGTTTACACCTCAGAGAACAATTTGTAATACTAATAAAATCGAAGATACCAACTCAGTGTTCGAGAAATTCTATTCCTAGGTGTACAGAAAAAGTTCCTAGAGAAACACTTACATACATCACATATGTAACAGTATTCATTGCAGCATTGTTTATAAGAGTGAACAAAAATAAAATAAAAATCTCACTGTTCATAAAGAGGAGAATGAATAAATAAATTGAGGCAAATTCATACTATCTAGCAACTTAAGCGAGTAAACAAAAATGACATATATCAATATGGATAAACACATACTATTAGACTAATAAAAGTAAGCTGGTGACACATACTTAGAGTATGATGCCATTTGTATAAAGTTTTAGAAAACATAAACAGCAGGATATATTTTAGGGATACATTCCCATGTAAGAAGGTTATAAAAACATGCACATGATGAGTGTTTGATGGTATGGAGAAAGAAGGAAATGAAACAAGGAAAGGTACACAGAGGTTCTTAAATTGTAGTTGTGATGTGCTATTTTTTAAGCCTAGTGGCAAGTACTGAAGAATTTGTTGTATTTCCTTCTATATCTCTTGTGTCTGAAATATTTCATAAAAATAACTTTTAAAGAGTATTTATCATTTATATTGGAAAAGAACAGATAAGTTTGGGGGAAACATACTAGAATAACTTAATTAATGTGCAGTGATTTCTACTTTAGAAGATTTAGAATTGTTGTAATGTAAAAATACATTGATTTGACCATCCATCAGTTGGACAATGTATTTCTGAAATCATCAGTCATTTCTATAGTATCGGATGCAGTTCTGGAAAACTCCTCCCTATTGATCTGCTTGTTTTTTGAGTCATCCATGAAGTTTTTTATTTGCTTGATAATACAACATTAATGCATAATAATATATTAATGTAGATAATAATTGATTGATAAACATACATTAATTAATAATTAATTGATATACATTAATTATATAGTTAATTAATTAGGTTCTAGTATTATTATTTAGTGGTACTTAGGCCAGGAGGTAATGCCCTGGAGCTTAACTTGGCAACAAATGGACCCACACACCTACACCAAAGATCAACTGCGTGTCTTTGAGAAGGAAAGATTATTCGAATTATTATTCTTTTATAAATATCAAGTATAATTTTTTTAAAAATTCTGGTTTGTGATGAACAACTTTGAATTTCTTTAAAATGGATATTTAAATAAAAAGCAAATCACAGTCTTTCATGAGAGGAAGTGCCCCCGAATAGCTGATTAACGTTTTTCTCAATTTCTGAGACTAAAATTTGGTGATTGAAATATCTCCATCCTAAGCATAATTAGGAAATCACAGTATCAATTATTTCTTATGCCATGGTCATTCTTTAGGGAAACAGTGAGATAATTATGTAATTTGGTGTGGTTTATTTACAATCTGACATATATTCTCATCTTAAATCATAGGCCTTGACTTTGTGATCATTTCTAAGATATAGATTGGGATTTATTTGCCAGATATATTTATCCTCTATAGTCAAACATTTACCTCCTCTCTGAAACTTCAAAATATATTCCATGACCCACAGACAATGACACCAGTGCCTCCTTACCTTGAGCTTATTAATAACATTTATAAACTATCGCTAAATGAGTACAATCTGGCTCTGGTACAGAGACAAAGACAAGATTTTGGCTTCTCTTGTTTGCCCAATTTCTCAGTTAAAAAGTCAGGGAAACGGTCTAAGAGGGGAGATGTGTACAACCTACAAACTGACGCTCTGCAAGCCACCTCTAGCTCTGTAAAGAAGGGAGCATCTAGATCTTTCCAGGTTTCAAACTTTATCAAGATTTTCCTTCAAAATTTGGAAGATCAACTGCTACTTAAAATTGAAGTGGTAAACCCACCAACTTGCTGGAAGTACTCTGACTTCCATTTATGAAGGCACTGATCATTTATGAAGAAGACAGTCATTAGTGTCACTAGAAAAGCTAAGCATACCAATTAATGCTTGGCACACAAGGTACAATTTACAAAACCAAACCAAACTAAATATCTACCAAGACTCCTCTCTGAAAATATTCACAGGTTGTTAAAGTTGAGAGGTACGGTAGAAATCAATCCCTTTTACTCCTCTTTTCCAATAGAGGAAAAGAGAGGCTCTGAAAAAGGCGTATTACCCGCCCAAATCCATGGAGCCAATTAATAGGAGAGTGGAAGCTAAAATCAGAGTTTGGACAAGGGGTACTTCCTCTACCATGTTCAGTTCTGAGACTAATAATATGGTTTACTTGTCAGTGGCATCATTGCTGTGATGGTTCTAGAAGTGACTTCACAGCACAAGAAAGAAAAGAAGACTCAGTGAACATAGAGCTAAAGGAATCCATGATATGATTAAATGGTTGAGGTAGGATGTATGCTATATGCATTTTAAAGATGAAGGGAGTTACTTTATATGGAGAAGAAAAGAAAGAGGAGAAAAATAAGATTTTTATAAGAAGATTCTACTGTTCTCTTTTTCCGTAAGGGTAAACTTATTCCACAGATAATTTAGCAGGAAAGATTTTACACGAACAGAAAAAATAGGGGGATAATATTTTAAACACTGTTAAAGATTTTTACAAATTTCTGGGTCTTAAGGTTTTTAAAATTCAAGTTACAGCAAACTCTCATTTGTATCATCCAGTTAGGTCCATTGGCTCTTTGACTGTCTTTGCTCTTCAACATCAGAAATTTAAGATTTAGTATTAATCTAATTTTATTAGTGGTAAAGAGAAGCTTAGTGACTTTGCTAGAGAAAAAGAGTTCACATTAAATTTCCTATTAGTTGTGAAGAAAATCAGGTTCTTTTGTTCTGGGTTCTTTCCTGACCAGCCCGAACTTTTGTTTGTTCTGTCTCTACTGTGTAAGAGAGCATGTGGTCCGATTCAGCCTTCCTTAATTATCATGAACGCAGTTGACTGATACTGGACGGGATGGTCTCTGAGTTGTCATGTTAGTGGCATAGATTTCGTCAGATATTTTATATTTTGTACAGTTAAATTCAATAAGCATTCATTGAAGTCCCACTGTGCGCCAGATGCAGAGCTGAGTGCTAAGGATATGCTTTTAAATGAGACAGGCAGTCTTCACCATCACAGGAGCTTTAGTCTAGTGAAATAGGCAGGCATTAAGCAAATAATCTCAAACGTGATAAATATCATTAAAAGGGAACTAGATGCAGAGGAAAATCTAGGCAAAGTCAATGCGGCTTTTATTTTAGCCTGGATAAGGCTTTTTCTGTCTCATGGGATAAAGTAACATTTTAAGTCTATTGCTTCTTGGGAAATTGCTATTCATTCACTTTTATAGGTAAGTACTTAGAAAAACATGTTTCATTGGCCTAATTTTTTATATCAATCCAAAAGAAGCCTATAAATCACTAGAGGATAGTTAAAATTTTGTGGAATGGTTAATTCTATACACTTAATTATAGAATCCTTTATATACTTACTCTCTTTCATGAGGATGTGGTCTAAGGCATTATATATCTTTATTGTGTTTGTCACCACGATCAATTCTGAACCTAGTCAAAATATCATTAAATAGGTGTTGTGGATGGGTTAGTCACATCATGGCTTGCACTTTGCCTGAGTTTCCCCAAAGAGGAGATCCTGTGACAGAGGCTTGTTTCTTTAGAGAAGTAATGCCAGAGACGAAAGTAGGGAACTGAAAAGAATGAAACATGGAAGGAAGACCAGTCCGGAGTGCATTATTAAGCTGATTACCACCGTACGAAACTGGAGCTCCTTCTTCTGGGGGACAGCCTAGGAAACCTGTGAGTGTTCATTAAAATCGTCAGCAAGACACATTCATTCACTGGTCCTCATATACCATCGACTAAAGTTGCCCCCAAGGAATACTGCTTCTCCAGTATGTATGCCCTGGAGCAGCTGAGTGGGCTCTAGTAGCTATCCCAGTCTCTGGCGGCAGAGATATTCAGGACAGAAAGCACGATTGCACGTACCATCTGAGACAAGTGGCTGTCAGGCTCCACCTGGTTGTGGCAATGTTCAGAACAATAGGGAGACATGGGACATCAGACACCCTTCCCAAAAGAACTATTAAAAATAGTTCCTTCCTTTCCACGGCTCAAGGGTGGGTGTCACAACATATCACAATTCAGTTGGAAATGCAGAATTGTTCAGAGAAATCACTTTCTGAAGTTGCCTTTGGACAGAATTCTGTGAACATGGGCACAAAATGGACCCAAGGATGTCGCTTAGGAATTTAATCAGTATTTGTTGTTAGTCAGAGCTTTAGAGAATAAGGGGGAAATGCCTTCAAAATGCCTATGTTTGTGGACAGAACTAACACCAAGATTTATCCATGTATCTATTAGACCCGTGTTCTCCGGCCCCTTCTATGTGCCACACTAATGCTAGACACCACGAACAGAGGTCGAGCACCAGATGTGTGACAGAGTTCCTTTCCACAAAGAGGGCTCAGTCAGTGGCGGAGAAAAGTAAACAGATACACGACACCAAAAATCAATTCTGAGCCATTTCATAGAGTTGAAGAGAACGAGAAGAGCACAACCAACTCTCCCTGGGCTGTTGGAAAGAATTCACAGAGGAGGGCATTGGGAGAACAGAATTAATACCACCTTTAACAGGAACCATATGCTTTTGTTTCCCTCTACATAGTTGTAACTTGTTGGCCATATACAGAAACACAAGAATTAGTATGCTAATGATTTGTACTATGATGTGGTGCTAATTTATGTGAAGTCAGTCCTGTCTTCAGACAATTCACATTTCAGTTTTCTGAACAGAATGGATAGATTCCATCAAGCTTCTTCTTAGTTGCTAAGAACTTCATAAATTCCCCTTTGTAATTGACTCGCTTTCAGACAATAATTGTTAACTGATAAATAGGAGAATTGTCAGGTGTAGAATTGGTGGTGAGAGTAAGATAGTTTCTCTGTGGCACTTACAAAAAAATCTCTGATAAGACCTCTGATCCCATTAAAGATATAAACTCTTCAGATGGAGTTGATGACAGCCCCATGGGCTGCCTGAGTCCTCAGCAGCTTGGCTGTTCTCAGCACATGTTCAGCCAAAGCGGGATGAAATCAATGCAAGAATTTCATGGCCTCCAAGAAAATTACTGTTGAGAGATGACCCAGTTCTTTGATTGGTGTCACCAGAAGACAGCAATCCTTGAGAAATGAATGTAATGATATCCACCAGCTGCTTAAATTATTTCTATTATATACATTTACTTTCAAATGGCTTTAGTATTTTAGCATAAACTACCACTTGCTTTCCTCCCAGACTTGGGCTTTGGGCACTTTTAAAGCAGCAGGCAGAGGCAGATCTGGCAAAAGCAGCGTGCCACTCTGCATCTCACAGGGCGAATGAAAGCATTTTTGCTTCGATCCCTTAATGATTAAGAGTTTAGAAATTGGCATGAGTAGATTAGTGATTCCAAACTGAATTTCTCCCCCTCCTTCATTGCATCCTCATTCACAAGGGTACTAGTTAGTGATGTGAGTTTAAATCCTGGGACCCGAGCACTGTGCTGCACTTCCCTTCCCTGGCCCATGTTAGTTCTGTATTGATGTGCTCTCGCTTTACAATCTCGTGTCTGCACTGACTTCTGAAAACTCTTCAGAGGATCCGGTTTTGTCTCTATGAGAGATCTAGATGTATGTGAAGAGAGAAAGTGAGTTATGGGAGTCGGAAAGGTAAAACAGAAGGCTAGAGCAGAAGCTACAGCAAGCTTTGCAAATGAATGAAATTCCACGGGATTCTTTGTTGATCTGCCACCAGTGTAATACCCAGAAGCCTCCTCCCACTCCCTCCCTCCTCCCCAGACCATTATCTTTACTGAACCCTCACCTCACCCCCCACCCCGGGATACAGAGAAAGATAGTGGATTAGATATTACAAAGACATAATAACAATGACAAGAACAACAATCTTTTAAATTGAACTATTTACTGAGGACTGACTGTATGCCAGGCACAAATCTAAGCACTCTTCACATATTAACCCATTTAATCCTCACAACAACCCCGTGAACACATGCTATTATTTATCCCTTTTAGTTTAGAGGGACCGAGGCAAAGAGAGCTAAAGTAACTCACCTAAAGTTATACAACTAAAGCAGCCCTTTTTAGTCACCACTCTTCTGCTTGGGATAACTGTAAAGGGTCAAATAAGGAAACTATATAAGGAACTAATGTTAATTTCTATTTTTTCTTTGCCAAATGGAAAAGCAAGTATTGGGAAATGGTGGAGGGAGAACATCTTATGCCCCTTTCGAGGGAAAGACATTATGATCTTTAGCCTCTCTGGCCCGATAATATCCTTTTGGAATATGTGAGTCCTTGAGCCACCCCTAAGGAGCTCCATGTCCAGATAGGTCATACCAGATACTTTGCCACCCAACCTGAATGCATGGCTATGTGAATACTATGGACAATGTCTTTAAAACAGTTGTGAACAGTAAAATCCCACGACACATCTTCTCGGGGGCCCGCATATGGCCATACTCATCCATGTGTGCCAATATGTTACCAGTTTCTGCTGGCAGGAGGTTCAGATAACGTGTAATTTCTAAATGGCTCTGGGTTCTCATTCTAACCCAGGTGTTTGGAAACGAGTAAGTTCGTGGTTTCCAGCATATCTTTGGCTCCTAGGACTAACTTTGGGAATTGAGCTATTCTGAGACCTGACCTTCCCACATATCTACTTGGAGATGTAGTCTTCATGGGGAACCTGTGAGATGAGTATTATCTGGAAGAGCTTCCTTGAGAGCTCCCTGGCCTTTATTATTCTTGAAAAATGCCCCTGGAGACCAGCGTGCATATGTGGGCAGAGCTGAAAGATTTCCCACTGCTCTATCTGACTCTGTGGGCTTAGGTTGGGTTTGCCCAATGGCTTACTTATTTATAGCAGCCAACAGTTAAGTGTGACATGGTAGAGCATTGGGTGACTTCCCTAAAAGGCATCCAGTCAGCTGGCCCCCTCAAGTTTCTTTGATCAACTCCACAGAAGGAATGATTGGGCTTGCACGGAGTGGTTGGTAGTGAGAGTTGGGCATTGTTGCCTGCCTGCTGACCAGCAGCATGAAGAGGAAATGGTGCAAGTCCATGGTCTGTGCCTGCATGCCTCGTGTGTGTGCTTCATGCATTTGGGAAGAGGCAGCCCCACATCATAAAACCTCCCTGAAAGCCACTGAGGTACCTCTCTAAAAAACGTAATAGACTGCACTGAAAGCCTAGCTTTGACTGATGTGAGGTTTGGGACTATACCCAGGTAAGAATCCATGCAGCAAGGAGATCAGAGAAGGCAGATGACCCAGAGTAGGGCCAAACTGTTTACCAGCAGATGTGTTTTTGAAAATCTTCCTTAACTGGCCATGGCAGCGGAAAATATCCTGCTGTTAAACGCATCTGCAATCCGCTGCTCTCCCAGTCCACCTACAAAAATTTTGACCTTTAAAGAAATGATGGAGAAGCTGGTGATTTTTTCTATGGCATTGAAGCTCAGTCTATTTTAGGCTCCAAGGCAATTGCAGCCCTCTTTGCTCCCCATTTCGCATCACTTTTAAGTCTTGTCCTGGCCACTATGAACCCTTCAGCACTTCTCCCTGTTCAATCACTCGAGTCAAGATCTGTGATTTGCAGATGACATGTACATTTCTTGGCTGATGGTTGCTGAAGCAGTTTATAAACCTAAGGCAGTTAAGGGGAGGGGGGCAGTGAAAGAGCAGATTACAAAGGGAAAACTGTAATGCCACCCTAAATTTCTATTTTCATGCAAATGTATAACTGCTTTCTCATTATTTTGATTGAAAGGAAGGTAGCTCAATATTCCTGTTGGTGTGAATTACCATATTCATGTTTTCAATGACCAAACAATTGGCTGATTTCTATTGTTTGTCACTCCTATGAGAGTGCAGCACTTTAGAATCCCAGGTGGAGGGAGGTGTTATTAAAAATACTCTCTCCCCTACAAAATGTCCAAACACAGAGATAAAATCTTAGGTTCTTCTTATTATGACAATGTGTTACAGGAATATATCAAATGACATTCAGCTTCCTCAGCTTTAGAACAATGAAGGCTGCATTTTGGATCATCTTTCATTTGAATATCTACAAAATATGTAAATTACCGAATCTATGAGAAAAGTTATTTCGGTGTCATTTATTGAAATATTCACTCATTTAAAAAAGACCATCGTAATATAAAAACAAATCTTATTTGATTTTTAAGCAGACATGATACATGTATAAATATAATGCGATCTGAACCACGCTAATGAGATTTCCATCAGAAGGATTACTGAGGTTCTGTGTTCAGACACCGAGAAGAGCCAAGTGGGTGTATCAAGCCCCCATTCCGAATCTTCAAAAGCAAATTTATTGAAGTGTCTCAATTTTGCCACACACCCTAACATCTGCATATGGGCCTAGATTCTTAATCCTGTCACACTGTGAGACTGCAGATTAAGAGAATGTATAAACAATGCCTCTGTCGCTACACATAAATATAGACTGCTAAATCAAGTGTGGGCTTTGTAACACAGAGACTCCTTTTCTTAAGCAGGTTTTGCACTAACCATTGTTCAAATCCTCAAAAAATAACAGTGATAGCCTCTGATATTTTCTTTATCTAATTTAAAGGAAGTTCTCCATAAGTAGAAGCTATACATTTATATATAGCTATACATTTATATGTATAAATGTTTCAATAACAAATACGAAGCAAAGAGAAGGAGTTAACACAGAAGGAACACTTCACCGTGTGTCAGACAATATGTTAGATGCTTAACGTACATTATTCCAGTTAATAGGAAATCAATAAAATAAGTATTCGTTGAGATTTCACATTTCAGTGTTCTGTACTAAAATTATCTTACTTTGTTTCTATGCATTTGTTCCCTTACCCTTTTACTACTGTTTTGTTTTAAACATTGTATTACATATGAGAATGTTTGTGAAGAAGTTACTGAGACTTTTGCAAATCCCCAAATCCATAAAACTTCTTCAAAGAAACAAGTAGAGAATAAAGTCACGGTGTCTAGTTAAATGACTCACTCCTGCCTCCCAGTGTGAGCAGTTCGGATTCATGCCTCAGCAAAATTACAAATTACTACATGTTCTGGACTTTCAGGGTCATTTAAGAACAGTCAAAACCATGAATGTTAAATCTACAATTGCCAAGGTACTACCCGTGTCAGCATGGTGCTCAATTGTTATTTTCGGCGACAATCAAAATAGCTTCCATTTAAATAATCCACCACAAGCTTTTATAGGATTTCAAATTTCTGACACATCTATATTTTGTTTTACCTTTTGAGTTCCATTTGTTCAAAGTCAATATAAGATAAAGCCTGGATGTTATGATGGTGCCTCAGAGAAATTGAAAAAAATATCATTAGAGACAATAACATTCATAAAGCACTGGAAAAAGGTTGAGTTATAGCCCCTTGCAAGTTTTTAAAACAAGAAAAAAGCATAACTGCAGAAAATATGACTGTATTTTCAAAAGTGTATAAATCACCTGTTTAAATTATGAAATTTAAGCCAGTTCTATTAATTTTGTTACTGGATGAAAAATCATAAATTTTCCATCAATGTAGGCCATAAAAGCAAAGAAAACTGTGATCACTTTAGATTGCCTCTGCCATTGATACCATGTGTACTGGACTTGGGTCATGTTGGCTTTCCTGCAGGAACTTGTGTGTTCATGTCAATATTTGTCGAATTTAGAATCCCTCAGATGACTGATTTTTAAGATTCTAATTTAATGTAATTCTCCTAGTTTATGATTGGGTTCTATTTTTGGTAACAATACCAAAATGATAATTCAAACACATGTACAAATAAAAGCCTTTTTTTTTTTTTTAGTGATTTGGAGATCAACGCCTCACAGAGACTACTTCTTTGACAGCCCTGTCTATATTCCTCTTCTATCTGTACCCGCCTTCTACCACCACATTCCTTTTCCTTCATGTGGTTCTGAGTTCCTAAGAGAGGCCCGAAAACAGTCCTAAATGTTTCAAGACTAGGAAAACCAACCAAGTACAATGCTTCAAGACCAATGTCAGTGACTCATGAGCCCTCACCAAAGCCTGATACGTCAATTTCTGCATCAATTTCTTTTATCCTGAAACTCAACAACATTTCCAAAGTAGAATGCAAAAAAGGGCACATGTTACATAAGGCCCAAGGCAGGGAGGCTGTCATATACTTGCCTCAGTCACTTCATCTGCTATTGAAACTGAGACAGGGCTGCCCTGCCCTCTATGTTTGGTTGGATAATGGGTTGAGATGATCTGGAACAGTAGGATTTGGGAGTAGAATTGGTTTAAAGCAGCAGAAATGCCCCCTGGGACAGAAAAACCAACATTAGCTCTGAACACAGATCTGATCCTGGTAAGACTCTCTTGGGTAGAAGTTACACCAATACAGCAATTTACTTGTTGTCTATAAGAGTTAACATAAGCTGCTTCCAGTAGTGTTCAAAGTGCTCAACCGAGTGGCCTGGGCTTTCGGGAATTGGAGAATTCTCTTCTTCATGTGTTCTTACGTATATATCATTTGCTATAAAAGTCAGAGTTCAAACTGGTCACTTTTACATGAATGAGTTCATGCGCCTAATCCCTAAATCCCACACATCCTTCATTTTTTTCCCCCAAGAGGGTAAACAGAAGCTCAGAGAAGTAAAGAAGCTAACCCTGAGTGCAGAGGAGCTGAAAGATTGCAAGTTCCAGGTACCTTGGTTTCCTAGGTCAGAAAAATAAACATAGTGTTGCAGACAGAATATCTTCAGCCTTTAGAAAAATTACCTTAGCAGGAAAATATGTGACTGTCCCCCTTGATATAAATTCATATCACATTTTATATCCATATATTAAGATAATGTATTTCACAACAAAATCTATCAAATCTAATTAAAGGGATTTTCATAAGCAAAGAGGACTAAATAAATTATTACCTGGTTATATCTTCGGTTGTCTAAGTTTCTTTGAATATCAAGCTTGTGATCATGGACTCATTTGCATTACTAGCCTAATTTATCTGCATTTAAAGTCTACATCTACAGACAATTAGATCAGAAGTGTTCCTGGTTTCAAATTCCATTTTCCTCTGGAAATAACGAATCACAGAAGAGTTTACACAAGTTAAATGAATGTAACCAAATATACTCATAGCTCCTGAAACTGTGAACGATCTGGTGATACTGAGGAAGCAATTACATTCTTAATTGGCATCAAATGATGGGCAATTAGTTTCATGGTAAATATTCATTCTCTCTTATCAAATCTATTATTTGCATTAGAGATGTGACATTTAGCCTTGTAGAAGGAACTGATTTCATTTGTTTTTTGAAAGCATTTTAATTGAGGACTAAGGCCCAATCTCTCATGAAGCTTGCAAAGGAGAACTTTGCTGTTTTGTTCAGATAACACCAAAACAAATTCCAAGCATCACTTATCTTTAATGTTAAAGTCCCCTGAGTAAAAATAAGTCTCAGTTATTCAAGTGAGATGAAAAAAAAAAAAAGAGCAAATTCAGTAAAAATTTTGGTACAGTCTATCAAAGGGTATATTTAGTTGTCAATTGCTGCATAAGTAACTTAGTCACTGAGGTCACCATTTATTATTTTTTATCTCTCATAGTTCTGTGAGTTGATTGGGCTCAGCTGGGTGGTTTTCTCTTGGAATTTCTCACAGATTTGCAGCTGGCATAGGAGTCATCTGAAGAACTGACTAAATTGGACATCTAAGATGGATTCTTCACTACCATGTGCCATTTGGGATGGACGAACATCTGGGGACTGTCTGGGCATCTCTCTTGTTCTCCACATGGCTAATTTGGGTTTCCTCATAGCATGGAGGTTTCAGGAAAGTCAGATTCTTACACGGAAGCTGGCTTCTCTCAGAGCAAGCTTTCCAAGAAAGCCAGGCAGAAATTGTAAGGTGTCTTTTGACCTAGCCTAATAGTCCTTACAGCATCACTTCTGCTGTATCCTATCAGTCAAAGCAATCACATGCTAGCCCAGGTTCAATAGGAGAGGAACCAGCTTCAACTCTAGATGGAGGAATGGCATGTAGATACAGAGGGGGAGGAATTGTTGGTGGTCATCTTGAAGACAAACTGTCACAAGAAAGTAAACAATATTATACCTGTAATGTGTCTATCAGATGACTTCAGAAAATGCTCCCGTTTAGTTTTGCCATATAGAATATGTATTTATAGAATATATTAGTCAAGGCCAAATATTAGGGAAAACTTCTGTGGTCTGCACAAGTTCCCACAGAGGGCATGGCATTTCCACTCCTCTCTCCATGAGGGAAAAACAAGGGAGAAAATTTTCAGCCTCTCACCACAAACTCATTCAATCCTCCCCTTGGGAAGGGGAGTGACTTATCTGAAGAGCGTGTTTGGAAGAAGTAGTTGAGCTGGCGAAACTCAGATTCTGTTGGTTTTTGTCCTGCTCAGCCAAAGACTGAAGGGCAAGTCTGCTTAATTGAGGGCTGAAATATAGGGGAATCCTTTGGGCCCTCACTTCTATGACATGTTCTTCAGTCCAGAGACTTCTGACTCTGATGTCTAATTTCTTCATTAGTCACAGCTTGGGGGTGTAGGATTCTCGAACACTCCTTCCTCCTCAAAACAATTTCTGGGGAAAAAAAACCAATTTCTGAAGATAGAATTTGAGTTGAAGAGCACTCTTTTTCTTCTTTCTACCATTTATTGGGTGTTTATTTTATGTCAGTCACTGTTTAGTATTTTATCTTTCTTTGCTGGTTTAGTCTTCACAGCAACTCCATATAATAGATATTGTTCCCCTATTTTTCAGGTCAGAAATCTGAGGCCCAGTGTCAAACAGTGGCCATGTGGTAACACAGGTTTTGAGCATAGGTGGTCGACCTTCGAAACCTGTGTTCTTAATGACTATGCTACTTTAGACCATAAATCAGCTCCATAAATGCTTTCATTCGTGTATATTTTTTTGACTGATAATATCCCCGTGTGATTTGTTTTAGTAGGTTTTTATATTGAATAATGATAATGATAATAATACATATCGAGCACTTACTATGTGTCAGGCACTGCTCTACAGCTTTCCAAGGATGAACTTGTTTAATCTTCACAATAATGCTGTGAGTTAGGTACTATTATTATTTTGTTTTCACAAGTAAGGAAACTAGGCACTGCAGATCTAAGGTCATGTTGTAGGATGCTGGGTAAGATGGTTTCTGGGACACTGGAAACTTCTTTCATATCCCAGTGACTTCTCTACTTGTTTGTTGATGTCTGCTATTCATTAAAAAGCACAGCATAGAAAGAAAGCTTTACACACACACACACACACACACACAGGTAGGACATTGACTTAATACCTCACTATGGGTGTCATGAATGTAGTCTCAAGAGCAGGTTCTGATGGGATGGTAGGCAAGGTATTCTGGGGGAGGGGCTACCCCAATAGAGGGGGCATTACAAAGAGGAGAAAATAAGACATAAATGAGGAGACACTGATTTCCGTCCACTCCAAATCTTCCCAGAGAAGGCCCTTTTTCTGTTACATTCTTACTCAGAAAGTCATCCTTTCCCTAGAATTCTTAAAAGCAGGAACTATTGAGAAAGTAGCTCAACTGAAAGTATAGTTCCTGCTGTTTATCTCCTTCCAGAACTGGCTGAAGTTTACTTTTTGGTACTCCAGAGACCTAGCTTCTTCTTGCCTTCTTCCAATGTGGTCTATTTAATCTCCTGTCGTGTGGGAAATTATGTTCAAAATCTCTGTGATCCTCTGTCCATAGTAAGTTATGCATGTAGTGACAAGTACATGCCACAAGGTCTTGAGATTATATCTGCAATGTGTTGCTGCCGACTGTTGATCAAGATAGGCTGGAAGAAAAACATTATTTTCAGGTGTGAAAAACCGTCACCTTTATCAAATAATTTTTCTTGCATTTTTCCCAAGACGTTGTAGCCTATTTAAACTTGGGAGGTTAAGTTTGTAGCATTCATTATGACTGAAAATTTAGTTCGCACAATCATGATGCTCTCTTTATTAGGTGTTACCGTTAAACAATATTAAAATAAACACAGTGTGGCTGGCCTTTTGAAAGCTACATGGCATGTTTACTTCTTTGCTTGGTTTCTTAATTGCATTTATTCATCTTTCTGACTACTGGTACCATGGCCACCCATAATATTTGCTATTTTGGGATATGTGGTTTTATATTTTCCAATGACAGCATTTGATGGGGAGACATCTTATTTGAGTGGTTTGTGGTGTCTTGTGGTTTGAATTATTGGCTGACGGTTTGCCACAATCCCAGCTCTTATCTTTGTAAATGGAGGATGGTGGCTTTTAAAAAAACTCACTTAATCAGGAATCCCATGACAGTGGATGAGCAAGGCCATGGAAATATCAAAGCATACCTCTCAGCTTTTTAAGTTTGTCAGAGGATCACGAAAATGATTGAAAACAACATATCCAGAACAACAAAAAAAGCTGATCATGAGATTAAAGACCTACATTTGTCTATTTAAAAATAATGAAAAAGGTAACCTTCCACACCCATTTTGTTCAAGAAACTGGAGCAGATTGATTAATCCAGACGCAGTGTGGGGAAGCGTCAAACACTGATAGAGGTATACTCGGTATCTTTAAGATTTTTTTTTTTTTGAAAAATATAAAGGCAATCTTGTGGACGAATTTGAATGTCGGAGAATTATACATAATCCCATCACATTTACATCCATGTGTGCACATTTGTCAAATTTGTCCCTACATAGATCTATGTTTTCTTTCATAGTTACAGTCATAGAATGTAGACTATTCTCTAAGCTTTTAGCCTTTCACAGTGTAGGGGACTGTTTGTTCTGCGTTTTTACATAGCCATGTGTATCGAAATTTGTTTCATAAGTTTTATGTTATTGTTTTCAGAGGAAGAAACATGCACATGTGCTTCCCTTGTTTTTTACTGTTGAATAATACCCTTAGAATGAACTTTCATAGCAGGGCTTATTGCTTCAAAAAAACATGAATATTTTAGTGCTCCTCATTAACTTGCCAAATTGCTTTCCAAAGAGTTTGCCACTCCAACAGTATGAGAGTAGTAATTTAATTTCAATCCAGCAGTGGCACTACCATTGTTATTATATTTCCCATTGTAATGGAAATCTTCAAAGATTTAAACCAAACTAGATTGTTTTTTTTAGAGCTGCTGCTGAACCAACACCTTGGTATCTTTGTTCTTGCGGGTAAATGAGCTAAGGAGGAAGAACCAACTAAAAAGATCACAGGACAATTTGTGCTCACTGGATCCACTGAATGAGAGGCTTTTCAGACTGGCTCATGGTATTCTCTGGCAAGAGGAAAACCAGACAAGTGCTACTTCAAGCCTCAGGCTGGGAAGACAGGTACAGCCTTGTCAGTGTCAAGGAAGAACATGGGTAGCAGGAGACCTGAGAGTGAATGAAAATTGAATTATCTTTACTTCTAGGACTTGTCTATTGAGAAACAGCAGCGCTGGCAACCATTTACTATCAACGAGAGGCAGTTCCAAGAGAAGAATATAAAATATGCTCTGCTCAACCCCACGAAACTCAGAGTGGCTCACAATGGCCAATTTATTATTTTTACCCTGTCCAGTGACATGGAAGGATGCATCAGGGAGCTGCTAGCCTCTGCGATGAATAACTTAAGTCAGGCTGCAACATGTGAAATAATTCAGCTGACCAGGATTTATAACACTAGCTGGATTTTTTGCTTTCTTTGGGGTTCATGAAGCATGGTGTTGAGAGATACCACAGGAGTCCTGTGATGAAGTTACATATCTATTTCTCTTCCTCATTTTTATTTTTTTTGGTATTTTCATATTATTTTATTGCTTAGTTCAGATGTCTTTCTAAGCAGAGTTCAGTCTCCTAGGGGACTCGTCTCTTCTGACTTTGAAAATTAGAACCACAGACAGATCAGACTCCTAAATACCGTGTTTTTATACTCTCTTCTTCACATACCTAGTCCCAGATGGTTTTGACCGCCTGGTGCTGTGTGGACTGTGTTGGGCTGCAATTTATTTTGCTCAGTTATTTATGAGCGCTTGCCCAAATAAGAGGGGTGGCAATGCAGCAGCATGCTTACGGTTTGGCCCACCTCATTCCCCGGGTCATATGTCAGTTTGGCTAGATTTACAAAAGGGGGTTCCACCTGCCACCGTTAGAAACAGCTTTCAGGAGATATCTGTGGCCGGATTCCTTTCTTTCCAGGTGAGCTCCAGGCACAATTCCATGACGCTAAGGAGAGTCTGAATCTTTGTGCTCCAGGTAACTCGGAGGACCAGGACACTGGGCAATCACATATTCTACTCCTTGCTCACTACATAGATATTAGAGCTGGAAAGACCCTCAGAAGAACATCTGGTCAAATTCTCACCTTCCTATGCTTGTTCTTTAAAAGGCCAGTAATTTCTAACATCCTTTTATTTGGTCATCATTTAGGAACTGTATTAAAAGCCATCCTTTCTTAAGTTACTCTGTGGCCCTTCCAATTCCTGTTTTAACTAGGATAGTTTAATGAGATCCTTCAAGTAATTAAGAATGGAAAAAAAAACTCATGCAAAAGTGGAATTTGGAGGGCGGCTCTTTTTTTTCCACTGTTGACAACCCTCCTTGACTTCTTAACGTCACTGAATCGAGTCCCAGAGTCTTGAGAGGTTACTGCCTGACCGCAGGTTAAATATTTTAATATTCACTGATTGAGGAAAAGTACCATGAGCAACTAATGCAAGATCCTTGAATGCTGAGGGCATTAGTGGCTCCATAAAATGTAAATGCATTTTTAATTATCTCAAGTCACTGCACGCCCAAGTAGTTCTTTTACAAGAAAAACACAGCTTACTGATAATGAACATGAAAATTACTAAGATTGGTGGGGCAAATCTCTTAAACCTCTCTTTTTTTCCCCCTCCAGGTTTTGATATGACTTTGCTAATTTGCTCGTATTTCCTTTTCTATATTCTATAGATAAAAGTAGAGACTCACAAGGGATCGGAGGGTTAGAATTTTATCAGTTTCTATCCGGGGGGCTAGCGCTCAAGATTATTATTATCATCATGACTTATTTTATTGGATTCATGAAGCTTATGGGGTCTTTAGAAACCCTGGTTATACCAGTAGTTGCAGAATGATTTTACTTTTAAATGTACATTTCATCTGTTACCTTCTTCTACGGCCACAGCATCCTCACAAAGCAAGTATTTTATTGCCGTTTTTCAATGGGAAAACAGAAACACGGCAGAACGAATGACTTATCTTTGGCCATTCAACGGTCTTCGGTCCCCTGGCCTTCAGTCCTGTGTTCTGTCTTTCACAAAGCCACCGGATTTCTTTAAGAGCACTACTGGAAGTGATTTGAAAGCTGCATTCTCAGGCTATCAGAAGGTGGTTCACCAGAGGTGTTTCTTCACCACTCTCATTCTTTAATGTCACCTGACACCAAAAACCTCATTATGGGAAACACGGAATGTGGATTTGACTAGTCTGCTGACAACATCCTGCCACATGTCAGAAAATTACCCAAGCTGATCCCTCTGATAAGGAACATTTGATGGTGGCAGACAGAGCCTTAGTGGAGGTCCCTTTCAGCCCCAGATACGGAGGCAAGTCTGGTCAGTGATCCTCACAGATACTCAGGGATGGGCACAGAATTAAGAGCATTCTCCATGAGTGCTGGGACTTGAGAAGATGCACCACATGCCTAAGTGTGATGCATCGTCCACGTAGTCTATTCTTGCACGTTCAAGGCCCGAGCCCTCCTGCTGTCATGCTGACATTAGGTGGCTGCAACTTTAGCAGAAGGGAATAGTCGCCACCTGCTTCTGGACCATCTTCAGTCTGCTAAGCTTCCTCATACAAGCTGATATGCAACCTGACATCCCAGACTTTGCCTGGATTTCAGAGCAAAGTTAAGAAGACTCTGAAATCTAGGCAGTCCTTTATGAGGGAGAGCTGGAGGGGAGACCTGGGAGAGAATCATCTTTGTATTGGGCCCCTCTGTGACCCTTTCCCTCACAGCACATTGTATTGGGGCCATATCATTTGCCCTTTGTCTCCAGCTACTGCCAGCTTAGCATGGGCTCCCTCCTGCTTTCCCCTGAGTGACAGACCAGCTAGCTCCACGATGCAAAGCTGACACCTAGGCTGGCTTTATAACATTAGACCTGTGCAGTCCCAGAGGATCTTGAGCTCAGAAGAGTGCTGCACTTGGTTTAATTCTCTGCTGTTACATCTTGAAATTCTTAATAACTTTAGAACGAGGAGCCTTACATTTCCATTTTACATGGGGACCACAAATTATGTAGTCTGTCACACCAACTCCATTGGGTTTCCTGGCACCCCAGGTAGGAGAGCTGGGAGGAAACTTAGAGGCCATTATCCGGTTTGATCCTCAAAGTTTACAAAGAAGGACCTGTAGAGTGGTCACTGGGATGACTGGCCTGAGGTTACCCAGAAAGTTAGAGGCAGGTGGCAGCTGGGGTCAGTCCTCTTCACTGCTATCCAGTGCTCTTTCTCCTGTACCACAACCTTAAAACCACCTCCCAAACACAGCAACAAGGTTTGCTTCATAGCTGGCCATGGCAGCTGGGGTGTCTCTCTCAGACACCTTATATCCTCCTTTGCTTTGCCCATAAGGACCGAGAGGTCAGTGATGTCAACTTGTTGCCCTGCCAGTGCTCCTGCATTGCCTGTAGAAAGCACCCTTCAAAAGTTTAGTAAAAACAACAGATAATGGAAACTTTGGCCTAAGTGTTTCAATCATGGCATCAAAACAACATTTGATCACAATCAAAGGAAAAGTGTCACCAATAGATTATCATTACTAATAATTAAATTAGTGGTGCTTGTGAATGATTTATACTCACATTTGTACAACTATGCACATGAGTGTGATTGACTTTCTGAAATTATCATTCCCATTCCCTGAGATTGTTATGTGCTTTCTGATGTGGACATAATACTGAGTATAACCTTGGGAGGGTGTCCCATGTGAGATATCATATCTGCTGTGAAGAAGAGTCACTGAGAAATGAGGATACATTAGGCATTTACTTCTTCAGATTCTCCAAGATTTATGTTAAGCCAGGTCATAAGAAAGCCACCTATTTGTGTTGCATCACTCTAACTCCACAAGTTGAATAGTTTGTATAAAATTATAATTTCAGAGTATGTCCAGATTACTTACTGAGAGCTGATTCAAGACACCTACAGCACTATGAAAACATCTTTGCATTCTGGGTAGCATTGCTATCAAAGACCTTGTACCTTAGGTCATTCACGGACCTTCATATTAAGATCCTTGTGGCAAAATCCTCCCAAAGTTGAGAGCTATGGTGACGTTTGTTTCTCATGGTGACATAATAGACACTGGGAACTATTTAACCCCTTGCATTTTCTTCCTTGATTGTTTGGTTACTAGAAAGCAAGGATGCTCAGAGTTAGGTTTTTTCTTTTTCAATTGCTCACCCCTTTATTTATATTTTAATAAATGTTTCCCTTTATTTTTCTATTTTTTCTTTCAATAAAGTTAAAAGATATAGAGATATGCAAAGAAGTATGTAAGCACCTACATTTCCGATTCTCATAATTAACATCTGTTAATATTTTGTTATCTTTGCTGTTGGTAATTATTTTTAAATGAATAAAGCATTGCCCATTAGCTATAACCCACTCTCACCATCCCAGCCCCACTCTCCTTCAGTGTCCCTAGGACCAATCACTAAGATGAATTTTGGGGTCCATTTTCTATACTTCTACACACAAGTACGTGCATTTATTTTTAAGAAAAGTGTTTTTGTGCGACTTAAACTTTTATATAAATGGTATACTGTATATACTTATGCTTTTTGCATGTAATTTTTTTGAGATCTACTCATGTCAATGTTTATTGATTTGGATCCTTCCTTTCAGATGCTGTATAGTGATCCATCATATAAATATACCATATTTGATTTATTCCTTTCTCCCAATAAGGAACACTTAAGTTACTTCTGATGTTTTTCCTTTTCCCACATAATGGTACTATGAACATTTTAACATGTCCTTTTTTGCACACGTGCAAGGATTTCTCCAGGATGTCCATGCAGTCCTTTGTATACATGTAAAAGAATTTCTCGAGTACAGAGCCAATAGCAAAGTAACTAGCACAGAAGATTCTAAGTTACTGTCTCTCTTTACTACATGTGTCTTTTATTCCATGTTAATAGATTTTGCCTCTCTGATATCTCTGAATTTTTTATAAGCTTCTTCACATCCTTCCTAGAATTAAGTTTGTCAAAATAAAAAGAACCAGGTAGGTCATTAAAGCTTTTAAAGATCTGTCTACTTTCTGCAAGGTCAGTGTGCAGATGCTCAGGAAAGAGAAAATGCTTTATTCGTGGCCAAAGCTAATTATTTAGAAGGAATCCTTCCCACCTTCCCAAAAGAAACAAAATCCGAGTCAAAACACGAAATTTCATCCTTAAGATTTTAAAAGAAATAACAAAGAAAAAGAAGAGATAGAAGTGATCCAGAGCTCTGTGGGCAGCAGCTGTCTTTTTCTTCGTATTCTTTTGTCTTAATTTTCTTAAACATCCTGGAAAGGCTGTGAGACTGTCAATGTTAAACCAGTGTGTTCACATGCACTCTCTCCTCCGTCTACCCTTCTTGTCAGAAGGGCTTAAGGCTTTCCCCTAGCCTCTCCCCATCCCCAACAGCCAGAACAAGCGCTTGTATCAACTAGGCCTTTGACTGCAAGAGTGGAATCTAACTCATTTGGATTAAACCATAAGGAATATTTATTTCTTCACAGATGTTCCAAGGCAGGGACATCCCAAGGTTGGTTATTTAGTGTCCCAGCAGCAGCATCAACAGCCGGGTTCTTTCTACCTTTTTGTTCTGTTATCCTCAGTGTATTTCCCTTTACACTTCAGACTACCTCCTCTCGTAGCTGCAGGATGGCTGCAGGACTTCCAGGCATCATATCGAGGCATAATAATGTGAAAGAAAAAGGTCTATTTCTTTGCGTATTTTTTTTCAGTTAGAGAGGAAACCTTTCTCAGAAGTCCACCAGCAATGCTCCCCGTAAGTCCTATTGATTGGACTATATCACAGGTCAATTCCAAAATGCTCAGTGGTAAGAGGAGCAAGACCACAATGTTCTCAAATGAGATGTTAGCAAATGTGTGGGTTTTTTTTAATTGTTATGATAATGACTGGAGAGAGTATTGACATGTAGTGGGTAAGGTCTGGAGATACTAAACCAACTTGAATATATGGAACAGCCCAACACAACAAGGAGTGTTCCCGCTTGAATGCCAGTAGCACCCATATTTGGACAGGCTTAGACAGTCCTGGTCTATCTCCCGGAGTTAGGCATGCAGCAGGAACCTAATACTCCTGACAGATAGGGCCTTATAGACGAGGGTGATTTTAGTTGCATTACTGGGGTGTCTATTGTAAAGGAGGAGAGGAAATCAACCCTTCCTCATGACACTCCAGCTCTGTGCAATGGGTGCCTGCATCCCTAGAAAGAAGTTTGAGGCTCGTACAGAGAGTCACCATAGAGTATGCATCTGGCTCCCACATGCCCTGTTCCTTAAACCAGAGAGAAGTGGGCACCATGCAAACTCAGTCACATCTGGGGAGGGACTACTCTCCTCTTAACCTGACCC
>NW_011888803.1:11936458-11985915 GCF_000151845.1 Pteropus vampyrus
ATAACTGAGTCTGCCTTAAGGATGTGTACAATCTGGGTATAAACTCTTAGTCACTCTCTTTTTAGGAAATAAAACTTACACCTATGTAATAGTCAGCCTAGTTACCAGGGTGTACTCTATGAAAATTCATTCATTCATTTACTCATTTACATTTATCATGCCATGGGTGGTTCATCTTTGCCCTATACAACAAATGAAACAGTGGTGGATTGACAGGACAGTGCATCTGAAAAGAGGAACTGACTTTGGCAGGAAGATCAACAGTATGACTTTGGGTCTGTTAAGTCTGAGATGACATCATGGCAAAATATTCCATATCCAAACCACTTCACAAATTCCCAGAGAAAAGTTCCAAGGTTGAATAAAAATTGAGTGCTCCCAAATAGATAATGTATAGAAAAGCTGGAAACTAAAGTATGGAGTCAAATGGGGTACAGAGGACTGAGGAGATAAGTGTGACGAGCAATCAGTTACTCAGGATGGAGCTGAGTCAGTGGTGGTGGAGGATGGGTTTAATATGCATTTTGAGGGCAGACCTAGTCGGGTTTAAAGAGTCAACTGAAAAGAGGTTGGGTAGCAATTTTTATGAGTCTTGATTTGGGGAAAGAAGATAGGTATGGGACAAGATCTATATCTGAGTGTGAAGGAGAGAGTTTTAGCTTTTATAACTTGGTGAATATAGGCCAGAGAATTCTCTACTTTGAGAAAGTCACAAAGAGCAGGTCATGTCATTTGGGCAAATAGCTGAGGTGACATCAGAAGTCAGTTCTGTGACTCCAGCACTAGACTGTTCTTATAGCAAAGATCTCAGACTGAGTCAGAAGCTTCCTGCCAAGCATCACTGTTATTAATGCTATCACCATTATGTTTCCTTGAACCTTCAAAACCATAACAGGAAGGCCCAGACATCGATGTCTAGTTAATGCTCCTTGGACACAATATCTCAGAAGGGTAAGACAGAGTGTTGTCCAAATAAGCATACACAGGCTACATTGCAAGTGACTTTCATGGAGTCAGAAAGTCTAAGAAAAAAAATGAGATAGCTTTCCTAAAAGCTATGAAACTTCAAGTACTTCTTGGGATTCCTACTGCTATGCTAATGCTATTACAAATTCTTTTCCCCAAATATAGCTGAGTTTCTAAGTCATTTTTGAAAGTGACTGTAGCTATATAAAACCAAAGCTATAACAAAATGCAATCTGTTGATCTCTTCATGGTAGAGTCTATATATCATTTACACTTCACTTCTCTGTGGGTGGAAAAGCTTTTTTCATGGTTTATTTAGCAGGAAGTCATTTTGATCAGCAAGATGAGTAATACTTTACAGCTGTTTGCAATTACTGCCTCTGCTCTGCCAGAAGTTTTAACTATTATACAAACTGAAATACCAAATGAGTTGAGGCAAGACGGGGAGAAGAGAAATGCATATTTCATAGGTCCACTCATGTCATGAGAAATTATCCATCATTTTTTTAAAATTTTATGCTTCTAAATTCAAAGTTACATCTCAAGGTAATGTCTAATTACCTTTCTAATTCAAAAGTTATTTTTTCAATGAAAGGAAGTACAACCCATAACTTTAGGTTTCCTATGACTGTTGGGAAGTCGCTATAACTTAAATTCCACATGTATGTATGTTTTCAGTTTGTCTAGGAAAAAAATACAGGCCTTAATCGGCATATCTGTCTCTTCAAAACGCCAATTGTGAAAATACGATGATCAAAATATTTCAAATTACCAAGAGGATAAAATGATAAATATTTTTCCCTTCTTATCTAACAAAAACTTGATTTAACAAATCCACATCATGAGTAATTTAATAAATTATCAGATTGATGAGTAACCAATTTGTAGAGAGTAAAAGCTGGGAGCTAGTGAAGAACAGACCTGGGTTCGAATCCTGACTCTCTCACTTCCTATCTGTGTGACTTTAGGTAAGGTGCTTAATGTGAAAAAATGTGAATAATAATAATGCAATCTATCTCATAAAGTAATCATGAGAATTAAATAAGATGATACATATAAAGTGCTTAGTACAGTGCCTAGCACTTATTAAAGTCCTTCATAAATGGTAACAAAGATCTTTCTAGAAAGAATTCTTCATGGCTCTAAGGTCCAGGGATCATGCACCTAACAGGGAAAATATGTCTGCCTCTCAAACCTGCTAACCTGGACCCACATAAACTGTGTCCCACCTACCCCCTCCCCCACCCCAAACACACACACACACACACACACACACACACACACACACACACACACACACACGCAGAATATAGGAAACGAACCTAGGAGGAAAAGCCTTGGGATTAAGTTCTGAATTTCTCTGATTGGTTCCCATATCCATTTGTGAACTAGAGGAATGCTGAACTCTCATTGGCTAGGCCTGGGTCACAGGCCCACCTCTGAGGACAGAGGAAGAATCAGCTTACTTAAATGATATGGAACAACTGAGCTCAGGTAGATCTCTTAGCAAAATATCGATGCTGTTTTCAGAAAAAAAAAAAAAAAGATAAAAATAGAATTAAAATGAATAAAAATATCAAATCTCTACTACAGGCCTTTCTCCTTCCTCGGCAATTGACCAGAGGGTACATGGAATAAACTGATCTAGATTGCAATGATTTATTAAAAATGTCATGCCTATTCAAATCGCCCTATTCAAACTGACAACAATTTATAAAACTTGACTATATCCAAAAGCCAGCACTCCAGTGAAAGGGTAATGCAATGTATTATTAATACATATTAATAATTAATAACTACTCTTAGGGTTACCCTGCTCTTACTTAGTAGAAGATGTTAGATGATAGACGAGCAATTGATCAAAAGGTCAGAGGGCTTGCATGCATTCTTGTGATGTAGCAAGCACTGGAGAACTGCTGTGAATATCCTAGGAATTCTACTTAGGTATCAATAAAGCAAGATTTTGGTTTCCAAACATTGACCCTAGTTCTAGTTTAGTGAACTTTAAATTTTCCATTCTCATTTAGTTTCAGTATTTTCAAATGGAGGTTAATGGAAGGAGATGACCCAAAGGATAAGGATGGAAAAGATAATTTTTTTTTTTTTTACCATATACCTTGTAATATACATGTAATACAAACACAAGGATGAAAAGTATGCTGATATAGTGTAAAGTTCTATTAACTTGTGAGGCTAAAGGGAGAACACGTAACGAGATCAGGATGTGATTTCAGATTTAGCTTCCTCTTACTTGGATATCCCAGGGAATTCGGGAAAATTCAAATTCAGACCCAACCAACATGAGCACCTTCTACATGCCAGGCACTATGCCAGTGCTTTCCCAAGCACGGTCCCATTTCATCCTCACAAATATTCTGGGAGAGGATAATACTCTCCCTCTTCTAAAGAAAAGAAAATTGAAATCAGAAAGGTCAAGATCACAGAACTTCTCAGTGGTGGAACTAGGGAAATGGACCCAAGTGTACTGCCTCCAACTCTCTCCACTATATCCCTCTCTTTCCAAGACAAAATACACCTTTGATCTAGCTGGATTTTTTTTTTTCAATTACTATAGGTAATGAGTACCTTATTATTATTTTTTTTTTGAACATAGCTTTACTTAACAGGAGCCCTGAACTCTACCTTCCCACAAAGGCACAGTATATTACCTAATTCATAGAAATATGGCATGCTAAGTCCATGACTTCATGGGAGGCAGAGGGTACAACAGACAAGGAGTAAAGAGGAGACATCAGTGTGTGAATCACTGGGACCCCAAGACTGAGGTGAGTCAAAGGCAGAGCTGGTATCCAAAATGGAACTGCCCCAGATACATGGAGGGATGGTGGCAGTGAAGCTCCTATGTCGGTGAAGTTGTAATGAGAAAAGCTTTTTGTAAAATGCAGTAAGCAGAAATTAAGGGTGAAGCAATAGGTCCAATTTAGGAAAGAGTCTGGAGAAGAATTTGATTTGTGTAGTAAACGGAGGATAAAATGACAAGGGAGATAGTTTTGAGTTATTTAAATAAATGATATTTACTGAACCTATTACCTCAGGAATTTTTGGGGTCATAGTAGAAGCAAACCAGGTGTTTGGGCTCTACATGGCTTCACCAGCATGGACACTGCCCATGGCCACCTCTGTATGGAGGAGCCCTGATTTTAGGTGGTCTTTGTCTACCAGCTGCTTTAATTTCCTTCCTGCTCCTTGTTGTCATCAAGGAGGGCCAAATTCACTTAGAGATTAGGCTAGGTAGGAGACTCAACCATTTGCATTGGTAGCTGAGCTCCCTTGACAGTTTTGATTCATTCAATAAGTAATCTTTTAGGGAAGAAACATATAACCCTGCTGATTGGAGAAGAAGGATGCACAGAGTTAGGGAGAAGTTTGAATGTCTTATCTGAGAATAGAGTCGTGTTGCCTTTAGATGGCACTGTCCCAGTGAGATGGAGAACTCCAAGTCCTGAGAAGGAGGGATGATACCTGGCATGTAACAGCATATGCAGTCAGGAGAAAGGAAGGAAGGGAAGGAGGGAGGGAGGGAGGAAGGAAGGAAGGAAGGAAGGAGGAAAGAAGGAAGGAAAGAAGAAAAGAAGGAAAGAAGGAAGGGAGGAAAGAAGGAAGGAAGGAAGAAAAAAGTGAGGAAGGTAAAGACAGGAACAAAGTTAGATCTTTGACTTTAAGCTTGATTATTTCAGCTGTAAAATTAGAGCTGGTACCCCTGATTAGAACGGGGTGGAGGCACATGTAGACATCTACCAATATTGTCTTCTGAGCTGGATGGCTAGGAGGAGAAACAGAAAGAGAACAGCCCTTTAGGGCAGGAGGGTAAAGTAGTCTTTGCTCAGCGCAGGTGGGGACTGGGGCACCTTTGTCAATGACCTTCGATAGTGCACCCTTGGGATGCTGTGGAGCCCTTTGGATTTTAGGTGCCTGGGCTTCTTCACCAGCTGCAGACGTGTACCTTCACAGTTCCTTCATGCGATTCCTTTGTAATAATCTGGATTAGGACATCAGAAGACCTGGGTTTAGATGTGACATTGTTACTGAGCAAGGGCTCGCTGCCTGATGCACATAGAAGCCAATACTGTAGTATCAACTTTTGAGAAAGACAAAAAAAAAAAAAAAGAGTGCTTTAATATTCAAATTTGGCCAACAAGGAGACAGGAAGCAAGGCTCAAATCCGTCACCCCAATCTAGAATTCCTGGCAGGATTTTAAGGGGTTTCAGCAGCAGATATCCCTGGACAATGAAACCTTCACTTCTGAAAGTGTTCCAGCTCAGGTTCCAGTCCCATCCTGGGTCTTCAGTTCTGTCGTGGGGGGAGCAATTAAGGCTTCACTTGTGAGTTATGTGCCCAAGGTTTAAACTTTGATTCTGGGTCTTGTTAGAAACAGGATAGGACCAGTTTGAGCTAGTTCTGCGGTTAAAACATTGCCATGGACTTTAGGAAAGTTACTTAACCTCTGTGAGCTTTTGTTTCCTCACCTATAAAAGGCAGGTAAGACAGCTTTTATAAGGCAGTTGTTAGGATTCAATGCTAATTTGCATGTAAAAACGCTTACTATAGTGACTTAGCTGTTTGGAAAACCTTAGTTATTAGAAGACAGAGCATTGGGCAACACAAGGAGCTGCGATTTTAGAATCAGACGCTTGGTTTTGAATCTAGGATATTCTATCACTAGCTTGTTACTTCAGGCAAGTTATCTAAAACCTCTGATCCATATCTTTTCTTTAAAATCAAACTTCCCAGTGTTGAGGTGTGAATAATTGAGATACTCTAAGTAATAATTGTTACAATTGATTTAACAAACATTTATTGAGCTTCTAATATATGCCAGAGCACTTGAAATGCAAAAAATAAAATACGGTTTCTGATCTCAAGAAACTCACCATCTAATGGAAGAGATAGATTATATACAAAGAAATACAATGAGGCTTAGAGTGCTAGCAGAGGTAGGTACAAAGTGCTAGTGAACATAGAAGTTACATTTCAGCATTGTTATGAGGAGCCTGTATTCTCCAGGTAGAGAGATGGGGAGATCATTCCAAGCAGAAGGCAGAGCAGTGAAGGACATGGTGCAGCAGCGTTTCTCACTGGGCAGCTGGGAGGTGGAAGGCCACTGGGACTGAGAGAGAGAAGAGAGGCAACAGGAAACTTTCTGCAGGGTCAGATCACATTCTCCTGTGTTAAATAACAGAATTCAACTGAGTATATTTTAAAGATCTCATTGACTTCAAGCAAAAATTCATGAATCAAAGAGCATCCTGTCTAGCAGATAGAAAGGAGCTCTGAGGAGCTGTACAAAACCAAAGACTTTTTATTAACAGAAGGGAGCAGGAACAGGGAACAGGAATTTATATTGAGGGGGAAAAAAAAAGGAGGTTATTTTGCTTTAGGGCATGACTAGGGTCTATCGGACAGATGACCTAACTGGTGCTAATCATAAGCAACTTTGTTTTGAGTCTGTCCTCTTGTTTTTAACATCTGCTCAGAAATTTGAATTTTCATCACAATATTTATCTTAACTTGATCTCTCTCTGATATACCATGATCAATTGGTTTGTAAAATGAGAACTCTGCTACCCAACTGATTTTTTTTTTCTAATCTGGAGAGATTTTCCAGATTTCTAAAGAATGGGAGTTTGCTCATAGAGTAACTGGTCTCTCCTGTATTGTTAGCATCCCTGACATAGAAATACACAAAGGATGACAACATCTGGAATTTTCTGTGCAGGCTATTTATAGAACAAAGACAGACAGGTTATAGGTGCCCTATTAGTCCCCCAGAATGACACCCCAATTCATTCATTCACTCATTCTTCAAAGGCTGCTTGGCCCTGCTCGGACTGTCAGTTGGGGCTGACATACTCCCTTCCCCAGATGTCGAGCTGCTTCATAATCACCAAGCAGCAGCACCTCACACTGTCCCATTAGAGAGGCGTGTGCAGCCCGCTTGTTGGGCATGTTGATGCAAGCTTGGGAAGGAAAATATAATTCACTTTTGCCAGTGACAGAAATGTTAACACTTACTTGAAATAGCTGATAATCTGACACAGGAGAGTTAAAGGATTACTGTATTTCATTTGGCTAATAAGAAAAGCTGTTTAAAAGCTACATTAAAAAGACTTAATGTATGGTGACTGAGCACTGCTTTAATGTATTCTGTGTCATCAACTATTAGAATGCTTTTTCCCCTCTTATTATGTGACCACGGATTTCTGCCTCTTTCTCTGCGAAGAGATAATAGGAAGCAACATCCATTCACAGAGATTGTTCAAAAAACATTCATCTAATAAAATTTTCCTTTTTTTATTATTTATTATTATTTATGCCTACTGCACCTGGTCTTTCTAAGTGGTCTCCCATCCAAGTACTAACCAGGCCCAACCCTGCTTAGCTTCCGAGATCAGACATTGGGCGTGTTCAGGGTGGTATGGACGCAGACCATGAACCGTAGCTCCACTGGGGTGTGAACCCAGGACCTTCTGCGTGTAAAGCAGACGTGCTAACCGCTACAGAATGGAACCATGTCCTAACAAAATTTTCTTGAGCACCTACTGTGTGCTAGGTGCCACAGCATTCAGTGGAGAGTCGAGGACAAAAGAGACACAGTCCCTGATTCTGAAGAGTGACATGTTTTTGGAAAGAATTGATTGGAGATGACAGTAGACAAAAAAAAAATTTTTTTTAATTATGTTTGTGATTTAGTTGATATATGAAATAGTCATATTTGATCCTCATTTAATAGGTAGAGAAACTGAGACCTAGAAAGGTAAGAGACTTGCTGAGGGCACATAGGCTAATTAATGGGGAATCGAGGTCTGGGTCCTTGAATTTTTGCTTCTCGTTTTGATGCTGGAACACTATTTCCTGCAGTCCCATTTTCCCTATGGTTGAGGATGGACACTCTGTGTTTACAACCCTCCCTCATGATGGCATATTTGTCCCTCCTCAAGAACCCCATCTGTATTAAGGGTAGAAAGCTTGGCAATGGTTTCTAAGGTCTGTGACCAGTGACCAGACACACTTTGGTTAACCTTATTAAGAGTTACCATGTGTGACTGGACTTTGTAACCATGTAGTGCAGTTTGGACTTGAGAGGTGCCTACTGGTCCTACTGTACTCTCTCAGGAAAGGCCCTGAGCTGCAGAAGAACAGACAGAATTGGCCCCAGAGAGACGCTCCCCAGAGTGGTGCTGGACACCTGCCCTCTCTAGGCTTCTCTGCCTTCCTCCACCAGCCTCCCACATCTTCCAGTCTGTGAACCACGCTGCACTCTCTTTGAAAGTCAACTCTTGGTATCTTTGTGCGACACAGCAAACAGTGATTCCTGGAAAGCATATTTAGACTCTCCTGCTAAGAAGGCTTCTGAAGTTGTACAGCTCTTTAATGGTTATTCCACTTTAAACTCAATGGGGATGGGATGAGCACATTCCCGTTTTTTAGGTGAGACCATCGGAACAGGTGCAGAGAAGACACAGATTTAGCCAGAGGTAAGGGTTATGATGAAACCCAGACACTTGGTCAACCACCCTTTACTTCCTCACTAGATTCTCATCCCAGATCCCTAACTCCTACTGGTTGCTGATTTACCGTGAGTGATAAAATCACTTTTCAAGGAGTTGAGACATACAAGTAAAAAGGCTTCCTCACCAAAATTAACAGGCAACTAAACTGCACTAATTCTGACACAACAGGAAAAATGCCATCTGAATCAGAGGACACTAAAACATAAAGCATAGGTATATTTCAAGTAAGAAAAATATACTGTGATGTCCAACAGGGTAGAGACCATGCCTATTTTGTTCTTTATTATATTCCCAGCCCCTAGCACATTCCTCATACGTAGTCAATTCTGAACACTTGTTAAATAAATGGAACAACGAGTCAGTGAAAAGTTGACAACTGTTTCTACTCTCAGATGAATACAGTAAAAGTTGGCTACATAAACACTGGGGCCCAGTGTAAAATTAAAATATGGGGTCCCTGTTCAAACAGGAGAGGAAAATGCTATTAAAGATACTAAAATATAAAGTTTTTTCCTTCCTGTGCAGTCTTTTTTGGTTTGTCGTGTTTTTTTTTTCTTTTTCTTTTTTGCTATTTAATATTATTCTAAGTAAAAACAAAATTAAAAGTATTAGCATGAACTATATGGTTCATCATTATATTGTACAAAATCCTTTTAAAATGCAAATTTAAGAGCATTTAACGTGTTTGCAGAATCAGCGAAATCACTCAATTTGTATTTCATAGCTCATACATGCATACATATTTTGTTCTTGCAAGAACAGTAGAAACCCTGCACAAAATTAACTTTTTTTCACTTCTGAAAAAATTTAAACTTTAACAAAATATGCGCACATTATACCTTTGGCTTACTGATAAGTAAAGAAAAACTGAAAAGAAAAGGAATTATCAGTTGCCATCTTTCCCTTTCCTTCTATGCCATCATTTTCAGCATAAGTGGTTGGCTAATACAGGGAAATAAGAAAGAATATGATAGGGTTTCTTGGTCATTTGTGTTTCTTGAAATGCCATTGCCTCTTTCTGCATTTGAAACAACTTAGTCACAGATAGAAAACACGCTTGCTTTGTGCTCGCTTTGACTCTTGCTGACCTCCCACACGTCATGGACCCCCTGGAATTTTGTGTGCATGGGGGCATCATGTATGCCATATGCAAATAGAGTGACATGGGAATGAAAACACGCATATTACACATAGCTCCTCCACTCTTGTGCATGCTCCATTGTTTCATTGGCCTTGACTTATAAAACACAGGATCAAAGATAAAATTATTAAGAATTTCAACAGTGACAGTAGAGCATCAAATTAAACACAATGCAACTGCACAGTACCCGCACCTATGAAACCAATTCTTCAAGCTAATGTCCAGGGTCACCAGGTAGAGAGCTCTGATCCAACTCATTCTAACATACAGCAGAAGCTCATTCTAAATTAGCAGTAGTCAGTGCCAAAGACTCTAAGAAAAATATAGCTTAAGCGACAATGTTCATTCAATAAATACTTATTGATTGCCTATGAAGAAACAGAATTGTGCCTTCTCCAGGCTTATTTTTCATCTAAATTTATTATTTCTTGGTTAGTACAAGAGTATATTTCAAACAACTCATGTAATTATTACAAATTCCAAATGAGTAGAGTCGGGATGAACAATATTTTCCTACTTAGTAGAACCTCCTCAACTGTAGGCCTTCAGATTTGGAAAACCCCTGTGGTAAAGAAATTCATTTTTGAGGAAATGAAGACCTTCAAGGAGAATACAGAATCATTAAAACAAAGGTCAGAAATGTTTGTGTGAAAGCTCTTAGGAATGCCTTTGTATTAAAAAAAAATTAAACCATAAAAAAAATCTAAATATAGTCAATCAATGATTCCCCCCTAAACTATCAGTAATACATGGTACATTTATTTGTCTTTACTATATTTAGCTTAACTAAAACTTTTCAGAATCTTTCTTCCCCACTATCTCAATAGAAAGGCTATCAACTCATTTTGCTTTGTTAAAGGTAATATGCATGCTAACAAGCTTTTTTATGTGTTTCTCATCCTCCAGCCAAATGTTCCATGCCTTTCTCATTTGTAGCTGGGAGTTCTACAAAACTGGATGTCACCTCCAGTCCATGCAGTGGAGTCAGAGGGACTCAGCTGCCGAAGGCATCGGAGGGCTTCAACTGTTCTCTGCTGAAGAGGTCTTTGGTGCACTTCTTTCTGAAAGGCTTTGGGATTCGATTGCTTAGGTCTGCTCATGTTAACTTCTTTCCTAGGCTCAGAGCTGCCAGTCCTTCCTCCTCCCTCCAGAGAGAGAGGCGCAGTTTTAAGGCTGGAACGATTTCCCTTCATCTTCCCTTATCTTTCCCAAGGCTGCAGTGCAAAATCTTCTCCTTTTTCGCTGCCATCTGTTCTACCTCCCTTTCTATTCCCAAGCCTCAGTTCTCTCTTTTTAAAATTACTCCCAAAAGGACTGGCTTGCCATTCATGTGTGCTGGAACCAAGTGGCGAAAAAGGTTTATAGAAGTAAATTTGTGTACAATTGAATTTTTCTTAAGGGAAATTTGCAATTACTAGGGGTAACTCTGGGTTTCTTTGTGCTGAAAGAGCATGTGTTTGGATTAGATAGACTACGTTTCAAATTTTAGCTCTGCTCCCTTAGTAGCAAAATGACTGACCTTGGGCAACCTCTCTGAGCTCTGGGTTTCTCAACTCCCCCAAATGGAAATAATACTATCTCTTTGCAGGCACCACGTTGTTGAATTCAAGAAGCAGATTGCAAAATGCACAAGCAGTATGATACCACTTATGTGTGTGTATGCTAGGGTGTGTATGGAAAGAGAAGGGTGTGAAAGAATTTTCGACAAAATGTTGATGGTGCCTGGATTTGGGAACATTTGCTTTTACCCTTTTATCTTCCTGTAATGCTTGAATTTTTTACTAATTGCTATTTTAGCCAAGGAAATGGGAAAATGTGTCAACCTTAAGTAGCAAGATTGTTGTAGCCTTAAAAAATGTGTGAGTGTGTATATACATATATATGTGTACATATATAAAGACACACATATATGTATATGTATATATACACACATGCACGTACATGTATATATACTTATATACGTACATGTGTGTATATTATATACTTATACACACACATACATATATATATATAACCTGATATAAATAGCTACAATTTATTAAATTTCTGCTAAGTGCCAGGCATTGTGTTTTGATCTTTGTGTCCATTTAATTTAATCTTTAGAACATCTTAAAAAGGTTGATGTGACTCTTATCCTAGCATGATGCCTAGCATTAGCAGGTACCAGGAAATGCTGGTTTTCCTTCTTTTTATATGCTATATAATTGCTTGGATTTTTTTCTTTTTCTATTCATATCACCAAATACAGAAGCAATAGCTGATATGTTTTCAAGGCTTTGGGGCACTGAATATTGCATTTAACATTTTTGGGCGGTGATGAAATGTTCCAGGCAAATATTTCACATGTAATTTTTTTTTGGAACAGGGCTTCTCTAATATACATTTCAACTCTGATACCTCTCTGTAAATATTTAGCTAACTTTATATTTTTCTAATGACTGCTCTAGCTGGCTTTGTTCAGGACAAAATATGAGATTTGCTTAAAGCTGATACACACTATTAATGATTATCTTTTGCTATATAAATATTAACTAGGTTGTTTTCTCTTTAAAAGAAACATACAGTAGCAAGTACTTACAATGTGACAGAATAGATTGGAGACAGAAATAATTTACTTTCTTCTAAAATGTGTCTTTTGCACTCTTCTAAGAATTAATTACCCAACTTTCAGACCCCACAGATCAATAATTATTCATGACTGAGACCCATCAGCAGCTAGTAAGTGCTTTGTGCAATTTTCAGGTCACTTTTGTAGTTGGAGATTTTTCCATTCTGTCACATGGAAATCTTTTTCTGCAGAGCGTAAGTGAACACTTCTCAGCTGTGCTCCACAGGGGAGAGGCAATTCCAAGAAGGACAGAGAGAGATGGAAAAGGGGGAGTTTCAACCTTTACAGATGAGAATGTGTATTTATTCTTTCAAAAAAGTAAACCTTTGAAAAAAATATTTACAAAGAAAGAAAGTGTGTACAGTGGCTCCCAACAGCTTAGGGCGGCTGAAGGGTCCTTGGTGACCCGGGCAGATGTAATGGGAGGTAAGATTTCCATTGCCGCTGAAGGGCAGAGCGGACCTAAAATGCCAGTGCAACTTTTGCATTTCTCTGACATGCCTATTTCCAACAATCCAAGCGCTGAATTGCTCCAAACGTAATGTGACTTACTTTAGAAGACAAGGCGGAGAGCCCAAGGGAAGACGTAGCAGTTCTCATTGCTGTTGAATTGTTCTGTATTGATTACACATAAAAGCTATTTGGCGGCTCTTCTTTTTTCTTGGTTCATACCCACGCTTCAGCCTCTCATCCTCAGATGACCCAGTGGCCAACAACACAGAAACTCTCCGGATATCTTAATTAAGCTTCATTGGAATATCACGACCCTCAGTCAAGGTTACCACTGTAAGGAAATTGGTGGGAAAATGAACAGCGTCTACTGCTAAAGTCCCTTCCGAGTGTGTGGTCTCTGATTTTTTTGTTGATTAGATTTTAAAGATGCGGACTCATTCTTTCATGGGTATAGACTAATTAATAAATGCTGGTAACATGCACATTTAGGAAAAGCTTTCTCCAAAGAACAAAAGAAGGATGGTTTGTGTATCTGTGTGCACAGAAAGGCGCACACATGCACACATGCATATTGCATCTGAAGATCTCAAAATTTGGAGTTTGATAAAGAATTTTCATATCTGTTTTCCAAATATGAAATCTAATCTACCAACAAATTCTGAATGTGAGAGTTGGCACTGTTTTAGAAATCAACAGACTGGGTTAAATGTCTTCTATTGCAGGGCCCACTGTCAGTTTTTCATCTCCAATTGAGTATTTTCCATTGGCCTCTGTCATTGGTGCCTGGGAAGGAGCCCAGCTCAATGTCAGGAGTGAAGGGGGAGTAGGGAGACCGAGGGAAAGCTGCTCAGTAGGATGAAAAACACATAGTGTGACATTAAAATATTTTTTTTTTTACTGAGGCACAAGTACCTAATCTTAAAGGTTCCCCTCGATGAAATTTCCCATGTGTGTACATGCTAATGACTCCCACCCAACTGAAGATATAGAATATGCTTCAAGCGCCCGAGGTGGTTCCCGCCTACTCGCTCATTCAGTACCACTTTCCCAGAGGTAACCACTATATTGACTTCTATCTCCATAGATTATTTTGACCTGTTGTTAAACTTCATGTAAATAGAGTCATACACTATATACTCTTGTTTTTCTGGCTTCTCTCACTCATTACATCTGTGATGTTCATCTGTTTTATTGTTTAGGAGATGTGATTTTTTTTAAAAAAAACAACTCCCAGAAATTACGTATTCAAATATGCATTTGCCTTTGAAGTGGTCACCTTGGGAGGCTGCACACATATGCTGAAGATGTGGCAATGCTTTGTATTGTCTGGAAACTCATTCTGGAATCTTCACAGCCAGTGGGCAAGGCAGTCAAGTACACCCCTAGGAGTATTTTAGAGCCACATTTAGTTTTTGACTGCACCCTAAACTGCATCATCTTCTTCATCAGATTCGTTTCTAAGTAATTGAAGAATAAAATATGCTCTCAAAAGATAATAATAACTAGTATGTGCCATACCATGCTTCACATGAATAATCTTATTAATTCTCACAACACACCTATTATTATCCCTAATATGAAAACACGTACACTGAGGCTCAGAGAGTGTAAAGCCTTAGATTATACAACCAGTAAGTCATGGAGCTGGTATTTTAACCCAAACTTGTTGAGTTTATAGAGCTAGTGGCTTCTGTGGATTGCGAGGATAAATCCCTGGGAATGTTCTGAGTGGTGGCAACAACTGGCCAAAATGAAAGAAGTGAATGGAGTCTATAGGGATTGTTCATTTTACATGATGGAGGTACTCACCATGAGCCCAAACTCTATCATCGTTCTCTGTGTCAGAGTCGAGCGTTAGCAGCAGGACCTGCGATGCCGAGAGGGGCAGATTGGATGATATTAGCATGCAAGTCATGGGACAGGAGGCTGAATAGAGCAGGGGTTACTCAAACAAGGTGAGAGTACCAGTTCTAACTCTTATCGGCTATTACAATTTGAGGACAAGTATTTCATTTTTCTAAAGCCTTTGGGCCATCATCTGTAAAATGGGAAATAAAAATTATATGCATCTCATAGGATTTTGTTAATATTAAATGATTTCTGTAAAGCACTAACACAATACTGTAAAATACTAGCACAATTTCTACAAAGCACTAACACTAACCTTAGTTATTAATAATTATTAACTCAGAAACTCTCTTACATTTAATATAAGCAAATGCCCCCTCTTGAGTAGAACATTAAGAACAAAACTTGTAACATAACACCAAGGGAGAGTGTTACACTGGTTTGTTTGGAATGTTTATGAAAGTGAAAAAAAAAAAGAATTGCATTGGCAGGCCAATATCGGCCACTCGTTTAATCAATTCATTTACTTCTCACAGCCAAAACACAGCCATTAAAAGGGTTTACTTAGATGCTTCCCTCTGTCTATATTGATTCCTTTTCAGTGAAAATATTGATAAGTTTGTATAGATCGGGACCTTAAAGTTACTTAATTATTGATTGCAAACAGTTGCTCAGGCTGAGCAGGTGGGTTTTTACTTTGTTTAACGACTAGAGGAAATAAGCAGGGTTTCTCCAGGATAAAGCTGGCACCGAAGCCCCTCCTGAGTGGGCTAACCCTTGTCAGCGCTAAGCCTCAGCCTTGCTAGCTGCAGCAACTGTATCCCAAGATGATTGTCCACGTGCTTGATGTTTATCAGCAACTGGGAGCAAATTAGAGAAAGCAGTACCACCTAGAGTGATTAGACTCGACTCTGAGCTAGACTAAAAAATGAATATGGATTCAAAGTCATTTTTTGAGTGTGTTTTTTGAGCGTGTTTTTTGAGCCATTCCTTACTTCTATTAGTGCAGAAGCAATCCAGCAATGTCTATGAGCACCTGAGGTGCCCTGGAGGACACAAAGATCAATGAAATATGGCCCCTGACCTCAAGGAGTTAAAAAAATAGGAGTATGAGGTGAGCTCTTAAGTCATCATAATAAAGGGTAGGGAGAGGTTAAAATACTGTTGAAATATAGTGCTATAGATGTTCAAAAGGGGAGAAATTTTATTAAGTCGAACGGGAAAAAAAATCTTCCTGGAAAAGCTTCACTAATTCTTTGAACATGTGCAAAACATCAAACTAAACATTGTGTTTAGTTTGTACTACTTTCCTTTTGCCACAAAACTCTTGCTCCATGGTCATTCCAAGGCCCAAACCATCCACACACGAATGCCATCTGCCTCGTTGTTGTAGATTTTCGAGTTTGCCATGCCTGCTGGTATTCACTGTTTCGAAGAGCTATGGCCTAGTGTGTGGAGTGGGGTGCAGTGGGAAAGAAGGAAGGGTGTAACCTACAGTTGTAATTTGGCAGTGAGAGACAGAACCCCCAGAGTAATGGTTTAAGCAGGAGGGAAGTTTATTTTCTCTTAGGTAAATAAAGTCAGGAGGTAATCAGTCCATACTCGGACTTGTCTGATGACTCGTTCTATCAAGTTATTCCACTTTCTTCAACACATCGTTTCTTTCTCATGGTCTAATATGTCTGCTTAATTCTCCACTGTTCTAACTACATTCCAGAGAGAGTGAAAATGAAGGGAAGAAAAGGAACACAGGCCTTCCCTTTAAGGATATTCCCTAGAGGTTGCCACTGAAACTTCTGCTTATAGCACAGGGGCAGGGTGTATTCATGTGGCCACAAATCTAGCTAAAAGAGAGGCCTGAATATTTTGTCTTTGTTCTAGTACTTATGCACTCAGCTAAAGATTGGGGATTTTGCCATTAACAAGGAAGCGAAGAAATATGGGAAGAGACGCAGCAGACTCTGCCGTAGAGGGGGTTACAAACACAGAAACGTCTCTGTAGTTCCTGGCATGATGCATTAGTGCTGTAGTAGAGACATGATCAAGTGCTGTGGGAGAACAGAGGGAACTGGGGGCTTAGGGATGGGTTCATGGAGGAGCTGGTATTTTAATAGGGGGAAATTAGGAGCAGACCATTCTAAATAGAGGGAGTAGCTTTAAATAAACAAACTCATAGAACCATAGAAATTCATTGTCGGTTTAAGGAAAAACAAGTGGTCCATTGTTGCAGATCTCAAATTATATAGAGGCCAGGGAAGTAGCAAAAGATAAGGCTTGACATATATATCGTTGGAGCCAAATCTCAGTGTTTTGATGATCAGTTTAAAAGTTTAGCTTTATTTTATAGGTAATAGCAAGCCACAGAATGTGTAGCAGAAACCTCTAATTGTTCTCTGTTTACTCACTCCTCATACCAGAAATGACTGGATTATGGCAGACATGGAGCAGAGAGCTATCATTGCCCTGTCCCTCAGCCTTGGCCAACCTCAGTGATCTCTCATCATGTTCTTTGCCTTGATCCTGAGCCTCATTACTCTTTCTCATTCCAGGCTGTCACTATCAACCATCTGAATTTAGAATGAGAGATAAAACTTGTTTTCCACCTGAATTACTTGAACTTCTTGGGTTTTTTTTCTGCTATAAAATATCAACAATCTAAAATTCTCTAAGAAAATATTAAGTGGAATGCTTTCTGACTCAGTTTCAGCTGAAGACCCAGAAATGGAGGCTGAGTACAATAGGTGCCAAGAATTCCCTCACGCTAAAGCAAGGGGCTAGACCACTCATGCAGTCTGCCAGAAAACTAGTTGCACAAATTTTAGCTCTTTGAACACCTTGATGGTATAAAAGGGTTGAAGTGGAAGAGACTAGGAGAAAAAGTCTGCGTGGAGAAAGTGTTGGAAGCCTGGGGTATTGGAGGCCATTGGAAAGCTAAAGTTTGGGGGCACAGTGGACTATGGCAAAGCAACCTCCTGCATATGTTTAAGGAAGCCAAAAGGATAAAGTAGTTTTCTGCTTTGATCTTAATGAGTCCTGCCTATTCAATGTAATGCTTCTAAGTCTATGAATATTCTTTTATTCTATATTTATTAGCTTATTTTCGGTTTCCTCCCTACTCTCAATATCCATGATGGCGAAGATTTTTATGTTTCATTCAACATGTGAAAACGTGGTAAGTGTATCATCAACGTGTTGAATGAATGAATTTCACAAGGAACCATTGTTAAAATGTAATTCAATTTTGACAATCA
This sequence comes from Pteropus vampyrus, assembly GCF_000151845.1. Lineage (NCBI taxonomy): Eukaryota > Metazoa > Chordata > Mammalia > Chiroptera > Pteropodidae > Pteropus > Pteropus vampyrus. Next base: position 11,954,259 of record NW_011888803.1, read on the forward strand.
AAGAATCTAGGTGATGGCAAACATACGTGGGTAGGGGGATAATGTAGTCCTTTTTAAATTGACTTTATGGGAGGTCACTTTAAGGAGGCAGAGAGAGCCATGAACAATGGAAGCCCACACTAAGAGAAACTTCCTGACTACACTTAGAGCATGTATATGACATTAGAAGTAAATAATTTGACTACATATGGGTGTTGACAAGTGTAAAATAGCAAAATAGCTTGTTTTAATACTCTATCACAATCTCTGTTATTTTCAGAGCTTGAACAGACTTAAAGGCTGTGAAGACTTTTGAGAGCATTGTAACTTTCCTTGGGCTTCCCAGGCAAAAACAGTTACACATTCTTTCATAACATGTTGTGACTGGAAGCTGCCCAGACTGAGAGAGGTGGGAGGCTTCTAGATTATCTATTTTATTACCGTAACAAAAGTGGAAAGTCTTTAAAACTCTTATCATTACAAAGTACTAGATGCCCAATGTTTGGATAGCAGAAGAATCAAATAGAGAAGAAAGGTTTTTCAGCTCCAGTCTTTTATTACTAGTTCTTATAATGTTAAGACTAAAAGAGCACCACCTGGCATGACTAATGAAGTGTTTCCGTCCTAACCTTTTGTTTCAGGTCCCAGTGATTATTAATAGTAATTGCTCAGTCTGATTCATCATTGTTTTCTTCCCATCAATTAAATTATTTTTACAACTTTATGGAGTTATAATTGATATACAATAAACTCCACATATTTAAAGTAGATAATTTGATAAGATTTGACATATGTATACACCTGTGAAGCCATCACCAGAATCAAGATAATGAACATGTTCATCACCCCCAAATGTTTACTTGTTTCCCTTTGTATTCCCTTCCTCCTGTTCCTCCTCACCCTACCCTGGTCCTCCAGGCAATCACTGACCTGCTTTCTGTCACTTAGATTAGTTTGTATTTTCTAGAATTTTATATAAATGGAATTATACTGAATGTCCTCTTTTCGATCTGGCTTCTTTCACTCAGTATAATTATGCAGTTATCATACATGTTGTATATATCAATAGTGCATTCCTTTTTACTGCTGGGTAGTATTCATTATATAAATACAGTATCATTTGTTTATTCACCTGTTGATAGACATTTGGGTTGCATCCAGTTTTTTGTCAATTACAAATGAAGCTGCTACATACATTTGTGTACAAGTTTTTGTGTGAAGATATGATTTTATTTATCGAGGGTACAGATCTAGATCATATGATCAGTGTAAGCTTAACTTTTTAAGAAACTGTCAGACTATTCCAAAGTGGTTGTACTATTTTATATTCCCACCAGTAATGTATGAACATTCCAGTTCCTCTACATTCCTTGCCAACACTTGGTATGGTCAGTAGTTATTTTCAGTCATTCTGAAAGATGTGTAGTAGTAGCTCATTGTGTCTTAAGTCGCACTTCCCTACTGACTAATGATATTGAGCATTTTTTCAAGTGCTCATTTGCATATCTTTGCATATCTCTTGAGAAGTGAATTTGTCTGTTTAAATCTTTCACCTGTTAATTTGTTTTCTTATTATTAAATTAAGAGTTATTTATATATTCTGGATACAAGTCTTTTATCAAACATGATTTACAGATATTTTCTCCCAGTCTGTGGCTTGTTTTTTCATTCTCTTAGCAAGATCTTTTGAAGAGCAGAAGTTTGTAATTTTCTATTTATCAACTTGTTCTTTTATGGATCATGCTTTTGATTTTGTATTCTTTCCTTTGAGAACTCCAATTATGTATATATTATGCTGCTTGAAGTTGTCCCACACTTAACTGATTTTTTTAATCCCTTTTTTCTCTGTATGTTTCATTTTAAATAGTTACTATTGGCATATCTTTAAGTTCGCTAATTTTAAAAAGTGTCTAATTTGTTGTTAATTCCATCTAGTGTATTTTTCACTGTCGACATGATAGTCTTCATCTCTAGAAGTTCAATTTTGGTGATAGATATATTACCAGTCCAAAATCCATGTGCCCGATGCTTTGAAAGGCCAAAGCTCAAAACATCAGAGTCTGGAGTAAGGAAAGGTTTATTGATTAGGAAGGTGCCGACTGAGAAGATGGGAGCCCTAGTAGTTCCTCAAATCTGTCTTAAGAAAGTACAGAGTTCTGGCTTCTTTTATGTCAAGAGAAGGATAAATGGGAGAGGCTGTTTTTTAAAACTAAAGCCACAAGTAGAATTCTTCTAATGGTTAGCATGTCTATATGCAAGACTAAACAGAAGCTATAGCGTGAATGCCATGGGAACAACATAGGCTTGAACAACATGGAGTCAGAGAGAAAGAGCATTTCACTCTAACAGATAGACAGCAAAAAGGGTCAGAATTGATGGCCTAGAGAATATCTAGAATGATGAGGCTCAAACGTGAGATCTTTAAGAATCATCTGGAGAAGCCATTAAACTGTAAACTTCTATGGATCACATACAGAGCTAGCTTAATAGAGCTAGAGATGGCCCTAAAGTCTATATTTTAACAGGAATCTCAAATAATTCTGTCCCAGGAGGGCCTCAGTCTATTGTGGAAATACTGATTCTGACTTAACATTTAGTCAGGTGCTGTGAAAATACTTATGAAAAGGAAAGTTTGTTATAGTCTAAGCTAACAATGAAGATTTGGCACAATTCTCAATTTGTACCTGGGCAAGTTTCTGACCCATTTCTGCTGAATAAACAAATGAAAGAAATGAAAGCCTGGGTGAAGGAATAAATTGATGTAAATTCTGCTTTCCATGTTAATGAATTGATGAAAGTTATTTATAATAACCAGATTAATTATTGATCTAAATATAATAGTGTCATTATCTTTTATATTGGCTTTCTAAAAATATATTAACTTATGTCCCAGCAATCTATTTACCCAATAAAGCAACTAAGCAAATCCTTTTCAAAATTGTGTAAATGCAAATTCTAGTCCAATACCCACAACATACTCATGGATTGGAGTTAAGACTGTAGGAAATATTGAAGCTTTCCAGCTTTATGAATGTTTTAATAAGAAAAAAATCACCAGTTAAAGAAAAATTTAACACCTATGGTCAGTTGTAAACAGTTACTCTTTATGGTATGTCTTATTTCTTCAAGCATTTATTTTTGATGTGTAACAGATAATACATACACAAGTGACAGAATATAAATATGTTAAAGATGTTCAGTTTATATTGACCATTTGATATATCACGGCAAATAATAATCTGAGAAGAGAAGCATTTCTTGGTTACAGATAGATTTTCCTTTTGATCATAGCTTGAAATAGTCAATTAATTAATAATTAATTTAGTATAGCCAATTAATTATTAAATTAATTAAATTAATTATTATAGTAAATTTAATTATTATCAAAACTATTTTACCAAGAAACCAATCTGTTTTCTGATAGGTCATTTGAGCCTATCAGTAAATGGGAGAGCATGGGTTTGAATTTCATAAATAAGTCTCATAAAAGAGTTATAAATTAACTCAATACTGTAAATAAAGGTAAATAATTTTAAATTAACAAATGTTTATTTTTTACCATTGAGATATCAAAATAGAACTAATTTAGAAATATAATGACTGTTTCTCTCAGATGGTGAAATTAAGAACTTTTAAATTTATAGCCATCTCACGCAGACACAGGCACACACATCAGTGCAGTGTGTAATGGGCCAAGACACAAAATGCTTAAACATGATCCAAGCCAAAGTAGGTTACCTACATATCTGAAATATTTGCCATATTTTTATGGAAAAGACTCTTTATTGACCATGAAGAATATTTTTGCCCTTGCTCTCAATGCTGAGCCAATTATTTCCAAGGCCCAGGAGAGCTAGAGGTAGAGCTAGAGCTAGCGCTAGACGGAAGGGTTGGGGTGGGGGCGGATTGAGAGAGAGAAAGGAGAGAACTTAATTCCCAATGAATGTCTCTATCACTTTTTCCCAATGACATTCTCTCCTTGAGAAACATCATCCCAACTGAGGTCCTGGACGACCCCTCTATAAATACATGTTGTTACAAATAAGACTTCCTCTGTTTTTAATTGTCTCCACTTTCTTCATTTGATAAACTTTTCACCCTTAAAGAAACTTCTCTCCTTCCTCATTAAAGACTCCTTTCTCTAACCTTTCCAGAAAGATTATGATTAAGGCTCCTCTTCTGTTATTATTGATGTTATGTTTGTATCCCCTCTAGTCTGGGTACCATGTAATGAAAAGATTTATTATTCTTTATCTTTGGATTCATATCACCTTGCATGGGCCAAACATGCACGTGCAAATGTGCATACAAATACACATACATGTTCAATAAATGGTGCTGAGACAATATATATTCATACATGCACATGTAATAGGTATATATGTATACATATAAAACCATTAATTCCAGATAGAGCAAAGACTTAAAAATGAAACATATAACCTTAACATTTTTAGAAGAACATATAGGAACACAAACATTCACACGCACACACACACACACACACACACACACACACACACACACACACACATTGATCTCATAAAATAAGTTGGGAGTGGTTCTTTTTTTTCTATTCACTGAATAATTCATGTAAGATGGGAATCACCTGTTTCTGAGACAGCTGGTAGAACTCACCTGGAAATCCTCTTGAGCTTACAGTTTTCTTTGTATGGGAAATGTTTGGGTACTGATTTAATTTTTTATAGGACCGTTTGGATTTCCTCTTTCTTTTTTATACAGTTATAGTAATTTGTATTTTTCTAGGAATTTGTGCATTTTACCTAAGCTTCAAATGTGTTACTAAATTTGTTCATAATATTCCTCATTAGCTTTGAAATCTCTGCTGCCTCTTATTTATGCCCCGTTTCCATTCCTATTATTATTTTATTTGTGCCTTTTTTCTTTGTTTATCCCTTCAATCTTCTTGGTAGCTAAATTTATTACTCCTGTTAAAAGAAACAATTTTTGATTTAACTGATATTCTCAACTACTGCTTTGCCTTCTGTTTTATTAATTTCTGTTTTTACCTTTATTATCATCTTTTTAATACTTTAGTTTATTCTATTTTTTTTCTGAACACTTTTGTTGGTGGCTTGGTTATTTTACAGCCATTTTTAAAAATCACTAAGGACCTGGTTCCATAGTATAGCACATCTGCTTTACACTCAGAAGATTCTGGGTTCATGCCCCAGTGGAGCCACAGTCCATGGTCTATGGCCATGCCACCCTGAACAAGCCTGATGGCTGATCTCGGAAGCTAAGCAGGGTTGATCCTGGTTAGTACTTGGATGGGAGACCACCTAGGAAGACCAGGTGCTGTAGGCATAAATAATAATAATAAATAATTAAAAAATAATTTAATTATTAATATAAGCATTCGGTATTATAATTTCCCCCCCAAGTATCATGTTAGCTGTGTATCACTAATTTTAAAACTGTTAAGTAAATATCATCTAATTTTCTTTCCTGAGTATCTTCTTTTACTCATGAGATAAACAGAAGTATAAATTTTTAATTTTCAGAAATTCATATTATCTCTGCAACAATATGTGATCTAATTGTGTTGTGTTTGTGTGATCTGTATGATGCCAGTTTTTATTTTAATTTGTTAAGATTCACATTAGGTCTGGCCAATTTTTATAAAAATTTCTTTGTTCTTGAAAAGAATATGCATTCTCCAGCTGTTAAAAGCAACGTTTTATATATGTGATTAAATTTCCTGCTTATGTTGTTCAAATACTCATGACATCACTCATTTCTTGACTGAGCTATCAATGATGGCAAAACCACCCACTAAGATTATAGATTCAATTTCTCCTTATAGTTCTATCAATTTTTACTTTAAATATTTCGAAGCTATCTGATTAGTGCATAGAAATTAGAATTGTATCTTCCTGGCAAGTCTAAACTTTTAACAGTATGCATAAGGACCATCCTTATCTGTAGCATGTTAATTGCCTTAAAGTCTTATTTATCTGGTATTAATATAGCTTCTGGTTATTACATCTTTATTCATTTTTAAAAGTTTTCTAATTGTTTCTTTAGGTTATAATGTGTTTCTTATACATGGCACATATACAGTTTGGATTTGTATGTTTCATCTAGCTTGATAACTTTAAACTTAGAATTCTAATCTATTTACACATATCATGATTACTCATATATTTGGATTTGTTTTGCCATCTTATTTTATAATTTGTTTGGCTCTAATTTTTAAAATTCTCCCTCTTCCCCCCATTATTTTGGTTGCGATTTCCCCCCTCATTTAATTTTCCCCTCTATTAATTTGAAAGTTATGTATTTTATTTTTTTTAGTCATTATCTTAACATTTTAATATGCTTGTATATCTTAACAAATTATAATTTCTATCTGTAGGTTTACCTCTGTCTTAAACGACATAAAGAATTTAGAATTTTTATACTCCAAGTCATTTTCATCTCCCATTTATATGCCACTGTTGTCTAGTTTCATTCAATCTTAGTCCTTTAACTCTTTAGATTAAATATTATTGCTACTGTTTTATATATTGTTACCCTTTTTAATGTTCTTGCAACTGCTTCTTGCATTCCAGACTTTCCTTCTGGAATAATTTTCCTCCTCCTAAAAGTACAGCCTTTGCAAATTCCTGTAGTGAGGACCTGTTGGTAGTATATGCTCTCAGTTCTTGCTGTCTCCCACCTCTTAAAATGGTAACTGGATTACCTAGGGCAGAGAGAGGGGCTCGATGAAGGAGAAGCTTGACAACTCAAAGTTTCTCCATCACTGCTACAGATGTCCGGTGACAGGAGCCCTGGCTTGTGCCAGGAGCCTCTCTCGTTGTTTCAAAGGTAGTGACAAAGTCCTTTAGAGAGAGATGATTTTATAAGCTTGGCAAAATCTCTCTAAGGCAGGGTTTCTCAGCCTTGACACTATTGATCTTTTATATTTTGGACCAAATAATTCTTTGTTGTGGTGGGTTTTCCTATATATCACAGGATGTTTAGCAGTATCTTTGGCCTCCATCCACTAGATACCTTCCATGTCTGAAAACCAAAAATGTCTCTAGGGAGCAAAACTGTCCATGGTTCAGAACCACTCCTTCAGGACTATATTAGGTAGGCAAGATCAGCTGACATTCTTTACTGTTTCCCCTGAATCAGTTGGAGATCTGCACATTTTCTTATTTGTAGCAAAGCCAACACAATCCGCATCGAAGAAATTAAACTCAGATATGAAATATATACGTACATATATATACACATATTACATACACACAAATATATATGTATGTATGTGTGTATATATATGTGTATATGTGTGTGTGTGTGTGTATATATATATAGAGAGAGAGAGTCAGATTTTCAAGGGTTTGCCAAAAGTAACATAAATGAGAAGCAAGAGAACCAGATTTAATATGTATACATGCATTTCTTAAGTGAATTGTAAGAATTGTGATGACTTGAGAGCTTGTACCCCTCTATTAATAGCCTCTCCCACTTTCCTCTAACTTATTATTACCATGTAAGAATCTGAGCCCAGTGTTGCCAAATATTCTGACTTTTTAGGAAAGGCTACAAGATTCTCTTGTGTGTGCGTGCATAATGTATTGGAAATGTTTCTATTTTTAAATATAAATTTATGATTTTTTAGAACAGAGAAAACTTCACATTTGTAGGCCATGCGTGGGCTGTAGACCTCCATATTGCAACCTCTGACTTCCACCAGGCACACAATTGTTGCTCAATAAATGTTGGCTCTCCACTGTATCTCTTGTACTGTGGAGGCTCAGGGTCACCCACTCGGTTTGGATTCAGCAGCTCCCCCAGGTTTCTCAGTGTTCCTTAAGGTGATGAGGCAAGTTACACTCAAACGATGTTCTTGGATTCTACTTGCGTTACCATCACCTCTTTTTGTGCAGAGAAATAGTTTCTTTACTGAAGCTCAGTCAGTGTTTAATTGATCTTTAGATCACTCGGTACGCAAACGCTTTAGGTACTGCCTAAGGAAAGATTAATTTTCAGCCCCAGGAAAGATTTAAAATGGGAAATTCTGGGTCATGCTAATGTGACTAAGGCTTTACCTTAGAAGTCACAAATCTGGAGAATTAAAAATGAACCCTATTTTGGCAAAAGAAGCACAATGGTGCTGTTGCTAAGTAGTTGAAATTTTTTTAACAAAAAGGAAGAAATCCGAGTGTATTATGTAAGATCGAACAGTACAAAAAGTAAGTTGGAGTAGAAAGTTGGAGGTAGTTGTGAAGAGGAGTGCGGACAATACAAAAAGGAATTAGGGCTCTGCCCTGCAAAAGGAAAGCATATTGTTATTTGGGTTTGACTGAAATTAAGGAGAAAAATGAGAACGAGAAAGAAAACAAACAGTAAGTAATTGCCTGGTACTATACAACAAGCACAGTGCCATGTTCTTTATTCACATTAGCTCTTAACGCTAAATGCTCCCGACCAGCTCCCGACAAGTCTATGTTATTATCCCTGTTTCCGAAGGAGCTCAGAAACTTTAAGCAACTTGTCTGTGGTCACACAGGTAGTAGGTGACAGAGGGGAGAGGTTAAAGCACAAAAGTATTCAGGGCAGAACAAAACCTGGCCCTAAAATATGCCTAGAGGGGAAGTGGCCCCTTCTAATTCTTAACTGGGAGTGGTCCTCTATGCTCTCTCCCCCTATCCTGAAATTGTACACAAAGTGTTCTATTTATGAACTCCATCACCGTTCTGGGAAAGAGTTCAGCTTCTATCAGATTTAAAAATTTTTTTTAATAAAAAAGGAAAAGAAAAAAATATATTGAGACCCTCTGCCCAACGATATGTGGAGTTGTAGTCCAAAAGACTGTCTCCACAGTTCTGTAGTGGTACAGAAAACATACATTACAGATTTACTTGGAAATTCAAAAAGTAATTTTTTTACTTTTTTATTTATGCCTACAGCACCTGGTCTTCCTAGGTGGTCTCCCATCCAAGTACTAACCAGGCCAACCCTGCTTAGTTTCCAAGATCAGACATCAGGCTTGTTCAGGATGGTATGGCCATAGACCATGGACTGTGGCTCCACTGGAGTGTGAACCCAGGACTTTCTGTGTGTAAAGCAGACGTGCTAACTACTACACTATGTAACCATGTCCCAAAAAGTAATTGTTGCTCACTCAAAAGTAATTTCTAGAGCCTAAGTTATGACAGGTTAACAGCAAATCCTTTTATTTCCTTTAGCCAAATATGTGAAGTGAGAAGCCACAGAGAAGTTGGACTGGATAGCAGTGAAGAAATTTAGGCTCTTGTGTAGTCTGTGAATTCCTAGAATTGTGATTTTGGATAATTGCCTCTATTACCTTATCTTTTATTTGCCCTTGTGAATGACAGCTACCGATTTCCTTCACTTAAGGCAACATAGAGTAGTAGAATTTCAGTGACAGTATCTTTCCAGAGTATCTGGTCCAACCACTTCATTTGAAAGGATCAGGCCACTGAGCCCAAAATCTAGGTTTCTTAACCTGTGTACAAAGCTGTTTCCATGACACTATGCTGTATTTCTTGTCAACACTGGAAAGATATTTAAGTGAAATTGATTACAGCTTCATTCATTCATGCCTTCAGCATCAAGCTCCCATTATTGAAGGTGACTTGAGCTTCTTTGTTCCAGGTAAATTAAAATAAGTTTAATGCACATCTACCATGTGGCAAAACTGTTCTAATTAAAATTTAGAATTCAGCTTCATGGAAACAGTTTTGTTCAAGTGGGTCATTATCCTCTAACTGCCTTGCAAGAAGTTTCTACCATTACTCACTGAGTACCTACCAAATGTAGAAACACAAAGGGGTGGAAAGAAAGAGTTTAAAAGAAAAATGCAAGTCACGGCCCCTGACTATATAGAATTTAAAATTAACTATGGAAAGAACTACATGTAGCAAGATAAATTGCAAAACTGCATATCTATGATCTAACCAAAATGGGGGTTAGTCCAAACACTACATTAGGACTTCTCTACAGCTCAATTCCGAGAAAGGAATTCCATGAAACTCTGGTCTGTGTTAGAGCTCAGCCATGAAGTCAGCTGCTAAATTCTGAAAAAGGTGAACATTAAGAACAGCCTTCTTGCATGTCCCAGGATGGCATTTAAAAATTATCCTTTTTCTTATCCCATTCTACATGCCCAGAATATGGTAGGTAACTCTGACCTTGTTGTTTACACAGAATTTAAAAACATCTTACCCTGTGTCAGAATGAACCAAGAGGCTGCTTATTGCCCACACACAGCCTCTACCTCCTCAGACTCTTCTATTCCCTTTATCTGGATCCAAGATGGTCTACTTCACTAGATGGTAAGCTCTCCTGAGGGCAGGGACTCTGTCTTTCCCATCTAGGTATCCCAGCATCTTGTATGGTGCCTGGAACACTGAAAAGGCCTTACTCCTCTTTAGCAAACTGAACCAAATTGTAAATGCTAAAGGAATAAGTAAGGAAGAAAAAAAATCCAGAGGAGTTCATATTAATTTTCAAATATAGAAACTGAGATGTAGAGACAAAATACTAGTCCAAATTTGCATGGTAATAAAATGCCCAAGTCTATAAAATTAAATCTATACTTAGACTACAATGTTTCTGATCTATACAGAAACGCAGCTATCTGGCTGTAGGGTAAAAGTTTGCCTTTTGAGTTTTTAAATAGACACTCATTATAAATACACAATTCTTGATGAGAAAGCATGTGAGACAAAATAACTGATGAAAACAGTGTACTAGAGTGATAATCAACTATGTATCAATTTCAGCTCTCCCAATGACAGCCCAATCAATGAATCTGTCTTGGCAGATAATTACCTGCTATATCTTTAGTCTAAAAAGTGATCAATAAAGTCAAATGTCTAGTTTAATATTTTACATTTAATGATTATACAATAACAGGCAGCAGAATATATGTTGAGGAAGATTAATGGAAGGATTAGACATGGTGCTAATACTTTTTTCCTTTTAATTAGTGAAGCTCTAATACAAAATTCAAAATATGCTGAACTGAAGCCTTTCTTTCTTAGCACTCTGCTAAGCAGGATAAAATTATGTTCAGAGATCTGGTTATTGAGTTTCTAATTATCTAGCAATTCAAATGCTTCATGAAATGCTATAAGACTCTCGCCCATCTTTCTGGCTAGGGAGCTGGCTTGGTGGGCCTAAGTGGCTGTATTTTTCAGTGGGAGGCAGCATTCATCCTCCCCAAACCCTGGAAGAAAAAGGAGTCTTGTGCAGGGCCTCTCGCCTGGCTGTGCTGTTAGCCAGGTGGTGATGTTCCCAGGGGAAATGTGGTCTGATCGTTCTTGTGGTCAAGTTCCTCTGAGCCCTGCCTGCCCTTGCTCACTTGCCATGAACTTGGCTTCACTAAAAATTTACCACAAATCAATTTTGTCAGTTTCCATTATTTCACTGTTCACCAAAGAGTAGCCCAGGCAGGTGTTGAATAATTCATGATGGCAGTGGTGTTGATCCTATTTTCTGGGTAAGAAAACTCTAAAGCCCCAGAAGGCCTCGGTCGGTGAGTCGGTCCTCTGGCATTAGAGTGCCTGCTTGGCACAAGTGACTGGGGAGGGTAGGTTTACATGCCTGTGCCACTAGGAGACCCACCTCTCTCATTGGTCCCTGTGTGAGCCACTTACATATCAGTAGATGTCAAGCAGGAGACTTGCCAGGTTTGAACTTAATGTAATATATACAGACCTGGAAAGATAAGAATTATATGAAGAGTCTTAATTGACAGTGGTAAGCAGAATCAGATTCTGAGTCTCCATGTGTCAGGACATAGATAAAAACAAGGAAAAGATACAGAAATAAGGAAATATATTATTCTATATGATATATGCATGTGTCTATATTAGATATTGTAGTTGCCAGGTAATCCAGAATAAAAAAGAATTATAACTATGGCAAAGAATTTACAAATCATAAGTAGGTGAGCCATGAGTTACTGTCTCAAAAGCAGATTTCTGTGTTTTTAGGATAAAGATGTAGGTTGCAGTGCTCTCACAGAGCCAATATTCTACTGTCTTGGTTAAAGCCAAAAGGCCAGGAGAGAAGGGCAGAAAACAAGAGTGGCTGGCTGCACAGGGAGAATGTGAGAGCAGCACAGGGTTTAAGGCAACTGTAGTCCAAGCCCTGGCCTTCAGTTGGCAACTCCAGACTCTGTCTCTCAGGACAATAAGAAGGGGACAGGCACAGTGGGAATTCAGGCTCTATCCCAAGAGGCTGGCACATAACCAGTGTGCCAGTATGTTCATATACAGCGAGATTCATAACTGCCAGGGGGCCTTGACCACTCAAGTCCACGGGCAGATTCTCTTTCCTATGGAAAACTCACCTGAGGGACCAGCTACAATCAGAAAGCTGCATGGTGAAAATCAACAAGTGGGACTACAGCAACTGAAAAGTTTCTGCACAGCAAAGGAAACCATCAACACACAAAATGAAAAGGCAATTATGGATGTGAGAAAGTATTTACAAACCATATAACGATAAGGGGTTAATATCCAAAGTATATAAGAAACGCATAAAACTCAGTAGCAAAAAAAGATGAGACAATCTGATTTTAAAGAGGGCAAAGGATCTGAATAGACATTTTTTTCAAAGAAGACATACAAATGATTGACAGGTACACAAAAAAGTTCTTAACATCACTAATCATCAGGGAAATGCAAATCAAAACTATGAGATAGCACCTCACACCTGTTAGGATGGCTATTAAAAAAGTAAATAAAAATTAAAGATAACAAGTGTCGATGAGGATGTAGATAAAAGGGAACCCTTGAACACTGTTGGAGGGAATGTAAATGGCACAGCTATTACAGAACACGGTATAAAAATTTTTCTAAAACAATTAAAATAGAGGAGCATTTGAGATCTCATTCACCCGCATATGTTGTCGGTTTGGCGCAAATAAACTCTTATAAAAACTAAAACAAACAAACAAACAACGACAACAACAACAACAACAAACTAAAATAGAACTACATATGGTTCAGCGATCCCTCTTCTGGGTATATACCTAAAGGGAATGAAATCAATATCTTCCAGAGATATCTGGATTTTCATTATCATTGCAATATTATTCACAATAACTGAGATATGGTAACAACTTAAGTGCTCATTGATGGATGAATGGACAAAGAAATCGTGGTATGTAGTCTACGGCCATGCCACCCTGAACAAGCCCGATCCCGTCTGATCTCGGAAGCTAAGCATGGTCAGGCCTGGTTAGTACTTGGATGGAAGACCACCTAGGAAGACCAGGTGCTGTAGGCATAAAAAATAAAAAATAAGGGATTATAAATTGACAAGGTCCTTGCAATCTGTGAGGTCAACCAAGAGTTACCTCGCCTAAAAAAAAAATTATGGTATGTGTATGTATGTGTGTATGTATATATATATACACATGTATGTATGTGTGTGTGTGTGTGTGTGTGTGTGTATCTGCAATTGAATCTTATTCGGCCTTAGAAAACAAGGAGATCCTGCCATTTGTGACAACATGAAAGAAGCTGGGAGATATTATGCTAAGTGAAGTAGACCAGACACAGAAAGAAAAACTAACTGATCTGATACGTGGAATCTAAAAATGTTGAATTCATAGAAGAATAGAACCGTGGTTACCAGGGGCAGGGAGGTGGAGGAAATGGGAAGTTGATAATTAATGGGTACAAAGTTGCAGTTATGAATAGGATGACTAAATCTAGAGATCTAATGTACCGCATGATAATTATAGTTAATATATATTGAAAATCAGAAACTTATTATGAGAATAGGTTTCAGGTGCTCTCATCACACACAAAAAATGATAACTGTAGGAGGAGATAAAATGTTAATTATCTTGACTCTAGTAATCATTTCATTATATATGTATAACAAATCATCATGTACATCTTAAATATATACAATTTTTACTAAAAAATAAAGAAGGTCCAGGCAATGGGGGGGGGAGGGGGGTCGGGAGGTAGCTGTGTTGTGGTGAGCATAGTTTGAGAGCAAAAGAAGTGAGATAGTTTTGAGGGGCAGCTCACCAAAGCTCTGGAAAAGCCTGAAAATGTACCCCAGTTTCAATCAAACACATTCAAGTACACTAGTAGAGTCTGTGACTTTCCTACTTTTTTTCAGTTATTTTTTTTTTATTGTGGTAAAATACACATAACATAACATTTACCAGCTTAACCAGTTTTAAGTGTACAGGTCAATAGTGTTAAGTACATTCATATGGTTGTACAACCCTCTCCAGAACACTTCATCGTGCAAAACTGAAACTCCGTTCTCATTAAACAATAACTCCCCATTCCACCATAGCGTTTTGTAGTTTTCAGCATACAAATCCTGTATGTTTGATTTACACCTAGGTATCATTTTTTGAGTGATTGTAAATGGTATTATAGTTTCAGTTTTGTTGTCCAAATGTTCACTGCTAGTACACAGAAGTGCAATTGATTTTTTTGTATACTTTTTTTGTATCCTGAAACTGCTGAACTTATTAGTTCTAGTAGGTTTTTATTTATTTTTTTTTAGATTTCTTGAGATTTCTATAAAGACAATCATGTCAACTGCAAAAAGGACAGTTTTATTTCTTGCTTTCTGACATAATGCCTTTTATTTCCTTTTCTTGCCTTTACTGCGCTGGTAAGCACTTCCAACACTATGTTGAACTAGAGCAGTGAGACAGACATCCTTTCCTTGTTCCCGATCTCAGGGGAACAGAATGCAGTCTTTCATCGTTAGGAATAATGTGAGCTATGGATTTTTTATTAGATGCTTTTCAAAAGTTGAGGGGGTTCTCCTGTATTCTTTTTTTTTTTTTCAGAATTTTTACCATTAAAGAGTGTTTAATTTTGTAAAATGCTTTTTCCACATCAGTTGATATTCTCATGTAACTTCTTTTAATGCTTATTAATATAGTAGATTATGTTGATTGATTTTCAAATATTGAACTAAATTTGCATCCTTAGAATAAGCTCCATTGGTCATGATTTATAATTATTTTTATATATTGCTAAATTTTATTTGCTAATATTTTGCTTAGAAATTTTTAGCCTATATTCATGAGGGATATTGGTCTATAGTTTTCTTATTTTATACTACATTTGTCTGGATTTGGTATGAGAGTTATTTTAGCTTTGTAAAATGATTTGGGAAGTATTCCGTCATCTTTTCTTTTATGGAAGAGATTGTGTAGAATTGGTGTTAATCTTCCATGAAAGATCTATTTCATATTGGGTGAGCTGTGTTTCTGTTTCTGTTTGTTTTAGAATGAACTGACAACTTCACCTAAGTTGTCCAATTTATATCTGAAGAATTATTCATCGTATAGCCTTATTGTCCTTTTGAAGCCTGCAGGGTCTGTAGTGATATCCCGTTGCATTCCTGATATTGGTAATTTGTGTCTTCAATCTCTTTTCTTCATCAGTCGTGCTAGAGATTTGTCAATTTTATTGATCTTTTAAAAGAAACAGCTCCGTTTCATTAATTTTCTTTACTTTTTATTTTAAATTTCACTGATTTCTGTCTTACCTGTATTATTTTCTTCCTCTTACTTGTTCGCATGTACTTTGTTCTTCTTCTTTCTCTAGATACTGGAGGTAAGAGCTTAGATAACTGATTTGAGACTTTTCCTCTTTCTTGTGTATGCATTTGAATGCTATAAATTTCCCTCACCACTACTATGGCTATGCCTCATAAATATTAATACATTGTATTTTCATATATTTCAGTTTAATGTATGTTTATTTCCCTTGAGAGCTTCATCTTTAACCCATGGATTATTTAGAAATGTGTTACTTTATTTTAGAGTTTGAAATTTTTCTTATTATCCCTCATTAATTTGTAGTTTATTTCATTATGCTAGAGATCATATTCCATCTAATTTCTAGTCTCTTAAAATTTGTTAAAATTTTCTTTTTAAGGCCCAGAACATTGTATATCTTTGTTCTGTTCCATGGGCACTTGAAAAGGACGTTTATTCTGTTGTTGTTAGATAGAGTGTTCCATAAATATAGATTAAATCCTTTGGTAGGTGATGATATTGATTTTTTCTATATTCTTGCTGACTTTCTCTCTAGTTCTATCAATTTAGGAGAGAAGAGTTTTAAAGTCTCCAACTATAAGTTTAGATGTGTCTACATATCTTTTCAGTTCTATGAGTTTTTCTTTATTTATTTTACAGCTCTGTACGGAAACATTTAGGATGTCTCTATCTTCTTGTGGAGTGACCTTTTTTCATTATGTAACATTCCTCTCTGTCTTTGGTAATTTCCTTTGTTCCAAAGTCTACTTTATTTAATATTACTATAGCCATTCCTGCTTTCCTTTGATTAACATTTGCATAATATATTTTCTCTATCCTTTGATTTTCAACCTGCTTATACTGTTATACTCCATGTGTTTTTCTTCTCGAAAGCATATAGTTGAGTCATGTTTTTAAAATTCACTTTGTTAATGTTTGTCCTTTAATTGGTATATTTAAGTGATTTACATGAAATATAATATTGATATGTTAGGGCTTAAATCTGGCATTTTATTTTATGTTTCCCTGTTTTCTTTTTCTTGTCTTCTGGTGAGTTTATTTTTAGAATTCCATCTTGATACATCTATAGCGTTTTTGAATACAACTCTTTGTATAGCTTTTTTTAGTAGTTGCTCTAGGTATTACATTATGTATACAAAACTTAGCACAGTATAATGGTGTCATCTTTTTACTAGTTCGAGTAAAGCATAAAAAGTTTATCTCTCTATGTCTCTGTACCTCTCTCCCCCATTTATAATATAATCTTAAATATAATTTTTGCTATTTTAAAGCTCAGTTAATATTTGTGTACATTGGCTATCAAAGATCATAACCTTAGAGAGGATGGGGCAGGGAGGGTAGTGAGAGTATAATGTTAGAATGTAAATTGTTATTATTTATTAATTTCCTGGGTGCTTCATTCATCCATCCATTCATTCATTCATTCTTCTATCAAGTATTAATGGAATACATACTATGCACTAGACACTGTTCTAGGGTATGAGGTTTCATAATTTGGTTCCTTAGGGAACTCAGAGATAGAGACTTGTGTGTAGGCAATTTGTTAGGCAGGATTCTCAGGAACAGCATCTATGAGAGAGTGGAGTGAATAGAACTGGGAAGAAGAGAAGATGAGCTTTGATGCAGTTACAAATAAGGATGTGGCTGATAGCACAGAGATTAGAGGGGTGAGGGAGTTCTTAGAATTTTCCTGAATTGAGGCAATGAGGCCTCAATTGTATGTTCACATTGACCGGTTACTGGATGAGAATGAATGCTAGTTAGTTCTGTGAAATTCCAGAAAAGAGACTAGGCTATGGGCTGACAGCAGGCAATGATCCTAGCAGCTGGGGACGGGAGCCTTGTCTTGAGAGGGAACTGGGTGGCACAACATGACACCCACAACGAGAGGTTACAAAGAGATGGATAGGACAGAATTTCTGTTTTCTTGGAATTGGCAGTTGGAATAGGTGAGACAGACATACAAACAAATAATTATGATCAATCGTGGTAAGTTTAAGGAGAGCAATTAGCTAAAAGTGCCATAGAAACTCATAGCAGGGAGCAACCAACTCCTCTGGGTGAGTTAGAGAAGACTTCTCTTTAGCAATATAGTTGCTTTGCTCATTCGCGTTTTGAAGAGAAAACTCTGTTCTGTCACATCTCACAGAGTAGGTAATGAATTACAAAAGTTTGAATTTGCTTTGAAAGATGGGTGTGTACTTTGTCTAGTAAAGAGAATTAAATCATGCATTAATGGAGACGATATTTTCAGTGAGTTAGCGCCACAGGCACCCTGAGCGTAGATGCAGCAAAGAGATAGGAAAGGTGATGCGGGTTATGTGTAATGTGGAAAATAACCTTTTAAACTTTTATGCTCCTCTCTAGGGCAAGAATGCTATTCTTTAAAAGGTTAGTCTACTACCAAAAAAAAAAAAAAAGGCTACTTCATGTTTCATTCTAGAATCAATTTTTCTATTAAAAATAAATTGCACTTTAAGTAACCTGTGATATGTTCAGCTGGAGCTAGTGGCTAGATGAAACTTTTATTTCTGTAGTCCTGGTGATTTGGAAGGACTGTTGAACTACTCAGAACAGTATGTAAATATCTCTGATCTTCCGAAGCTTGGGCTGCCCCGTCTAACCTTAATCCTAGTGAAATTTCACTGCTATTTGATGGGTCTCAGGCCCCCAGTGGTTGCTTTGTGCCCAATGTTTGTGATCATTAGAAAAATCCAGAGCTTGTCTCCTTTTTATCTCTTTTGGCAGAGGTTCACTGCCCTTTAGGAGTTTAGAGTTCAGTTGAAGAGTCACAGAAACATGAAACTGGAGAATGATTTGCAGGCGAGATGTTAGCAAGTGTGGGTGTACTACAGAGAGTGTTCGAGGAGTTTAAAAGAATATATGAAACTAGGAAGTTTTCTTAGAGAAGGCCAGCATGAAGCCAGATTTGAAGGAGGTGATGGATTGGTAGAGACGGGTGTTGAGGCATTCAAAAGGGCAACGGTAGCTGAACACAAGCCCAGAGAAGGGGATAATTAAGGTTTTTGTAGAGTCTAGAGTAGCCAGGTCAGACCTCCTTTTGGAAAGCAATTTTCTTTAAAAAAGAACCAAATAGGGTAATGAGAGTAGTCAGACCCAAGGAAGCTTGTTAAAATAACAAAACAAACAAATATACATCTGTGACCTTGGACTCTTTTATCTATTTGCTCAATTCCTTGAGAAATTATAAAGAGACCAAATGTATGTTCTGATAAGAAAATTCTTGGCCCTATGAGATGGTAAATTACTGGAAGGATGCTTCTTGTTGAAAGAGACCTTAATGGCATCTGGTCTAAATATCCATCTGATACTTGAGTCTCTTATCAATGAAGGCCCCAACCAAGTGTTTATTTAGCTGATGCTCTCACAACCTTAATGTTACAGAACTCACAATCTCCCTTGATTCTTGAAATAAGGAGAAAAGGCTAAAATCTGTCACTTTGTGCCATATCTGGTGGTCTGCCTAATCAAGCAACACTGACTGGAACATGCCCCTTATTAGAGGCTACAGGCCATGTTATGTGTATTTATACCCATTTTTTTTTGGTAGGACATATCACAGTATAAATTAAATTGAGTTTAATTTCAAATAAAAAATCTAAGTTTTATTTTTTTTCTTTCTTTGAGTCTGATCCACATGTATTTGAGATTTGTTTTGAATCAAAAGAAGGACCTTGTATTTGTTTCTTAAATTCTATCATATTAGATTATATTCATTTTGAAAACCTGTGGAGAGTTTCTAGTCCAAAATTTTTCTTCGTATTTGCCATTTCTCTTGGCTTGGTTTAATTTGCATATTTAATGAACAGTTCCCATGAGTTAATTGATACAATAATCAGGGTACAGTCAAGGAAAAAACCTTCAAGGTAGAAGGAAAAGAGTGTTACCCTACTGGTTTACTTAATCCTAAAGCTATAGGTGGACCAAAGGCTAACCCAATAGATGTGCCCTCAAAGAGGGTGGTGACCAGGAGGGGTGGGAGTATTGTAGGGAGGTGGATTCTTTGTCACAGCTCAAACTCTTCCCAGCAGGGATGTCAGCAGAATAGGATGTCTGCCATTTACTGGGCAAGGACTATGTGCCAGGACAGAGATAAGTGTATTACATGTATGATTAAGTAGTATTATCACTACTCTTTTACATGTGAGAAAATGATGACTTAGATAGTTTAAATCACTTATTTGTTTTCCCAAGGCAGAAGAGGTAGGAACAAGATTCATATTAAAGTTTGTTTGACTCTAAAACATGCACTCATAATTACTGAATTACTGGAAGTTACAGTCAGTCATATGGAGCCATAACCAGAGAACTCCCAGGGGTTCCCAGAGAACTCCAAGGGGTTCTCAGAGAATGTGAGGACCCCTGGTTCAGTCATTGTGAGTGTTTCCAGGTGTGTGGATGGAGAAGAATCTCAGTCACTTTGTTTTGGCCTCTATTTGGCTTGTGCTTTTACTAGTTAGTTTTATTAGTAGAATTTCTCTGCCCCTCACTGGAAGTCCTAATTGTGTAATTAGAAATAACTCCAAATCATCTAAATGTGATGATTCAAAGGATCATTTGACAGTAAGGGTCCCCAATGACAACTAAATTAACCCCAAATATTCCAAGAAATTACAAAGAAACACGAACCACAGAGAAGTCGGTCACCTGACCTTTCTTCCACACAAGTAAAGAGTTAGAAAAGAGCAGAGTGACCCAGTGTCTCCAAGTGCTCACTTCTCCTTACTTGGTCTGCCCATGTCTCAGTATAGGTACTGACCTCAGGGACACTTGGGGCTTCTGTCTTGGCTTGACTTTCTTTTCTGGATCTTATCAGGGTGTTTTCTGTTAAGGAGACAGATAGCATCTTTTCTAGTTCATACTATCTCCAGATTTTAAGCTCACTTTCTTTGATTGGCTATGTAAGAAAAAAAATCTTGATTATATGTGGGCAATAACTATAGAACAATGTGGTGAAGAGTGGTCCGCCTCTTGTCACTTTCCCAACACACACACCCTCTAGGCAGGACCAACTTCCAGCTACCTTTTCCCCCTTCCTTACTCTTTTATCTCAGCACTCCACCCTATAATTTCTTACCAGAGACAAATTGAAAAGATAAGAAAGCTTAGTTTGAATTCTACTTCCATTACTTATTGATTGTGTAATCTTGAAGAAATTATTTAATCTCTCCGAGCCTGTTTCCTTATCTGTTAAAATAAGAACAATAATATCTAGTTCCGTGAGCGCATGGAACTAAATGAGATTAAGGTGGAGCATTGTCTAAGAAAAAAGGATCAGTGGGATTGTGAAATCAGATGACTATTCGAAGCAAGTGAGTTTAGGAGTGGAGAAGGACAAAGCTGCTCTGGCTGCTGCTGCTGAGCATGATGATCATCATGAGAATGATGATGGCGATAATGATGATCATTGACATTTTCTGAATGTATGACTGTGTGCCAGACATTGAGCTAAAAGCTTTACATATACTGTCTTATTTAATCTTTACAAGTCATCTGAGATGAATATTAATTTCATATCAATTTGGTAGATGAGAAAATGGAAATTTTAAAGATATTTAATGACTTTGACGAGAATCAATCGGCTATTAAATTGCTAAGCCAGAAACCAATTTGATTCTTGGCTTTTGTTCATTCCAAGGAAATTCTCAGTCTCCTCCTCAGCTGAAATCATCAGTGAACATCAGAAACTTCACCCCAAGAGCCAGTAGCTGTCCTCTGTGTCCCCCCAAACTTCCAACTCATCTCCAAACCCTTTGACCTAGAAAAAGGAGTCTATAGTTATCACAACTTCTATACTTTATTTTTCTATCTTGAGAATATTATTTACATTCCTGAAAATACCTGACACACTGAAAACCTATAATTTACATTTAGGAGACTTAAATCCTATTCCCAGCATTAACTAGTGGTGTGGCCTTAGGCAAGTCAACCTCTTTGAGCCTCAGTTTCTCCTTTGTGAAATGATAACCACATAGCCTCTAGGATCACTTCCCAAGGAACTTTAATTTTTTGATTCTTCTCCTGCAGTCAGGAACATTTAGCCTTACTTAACATGTGAAATGACATAGAAATAACTGAACCAAAGCATACTATCCTAGAAACAAATGTTTTATTTACAAACTTAAATGACCGCTGCCTTGCCACTATTGTTTTAGATATTCTATACCTTATTTGAGTCACTACATAATTTATTATCCAAATCAGAACACTTTGGGGAGTGAAAGCAGATTCTGTTAATAATTGCACCAGGACAGCAGGCATAACCAGGCCCTTCAGTTTTCCCAGAAACGACCTTACCCTTGCTCCCTTTGTGACTGCTCCTCCCCTTCCTCCTCCTCCTCTTTCTCTTCCTTGAACTTCAGACGAGAGTGAAAGTCACCACAGATAAAGGTGTGAGCTCCCTCAGCCCCTTAATGGAGTGTTAAGTTCAAAGCCAAGGTGTGACCATTTAAATGCTAACACTTTTGAGCAAGTTTGTCTGCAACAGAAACACCTTGCTTAAGGCTCATCCCTCCCCCACCACCCTTTAGTTTTAGGAACCTTTTTGCATTGTTAATTTCCACTCCATTCCAGTATATTGCCTATTATTTCTTTCTGCATTGCTTTATTTTAAGCAATTCTTTTACTTTATTATTGGTTTGGAAAACACAAAAAGGACCCTAGCCTTGCACCCCAATGAGGGTTTTTCTGCATCCTGCCTCAGTGTTTTCTGAATGCTCTGGGAAATGCTGGGGTCAGCAAATGGGTTTTGCGGTAGTTAGTGAGCAACTTGGAGTGATTCCATTTACAAATATACTTTATGTGAGCATTTTGTTTTTTAGAGGAAATGTTGCTGAGCTCAGTGTCCTGTACCTACCTGTACTCTGTTTGCTGATAATCAAATCAGCCCTCTTTTTGGAGCCGCTAGAATTCATGGGCCTGATTTGTACTCCAAAACTATTTCTAAAAATAGAGAATGGAGCCAGTTAAATTCTTAACTTTAAAAAAAAAAAATGCTATTATCAAATGCTTACCTAAAATACCTCACAGTAACTATAATATACTCTTGGTGAACTGAATTACCTTTTAAACCAATTCTATATAAAACTTGAACATTTTATTTTAGGTGATAAAAGATCAAAATTTTAGCACAAGAGTAAAATATATGACTTTTTTTTGTATTAAAAATAGTTTAATGAATATAGTACTTGGTGACTCATGTAAAAAAAGTCTTTAAGAATCATTTTGCATTGCTAAATTAAAATCTTCTCATTTAATAACTGAAATCATTTCCTGTCATTAAAATCCTCTCTACAAGGTCATTATTTTTTAAACATTATTTATCATCAGTGTTTGAATGAACCATAAAACTGCCTCAGATCATTGATATTTCTGCAATTGTGAACAGAAGATTGTTTTTTCCGTTGTCTACAAGCTGTTGGGTTTGTTTTACAGTGTTTTCTTCTGAAGTTGTCGGGAATGCTTACTTTTAGTCAACTGCCAGAGGACCAGATGGAAGAGGAATTGATACTGTGTAAAATTAATAGCATTAAAAAGGCTTAACATTTAAATCTGCTTTTCATCTGTAAGTCGCTTCTATCTACCGTCCTCTCTGGGAGAGTTTGTGGGTGTGGTGGGCCCTGGGGAAGGTGGAATTTGATTAGCAGTCTCAAGATCTCAGGCCCTAGTCTGTTCCTTCGTCACAGTGCCAGCCGCCTGCGTCACGGGACTCACTCTTCTCCCTTTGCTCCTCACCTGTCAGACATATGGCCCTACTTCATCTTCAAAAGAGAGAGACACTGAAAAAAATAAGATTTTGAGAGCTTTATCTTTTAAAATACTGACTAAACTTATACATGTGTATATATATGTGTGTGTATATATATATATATATTTTAAACTGTGGACTGATTTAAAAAGATGAGTGAAAGTTTCTCCATAAGAGCAGATGTTCACTGACTTCCAAGGGAGGAAAGCAGTATGAGTGGATTAACAAGGAAACCTGATCTGCAGTGTGGGCACAGAAATAATGGCACCTCAGGAGGCTGGGAGACCACTAGAGTAGGGCACCTAGAGCTGGGTTAGGGGATGGTCATGAGATCCGGTCTTCAACTTTGTGTGTCCAGAAATTCTGAAGAATGATCATCCCTACAGATAATTGGTTTCTTGGATCTGTTCCCCACCGACCAGACACCCCAGAAGTTGCTGTCTACATCAAAAAGCAAAATGAGTAGTTTACACTGCGAATTATAACTTGACTGGCAGGTCTACATAACATGCTAAATTAGGACCAGAGGTTGGGACAAGTAAGGGATGTGAGATCTTAATAGCTAAGGAGTCAGAATTCAAATTCCGACTTGGTCTATGTCTAGCTGTGTGACCTTGAGAAGTGATTTGATCTCTTTGGGACCAAGTTCGTCCATCTATAGAGTGGATAAACGCATAGGAATAAAGTGAGAATTAAGTATTTTCGTAAAAATGTCTAGGAAAATGATTGCAAAACTATAGATAGTTAATAAACTATTGGCTGAAATATTTGATTCAATAAGAATCATTTTGGAATTTTATTCAGAACAGCGGCTTCAGAAATAAAGGATTAGTTCATTACCCGATGTCATTAAATTTGGCCAATTCCAACCAACACAATTCACAACTGCCAAAAGAACACAAGGCATTCACAGTGTTAACTTATAAAATTTGGGCCCAAGTTTTCTGGCTCCAGCTGCCTCTATCAGGGATGGCATAACAGACAGAGAGCTAATGGTGTTGAGAGCAAATGGGGAATTGCCTGGTTCTGATGTTTCCTTCTAACCTCTTCTAGTTTCTTAGCAGTTATCTTCACAAATTAGAGCCATGTAAGAAAGTCTTGGTTTCTTTTTCATGCTTGATTTCACACATGTTCACAGATCTGCCCCGAGAGTTAGGTTTTTTATTCAGTGGCTATAAGACCTCAGACCTGGGCTCATTATCATGACATGCAAAGCCTGACATTTTTCAGTGAGGACCAGGAGAGCTTGGGTACAAGCAAAAGTCGATAGAACGAACATTCATTGTATGGTGCTACAAATCATTCACATTCTCATTTCATCAACAAATATTTATTGGACTCTTATAGTATATCAGGTTTTGTTTTAGAAGATGAGGATTCAGCCATTAACAAGTTGCATTCTGGAGTTGGTGACAGACAAGAAAGCAAGAGAGTGAGGAAAACAGAAAGAAAAGAGAGAGAATAGATCAGAGCATATAAGAGCTACGTGGAGTAAAATAAAGTGATGAGATGTAGAGTATCTACTTCAGATGAGACGGTCAGGCAAGGCCTCTCTGTGTGGTGATATCTAAACTGAGCTCTGAATCAAAAGAAGGACACGAACAAGCAGTGAAGAGTGTGAGTGACATTCAAGCAAAGGGTACCATTAATGCAGAGGCTCCAGAGGGGCACCATGAGGACAAGACCAAGGGCCAGGGTGGCTGGGAAAAACATAGGAGAGGGTATAGAAGTGGTAGTCGGGGTCAAGTCGGCAAGGGTTTACAGCCAAAGTAAATAGTTTAAAATATTTGCTAAATGTGATAGGAAACCACTGGTTGGTTTTAAGCAGAGAAGCAACATGATCAAATTGTATAAATTTATCATTAAAAAAGTCACTCTGGGCACTATGTGCAGAATTATAGCAAACAAGAGTGGAAGCAGGTAGACTATTCTGGTGTCACAGGCAGGAGACGCTGGTCAGCTGGATAAGCATAGTGAGTGAAGAGGGAGGTGGTCAGACTTGGGATCTATTTGGAGGCAGGGTTCCCTGGATTTGCCAATGGGCTGGATGTGGAAGGTAAGGGGAAAGAGATAAATCAAGTTTGTGGAGGGTAAGGGGAAAGAGATAAATGATGACTCCCATGTTCTTGGGCTGACCAACTTCAGGAAGGTGACTTTTCTTGAGAGAAGGAAAACAAGCAGAAGAATGGGTTAATGGAGAAAAATGTCAAGTAACCGCTTTGGGAGCACTCTCATACATCACCCAAGCATCCTGTGGGTAAATGCACTATTGACAACACCCCACGTGTGTGCTATTGTTCACATGCAAGCTCTGTTTCATTTTATCTTGAAGCTAAAATGAAACAGAAGGCACTCCCCAAATTAGAAATCTTCATCTGTATTTAGTCTTTAGATGGCAGAAGAAATTGAAAAATACATAAATAAAATAAAATTTTGTTTTAAAAAGCCAATTTTTAATGTTGGGTCAAATACAGTTCAAGGCATGATTTGAATCAGCGAATTCTAAAGTTGTATGAATATATATGTTAATGTATACACTTATGACAGAAAATAATATATATATATATACACACACATGCACATAGAAATACATATCAACCAATACCATGCCACCTATTTTCATTTCTAACTCTTATTAATATTATCGATCACTTTCCTTTACCTTTTGATGAATTTGGCGAAGCTATGAACAATCAAAAGCAGAATTAGTGGGGCTGAGGCCTTTGCTTTCCTTAATTAATCTTTAAGTGGTGAGATTAATGGTGATTTTTACTTTATTTGTGTTTTTTAATATTTTTAAATAAAATTTTCCTCAATCACATAAATACAGGCATCTGTACAAAGATATAGATCACTAACCAAAGAACTGTAGAATTTAGGACTGGAAGGACTCTTAACAAGGGCGGAACCTCTTCTTCCACATCCCCGCTGAAATCTAACAAAGGGGCATTCACAACCTCCCCAGGACATCCTTTCCACTCTTGGGCAGCCGCAATTGTTAGGAAGTCTCTTAATGTCTAACAGAAAGCTACTCCGGGACAAGTAAGCGTCACTGTTAGTTTCCATTGTGCTTTTGGCAGAAACAAAAACAAGTCAATCTTCTCTACTAAGTGATAATTCTTCAACTCTTTGAAGATCTATCTTTCCTTGTTCTTTATTTTATTTTATTTTATTTTTTGCCAAAGTAGATGCAATTCTTTCAACAGTTCCCTCTGTGATATGATTTCTTGAGTTTTTACCACCTTAAAGTATGACCACTCTCAAGGCTTTGTGTTTAAATGAGGATTTTAGCCTAAGTTAGAAAGCCATGCTCCAGTGTAGGTAAATTGTAGAAATCACTCGGTCGATGCTGCCCCTGGGAGGCGGGGCAGTTGCAGTGGGGTCTTCTAAACATCTCTGCAATCTCACAAGGGAACTGCAAATCCTGGGTCCCAGGTTCTTGTTCCGGATCAATTGCTGTCTTTGGGTCTAGGTACCTATAAAGAGAATCACAGCATCAGAAAACCTCAGTGTTAGAAGGAAACATGTTGCTCACCTTCGCTCATTGAAGAATCCTTTCAACAGAGAGGTAGAGGATTAAGTGGTTTAGCACACAGGCTCTGGACTCCCTAGATTTGATTTCAGGACTTACCGAGGCCTTGGTTTACTCATCTATAAAACAACAATAGTAGTAGTACCTTCTTTATAGGGCATTACACAGTGCCTGGTATATAGTAAGAACCTATCATTGTTAGGCACCACTAGTATTGTTGTCACTATTGTTAAGATAATAGCCCCAACAGGTGATTGACAGTCCAGCCTCTTAGTTCTGGGAAACTCCTTACTTCTCAGGGTGATTCCTTACCAGTTTTTAATGACCCCAGTACTAAAATGTCCTCTGTGTCCTGGTAACTGACACTTATGGAGACCAATTCTGTCCTCCAAATATCAGTGTAGCTTCTTTCTTTATATATTTGAAAGTAATTATCATATATCATTTTATCATCTACTGACACTTACTAAAAACTTATTAGATAAACTGGACTCTACATTTCATAGGGCCAAATGTCCTGTAGGTTTGCTCATCACACTGCAAAGGCAGCACCAAGTGCAGTATCTGACATGAACTGGGTGTTCGAATTGAATAACTGAGAAATGAATAATTTCTTTGTTAGGGCATTCGTAAGAATTGCCTCCAAGTTAAGACTGTGCTTTGGCATTGAAGGAGGTTTGCGACCTGTTAGTCATAGAGCAATAATTCAACCCAATTTAAAGATTTATTAAGGGCCTTTTATGTGCCAGATGCTATTCTAGGTATTGGAGATACAAAGAACAATGGAATATGGTTCTTTCATTAGTGATCTCTTAATGCATCTCACAAACAGGCCATCCCAAGGAAAAACGCTCCAGGAAACATCTGTCTGAGAAGATGCTCTATCTGGAAAGAGAATGCTTAGTCAAAGTCCAGAAAATAAAACAGATGGAACAAGAGCTCAGAAGTCTGCTCATTATGGGGCAGAGCAGGAGAAAAGTAAGAGAGATGTAGTAGAGATTAGAAAGATGAGAGCTAGAGACAAAATAAGAGGTGCATACATTGAAAGCTGGCTTAGCAAAGAATTCAGTGAACCCAGATTGTCTGCTAGGTTGTTGCTTGTGAATCTTCGATGGGACAAGGTCTGTGACATTTAAATTACTTTAGCCTGACCAGAATGTGTACTGCAGATTTGTAATTATGTAGTGTAACTTCACCAGTCTGAAAATTCAGATAAGGACACATAACATCTCAGTGATGTATTTCACTGATTTATTAGTGTCCACCTGCATAATGTCAGGATTTCAACCTTCCAGATATTTTTATTCTCTAAGGACAGTCCCACATATGAGTAGGGACATGTCTGCTCATGATCTACCTCTGCTGTCTTTATAGGTAGCATCTCTCCACCAACCAAGGAACTTCACACCCCTGATTGCTTCCTGGACATAGCAGGCACTGCAGCCATATGTTGCTGCTCTATGGTTCTCTTCCAAGTGGAGTGAAAGTCTCTCTAACTCTGAGTAACTCTTTATCATGTGGGCCTGGAAGCAACATTGTTTGTGTCCAAAGTTTCATGAAGTCCAGCTTCAGAGGGTCTTTCAGTTTTGGCCCATGGACTCTATTTCCAGATATAAGCCTTCGGCCTAAACTGGAAAAAGACATCATAGTATCTTTCTGAATCCAGCGAAACACCCATACATACATACACCTTCTTGTCTCCTAACAAGCAGTTCGCCAACAACGTTCCTCCTAGCTTGTGCCAAAATAACTAATAATAATAAAATAACTAATAACAACGTTCCTCCTAGCTTGTGCCAAAATAACTAAATGTGTATTTATTAGTACAAATTGTTGTAGCCAGCCTGTTAGATGATCCCCAATGAGTTCTCCTTGTGTCATCACCTCCCATGCCAGGTCAGTCTCTGATCAAGCACCTACAGCAGAGGTGATAGTATACCTTGTCAAGATTAGGCAATAAAAATCATAACTGTTCCTGCTGTGGGCTCTCTCCTACTCTCCTACTCTCTTTCTCTTAGATCACTTGCTCTGGGAGGAACTAGCTGCTACATTCTGAGCCTTGCCAAGAGATCCAGGTGATGAGGACCTCAGGCTTTCAGCCAATATCCAGTGAGGAACTGACTATAGCCAACAGCCATGCGAGTGAGCCTTCTTGGAAGCACATCCTCCAGCCCCAATCAAATCTTCATGTGACGCAGCCCTGGCTGACAGCTTGATCGCAATCTCATGAGCGATCATGTTCCAGAACCACCCTGCTAAGCCATTCTCAGATTCTTGACACTGAGAAACTGCAATAATAAATTGCTATTGTTTTAAGCTGCTATGTTTTGGGGCAATAGTTACTTAGTGACAAATAACTGTTACAAAACTGGAGGAGAAGCAGTGGGGGGCAGTAGACCCTAGACACCTATTCTTCCATGGGTTCAGTCAGGACTAGCCTGTTATGGTGGTATAAAGAATTTGTGGTTGCTTATTCCATGGAAGATTGGTAATGTATTGTGGAGAAGAAAGGCGAAATGGCTAAAACACATCACTTTTGATAAGAAAGTCCTTGCTACTTAACTATGATCGTGGTAATGACAAATCTCTCATCAGGACCTCAGAATGCCCCGTTGTATAACAGAGTAACTAATGCACGCTTCCCACCATTTCTAAAGGTTAATATAAAAACTCATAATATAATGTGGGTGGTTGCCTCCAAGGATCCTGTATAAATCCAGTGTGCTATTGTTTTCCATTTTTAATGTGAATTGACAAGGGCCACTTTAGCCTGTTAGCACTTCCTTTCTGAAGAAGCACCCCGACATCTTTTAGTGCCCTCAGCAGCAAATGACTTATGCCACAGCCTATTCTCCTCTTTAGACGGAAACCCAACTGACACCTGTGATGCTGTCTATTAGATGAAGGTTTTCTAGAATGTAGGTGAAATGGGAGCTTTGCCAGCTGGAAAGAATGTAGGCGGTAGCACTTCCTCTTGGCAACTGTAGAAAAATTGCTGGTGGTCAGGACAGTTTTGAATGCCTGTTTGCTCATAGAGAAAGGTGTCTGAGCCCGCTGAAATGCCAGGTTACCTTTTCCAAATTTTCAGCCCTGCAGCTACAACTTCATTAGTACTGAGGCTATTTTATGAAGATTTTATATGCTACAGGTTGTCATTCTGACTTAATTACTAATCCTAGTCACATATTAAGGGCTTTGATTAAGCAATTTGCTTTTTTCCTTCCTCTCTTCCATCTCATTGAAAGATTACAGAGTTTGAGCATGAGGTTAAAGGATTAGGTCTGAATCCTGAGAGTCCCAACACTGCTCTAGCTGCCTGTCATTTCCTGGAGTGGTTACTTATCTGTCAATATTTCTTCCTTTTTTTCCCAAATCCCAGGCCTACTTGATCTTGTCCGTTTGGCTCGGCTGGTGGAGGAATAACAAGGGTCTTCCCATCATGCAACTTTCTGGGATACATCATGACAGAGAAATCTCAAAGCCCAGGTCAATTATAACAGAAGATGTGTACCACCTCTGCCCCAGAATGTCTTCTGGGGCTGCAGTTGTTTCAAACAAAGTCACCTGAAAAATGCAAGGAAATGTGTGTCGGTCCCTGCCTGGCTTGTTTAGCAGGATACAAATAGTAGAAGACTAATACTGCGTGTGTGTGGTTTGTAGTCAGGAAGAGGGAATAAAGTTGGCAGCTACCTCATTGTGCTGTAATTACTTTTTAATTAGAATTCATTGAATACAGATGGATTCTTCCTGTTCTTTCACCCACTGATGTTTTTAATATTCCCACATCAGATATTATGAGGCGGTAGCCAGCAGTGAATTACATAAAATAACCCTGTAGCTGGTAGTGACTTACAGAAAGTAACCAACTTAACCATTTGTCTTAGATGAAAAATGATCTTACACCTTTTTGTGGATTCTATTGCTGGTTTGTTGATATAGTGTTTGTTTACTCTCATTCCTGCAGGAAAAAAAATATCATAGTTCTTGTATCAAATTACTGTAACTGACTGGAACATTTTTATTTCAAATAATGTACCATCATTTTTTTTTCATGGTGACACTGATAAATTTGCAGGATTTCTCATTCTTTCTCCTCCTACCAATAAATAATTTGAACCCAAACGTGAATAGAATGTACAATTTCATGCTGTTATAAGAAATCATTGCTCATCACATTCTAATTGTAACTAAGTTTGAACCTGAATAGCTATTTGCAGTATTTTGATAGAAATAAGAAGTAATTTCCATTTTTTTGCTCCAGGGTCTCTCTACATGAACTGACATATGATGCATTTTTGAAGTCACACTTAATAATTCTCTTTTCATTATAAACAACCGCACCCTTGTTGAATAGCAGATCTAAAATTAGGCTTACACAGGCCTATGTAATATACCTAAGAAACATGATTTATTCTAATGCAATAATGGCAGAGATTTATAAAGCTTGACTACTCCAATGCTCCTCGTTATGGTTGTAAAATATTTGTGGCCGCTGTGGGATTTTCTAGATCATTATTTTAAAAAAGGAAAACCCATTTTGACAGATGAACTGGGGCCATTCTGAGCAAATCACAGATACTTCATATAACAAGGCCTCCAAAGAGGGGAGCATACACTTATTACTATGGCAACCCGGATCAAAACACTATTTTAGTGGAGAGTTTCCAGTTTTACAATGCAATGATGATTGTTTATAGTACCATTGAAACTAGATTCAGCAAAGGTTTAAGAAATGAGCTGACAAGAGGAAAATCATTATAGATAAACTGGGGATACCTGAATGGGATAGCATGGAATCTGCCATTATTTGATCAAATACTGAAATTTATTGTCCAGGACA